>NC_138168.1:34297522-34697687 GCF_964165515.1 Mesoplodon bidens | reverse complement strand
ATTACTTTTAGAGATATGTTAAAAAGAAAAGAAAAGAAAAGAAAACCTCTCAACCAGGTTAGATCAGCTAGTATGAACTGGTTAGAACACTTATCTTAGGATGAGTTCTTGAAATCTCAACTATTCATAAGAGTATAATAGTGTTTTAATTGGACCTCTTACTACTCTTCAGTGAGCACTTTTCCCAGAGGAAAAAACCCTCCTAATCCCATTATAAACCTGCAGTTTTCCTTCCTGCTGTCTGCTGAAGGCTTTCTCCACATAACCTTCGAAATTCTTCAGCTTGCCTCCCCTCCTTTTTTTTTTTTTTTTTTTAATAATTTCATTCTTGCATGGTGAGTTAAATAGTTTAAACTGATTTCTGAGACCTATCAGCCTGGAAATTAATTTTAAAATGTATTAAGAACTTTTCAAAGGGATGCTTGTGCTTACTTTTTTCTCACCCACAACTTTCATATTATTTCAAGCTCCCCTCCCAGAGCTTGTAAACAGAGGCCTCAAAGACAGCAGAGAGATATGCCGTTTTTATCATCAAAATAATTGTAAAATTGTATCTTGGTTGCATGGACAAATATTGCTGTTACCTTCCTAGTGGCATAACTAAAATGGAGAAGAATATGATCATTGTGCCAGATGTATCTTTAGCAACTTTATTTTTCTGGTGAAATATTCTTTTTTCTTATACTGGATTTGTTAATATAATTCTCTTGCAGTTCAGGTGACAATGACCTGTTCCCTTTCTCCTTACTCTCCAATATGAGCATGAATTCCCCATTACTCTTTGGGGTCTTGTCACTATCTGCCATGGCACGTGTCTCCTGTCTCCCTTTGATTTGTAGCAGGGGAGAAATCAGACTGACTAAGCTTCAATATAAGAGGGTTTAGGGGTGAAAATCTAATTGCAGGGAGAGCTACTTGTCTTAAGGCTGCATTTGTTTAGAAAATACACTGTTTTAAATCTAACCTTGTGTTATTTAGCGTGTCTTTTGGGTGGGAGGGGCTGAAGCTGCATCAATACTCTGCTAATTACCCTTAGAGACACTGCCACCTATCAGGCTGCACTTTTGAAACTGTCCCCTTCCAAATCAGTCCTCAGAAGGAAAGGCAGTTGAGCTTCCTGACATTCAGTGACCCACAGTGATGTACAGGAAATGTGGTGATATTTGGCAAATAAGTAACCCAAATGTACTCATAATGGAATGTGGAACTCTATTATTGTGCCCCATATTTTCATACTTTTGTATTATTTTTTTCAAAGGTTTCTACATACATTATTTCACCAGGTCATTTGTTCCTTCAATAGATATTTCTCTGCCTCCTTGATGGAAAGCTTTCTGCTAGCAACTGGATATATACTTGTGGACATGACATCAGTATTTTAAGAAAGGCATGGTCTCCACAGTTATGAGGTATATATTATAGCAGGGTGGACAAACATTGAATACCCAACTATAAAGTGAATAATGTAATTATAATAATCATTAATGCTCTGAGAAGTTTGGGAGCCCTGATCTTGTTTTGTCTCTGTGGGTCCAGAAGATTTCTCTAAGGAAACGGTATTTAACTGAGATCTCAAAGACAAGTAGGACTTTACTAGTGGAAGGGCTGGTGATGATGATGACACACTTCCCTCAAGTGAAGGGAGAGCATCTGCTGAGACCACACGGAGACTAAAAGGGACCTGCTTCTTCTGAGGAAAAGGAAGAAGGTCAGTGTGGCTGGAGCCTCAACAGTGAGCAGAGGAAGAGAAGCCGATTCTCACACTCACCCTGTAAGGGATGTGAACATGCATCCTCTATGATGTTTTAATAGATGCAGGTGGCAAACTTGGTCAGATTTCCCCAGAGCCTTTGCTCTTTCTCTCTCCCAGCCCCTCTCTTCCTTCTCTACACACCCTCTGAGTTTCAGTTACACATCAGGTAGCATTTCCAGATTGCAAGAAATAGAAGTATTCACTGACACTTAAAAACAAGGACTTTATTGGAAGCAGATTGGGTAGCTTCCATAACTGAAGGAAAAGTTAAATAACCAGGACTGAGTTAGATAAAAAATGAGAATGATTCCAGAGAATTCAATAGTAGCAACTCATGCAGAGCCATCCAAAGGCCCAGTTACAACAATGTTATATCCTAGGAGAGAAGAGTTTGATTGGCCTGGTTTGGGCCAAGTGCCTATGTCTGGGTTTAGCAGAAGGAAGGTCCTGGGATTGCCAGTTCCGGGAGAATTACATGAGGGGTAGGAAGTATTGGGCACCAAATGATTGCTTCAAAGCAGGTCTGTTACCTCCTTCTCTACTTCCCATTTTGCTCCCAGCTAAACTCCCACTTAGTGTTTATTGGCTGCTACATTCCAGAGTGACTGCAGGGGAGACCTTGAGTCTACATCTAAGTTATCTAAGGTGTGAGTCTCTTATATAAGTTCAAAGGCTTTGTGTCTCTGGACTTCTGACTGAACTAGTGACTGGAGCCCTTGGGAGCCCACTGTCTCCCAGAAGATATTTATGCTGAGGGACTCTATTCTGGGAAAGTTATGCTTAGATTACTAAGATTATTTTTCAATCAGTTACACAAGAACTACTTTAAAAATCATAGTAGCCATTTCTCTTTTTATTTTCAAATGAATCATTCTTTTTTTTTAAAAATTAAACTTGTGTTTTTTAAGTGGTGGCTTAAAAATGGCAGCGCAAATGGCTGTGCGAACAATGACAACCTTAGAAAAGGAGATCTGATATTGAAAAAGCTGATTTAATACACCTTGAAAAACACTTTGAGGACTATTAAGTGTTTATTTAAAAAATTTAAGCCTATTGGAAAAAATATATAAGAAAATAAAAATTCATCCATTGTAAGATAAACATTGTTAACATGTGGCTGTACTTCTTCCAGTCTTTTTCTTTGCATGTTTATGTGTGCTTTTTAAAAGTGGTTCGTATTGTACATAGTTTGTATTACTGCTTTTTTCACTTAACATTAGACAATGACCATTTCTCTAGGTCACGAATCTTCAACAGCATGTTCTTTCAGATGCCTGCTTAGAATTCTATGTTATGGATAAATCACAGTTTATTTGCTCATTCTTCAACTGACGAAGATTTGGGAAAGTTGTAAGTTTTATTATAAGCACTGCTACAATGAGCATGCCCAATACATGAAACTCGGTATGCATGTCTGATGATTTTGATAGATTATCTTCCTAGGAGTACAATTACTTGGTCAAGGAGTAAAGACATTTTAACCAGAAAATTTTACTGATTTACTCTCTCAACATCAATGAACCTCTGGGGCACAGCACCAGTTTCCCACTCTTCACAAAATTCATTGTAAAGAATTTGGAAAATGCAGAAATGTATAAGAAAATAAAAAATCCTCTGTCATCTCATCAGCCAGAGGTAACTGTGTGTAACATTTCAATTCTAATCCCTTCCAGGATTTCTTCTCTATATCTATGGATAGACACTCTGCATGTGTGAAAGTTTATGCAAAACCTGGAGCTTTGCTCTGTCCACAGCTCTATTTCCAGGTTTATTCATCTTTTTTCCTAATTAAGAATAATCTTTAGGAAATTTTTCTTAATGGTTTGCAATATTCTCCCCTGTGGATTTTATGTGTTAAATATTTAGGTTGGTTACTTCTGATTTTTATCATAAATAATGCTCTGATGAGCATTCATACACAAATCTTAGTGTACAGCTCTGATGAGATCCTTGGCATTAATTTCTAGAGGTAGAACTATTTTGAGCAAAGAGCATAAGTATTATAGAGATTTTTGATACATGATGCCAAATTACCTTTTAGAAAGGTTTTAGCAATTTATAATTCCACTAGCAGTGTATGAGAGCATCCATTTCACTCTAACTTCCTTAATGGTGAGTATTATTAATATTTCCCATCCTGGCTATTGAATATTCAGAAGTGGTACTCTTGTTTCTTTAATTTACATGTCTTTGATAACTAGTGACTTGGATTTTTTATATCAACTGTCCATATGTATTTTCCTTTTGTGGTTTTCCAGTTTAGCGTCTTTGCAATTTTTTAAATTGAGAGACTCATCTTTTGCTTTTCTTTCTTTTTCCTTTTTTTTTTAAATTGAAGTGTAGTTGATTTACAATACCGTGTTAGTTTCAGGTGTACAGCACAGTGATTCAATTTTATATATGTGTGTGTGACACATATACACATATCTATTCTTTTTCAGATCCTTTTCCATTATAGGTTATTAAAAAATATTGAGTAGAGTTCCCTGTGCTGTACAGTAGGTCTTTGTTGGTTATCTATTTTGTGTATAAAATCTTTTTCTAGTTGGCTTATAAGAACTATATAATAAGAACACTTTCTCCCAGGAAGAACAGAAAGCAGCTGTGCTCTCATTGATTCCTGGTCTAGCAGCAGCAACACCTGGGAACTTTGTTAGAAATGGGAATTCTCAGGCCCCAGCCCAGCCTTCTGCAAGCTGTGTCTTACCAAGCCCTACAGGTGACTGGGGCATGCTGAAATTTGAGAGCCACAAGTTAGAATCAAGATGCCTTCTAAACACAACAGGATGTAACCACTCTCTCCTCTGAATGCCTTTAACACCTGGTTTGCATAGAATGAACTCTATGAAAACTGCTGATACGTGTTCTTGAATGACAAAAATGGCAGTTTCATGGGCTCCAGACTTTTTACAGATTTAATAGTCCTTTTTACCAGAGATGATATTCAAAATATCTAAAACCTGTATCCTCATCCATCAGAAAGAGTGCCTTCCATGTGACAGGGTCCTTCATGGCCCCTTGCTGTGCAGGTTTTTAACACTTCAGTCACCAGAGGAAGAGTTGGGAAGATGAAGGTCCTCCCTGAAGAGGAGCTGGGTGGCTGGGATGGGGTGGGCACTCGTGGGGTTTGGGGCAGTATTTATTTACCAGTCTGTCCAGAAGTATACAATATTTTAATAATATATGCAGCTGGACCTGTGCCTACGTGACCTGGACATCTGCTCTGTTACTAGTGTCTATTCTGTCTCAGTGTCTGGATATAATTTTATTGTCCTCCTTCAATGATGACAAACACTGTGGAGTTAGAAATTGCGCCCTCTTAATCTTTTTTACAAGCTGTAGAGATAAATATTATTCATTTCACATAATAAGTACTCAAAAAATGTTTGTCGAATGAATATTGATTTTCAATTATGGCTCATTTTGAGGAGGAAGAGGCGAGATTTTGAGACGATGCTGTTTAAAGAGAATACACCCAGAGAGAGGAATGAAGTCCTTGAGGATTTCATATTGTAACTCACTTAGCTTATTTATTTTCCTGGATCTGTATACACATGACAGGACATTCTGGTGTGATACTTAATTGCTGTCTGTAAAGAAACATCCTTGGGGAACAGGACTCAAAAGTAGTCTTAGTGCTTCTTGCATCAGGAGAATAGTTTTCTTCAAGACCCCACCTTTGCCTCCAGCACCTCCGCAGGCTTCTCCCCAAAAAGTGAGTTAAAAGATGGGTTCTTTGGTGTTTGTGTCGGTCTTTCCAACCCCACCGACTAGGCCAAGCGTACCTGTGTTCTGAACCCCACTGGAACACAGTTGTATCTTTGAGCAAACCGAGAACAGTGCCAGTGACAAGGACATCTGTGATTTCAAAGGTTTTTTAAAAATATAAATATTTGTATATACTTTAAAAACATATTTCTGTATAGGATAGTCCATAGTGAAACTGTTTGATATTGAAACATGTAACCAGAGAAAAACTTTTACAAACGTTATTGAATCCTCCTAACATTTTCTTATAAAATCTAAATCAGTGCTGTTTTCCCAAATTCAGCAAGCAAGAGTTACTGCACAATATATCAGGTTGTTATGACAACTGATGATCTAGAACAAGTAAAACCTGTAGGGGTGAAGTACACCACTCAGCATAATGCACTTTATTCTGTTCAAAAGAAAAGTTATTTTTTCCTCTGCAAATGAGACAATATGATGGGGAAATTAAATTAAATGGTGATGTTATTCCCTGAGGGCAAAACAATTCCATTCAATAAATTAATTTTACATCAGTAACTCTTTCTTTTCTTGAAACTGACAGTAATAACCTGACAGCTTAAAGCTCTAATAAACTTCAAGATCAGAATGACTACTCTACTCGTACAAAAGGGAAGTCGTGGAGTATCACAGGTATGATAATCATTCTCTGTTCATCACAAAGAGGAGAAAATCCTCTAAATTCAATTTAACTTATTGCATTTACCTGATGAAACAGGGTACTTAGAATAGTTTTTGACAGCATGTGGTTTGAGCATCCTAACATTCCCTCCCATTCTTTGGGAAGGTCTCTAAACTTCCCTGCAATATTACATTAAGCTATTCTAAATAAATAATACTTGAAACCTGGAAACCTATCAGAGAAAGCATTGTATCATCCTAATGAAAACAAGAAGGAAGAAGGAGAGGAAGGAGAAAGGTTTGATGGGGATCTGTGGCTTAGATAAAACCAGCCAGGGCCAATGTTTCAATCTAGTGACGTAGGGATTTGTTGGGGCCGCTAAAGTGGGGGCACTTGAGCCCATCTAGAAGCTACTTTTTATATTGAGCAGCAGCAAGGGGGGGACTCGAAGCTTTGTGCCTTCATTTCCCCATCTCAACCTCTCCTACCCTCAACTGAGCCAACAAGAACAAATACTAACGCCCAGCCATAGAAGAAGTCGTCTCTTTTACTCTTCTTCTCATAAAAACTTTATGTCTCTCTGAAAGTATTTTACAAGCATGACAGAAAACATTATCGCTAATTCCGGTAGACTCACACTGGCCGAAACCTGGGAATTCAGCCAGAACTGAAGAACAAGTTGCCTTTGCATCCTGTCCAGGGTATGACTTCATCGCTAACACTTCTGTACCTGGACACCAACTCTTGGGTAACACACCGGCTGCGCTGTGCCAAACATCCCTGTGCTTATCATTTTTCATTTCCAGGTGATACTGATGAGTGATTTGTGAATGTTAAAAAAAAAACCATTAAGTGGAATATAATAAAGTTGCTCAGTTTCTTTGTCTCATTGAGTGGTTCCAATTAGAGGCCGAAGGAGCCCTGTTGGTTTTTCATCATTCAAGTTTATGACAAAGCACATAGCCCAGAGGTACCGGGGTCCTGAAGACTCAAAGAGAGATGTCACCTGTACATCCAAATAGATTACAGAGGTTGGCTAATCTGCAGAGAAACATGGGTCTCTCTAAAGCAGGAGGCATGTGCTGCCTGTTTTGCAGAAAGTACAATTTAATTGCCATGGTTCTGCAATTATTCACAAATCATGTTGAACAGTGAACAATTAAACCCCAATCTTAGCCCGGTGGTCTTTACTCCAGCTAGTGAGTTATATTTTCAAATGTTTAAGGCAGTTAGCTGAGCACATTTTTCAGCTCAAGCTAACAGACTACTCAAGGTTTTGTCATCTTTGCCATCAATCAGACTAACCTAGAAACCCATGTTTTTTGAATGGAGTATGGAGGTGTCACATAAAAAGAGGGAAACACTTCTGCCTGAAGGAGTCCCAACCCCCCTTCTAAAGAGAAGGGTCTTATGTGCCATTTCCTCTGTGAATGGTTCCCTGGGAAAGAAAGGAGGCATTGATTTTGGTTTTACTACTGAAAATCTCTAGTGCCACCAGAGATCAAACAAAATACTCTCAACCTTATCTTTTCTTTGGAAGCAATAGCTTATTCTGTTGCCTAAAAGTGCAAAGCCAGAGAGGTACTATATTTTTGGCTGGACTCAAATGACCTACGCCTACTATAATCTTAGGTTCAAAATGGTTTAGCTCTTGTCTCTCACTCAGTGAGTAATAAGATGAAAACAAGCCTGGAAAGGGCATGCAAGTGATTTCAACTGGCACCTTAAGGCAATTTTAGTCCTAAATAATGGCTCTCAAAGGGCTTGTGTAATTGCCCTATTATAGGTGTGATTCTGTAACAATAAAATTGGCATAATAACAATACCTCCACCAGTTGCTTTACGTTTCAATGAAAGTCAACACTACGAAATGACCACTGTTAATTAGAATGAATGATATAAAGAAAATGACTTTCTAAGTTCAAAAACAACAAAAACAACTTCAACAAGACCCTCCAAAATGTCTCCTGTGGATCCCTAGTCATGAAATCCAATTCAACTTCATTCTCCTGTGAAGTTCCTGAAAGTGTAGGGCCAGTTGTATTTCATTCATTCATCATTTATTCACCAGAAAGGAGATTTTTGTCAAATATTTAATATGCACCAGGCATGACTCTGAACTTCAGTGACAAAGAAGAGAGCAAAATAAAGAAAAACCCATGTTCTTCTGAAGTTTATATTCACAATGGTAGAGAAGCCCTTTCTTCAAAGGGCTTGAATAATAAACATTTTTGGCTTTGGGGGCCATCTGAAAGCAGCCATAGATAATACATAAACAAATGGGTGTGGCTATGTTCCAATACTTTACTTACAAAAAGAAGTGGGGAGTTGGATTTGGCCCCTGGATGGTAGTTTGCTGACCCCCTTGCATCCAATGGGATAGTCAGACAGAATAAGAAAAAGATAAATAAGTGAAATCTTTATTAAGAAGAAAACCAAGCGATGAAATACACCAACTTGGAATTTTTTTTTAAAGGTTCTATCAAGGAAGTGAGGTGTGCAACAGCTGGCAAGAACACAGTTGTGTTTTTATGTCACACTGGAATTTCCGTTAGACCTTCTACTCACTGAATTTTTCCTGATGGCTGCATTCTTATTGTGGATTAATAATAGGAGAATGCTCTTAGAAAACGTTTTAGTTTTGTTTTACATTTTAAATTAAGAGATTCTCAGATGCCCTCTTCCCTCATCTTAGGGTGGGATGAATTTTTTGTATATAAGCAGTATTTATTTAACTGTTCTATAAAATTATCGAGTGCCTGTAAAGGCTTTTAAACATTCCTAACCTTCCTTTCCATTGTTCTTAAATGACATAAATTGTGCAATGTTCCTGATTCTGCACCCAGCAAACTGCATCCAAACTCAAATCTGCTGTAATGAGTAATCCAAAAAAAGGCAGTTTGGATTACATTGCCATCCTTTGACTTTGTATGAAAGAAGTACTCTCCTACTCTCCTTTCAGTGAAGGATTAATTATCACAGTGTTCACTGGATGAGACTGACCCAGGGGTCTTACTGTGTTTTACATGTGCTTGTATATTATTTTCAAAAAAGAAAAAAAAAAACAGTGTCTTAACATGGCAACTACCAAACTTCCTTAAAAATAAAAGTTGGTGACATAGCCAAAAAAAAAAAAAAGAAGAAGAGGGGCTTCCCTGGTGGCGCAGTGGTTGAGAGTCCACCTGTCAATGCAGGGGACACGGGTGCGTTCCTCGTTCCGGGAAGATCCCACATGCCGCGGAGCGGCTGGGCCCGTGAGCCATGGCCGCTGAGCCTGCACATCCAGAGCCTGTGCTCCGCACCGGGAGAGGCCACAGCAGTGAGAGGCCCGCGTACCGCAAAAAACAAACAAACAAACAAAAAAGGGAAGAAAACCAAGGAGGAAGTGATGATAGAAGTGTTGAGTACATGCACGTGTGTGTGTGTGTGTGTGTGTCTGTGTGTGTGCTTTTGGTGTCCAGTTTGCAACTTTAGATAAGGTGGCCAGGGAAGTTTGATTGAAGACCTCAAGGAAGTGAATGAATCTCGAGTAATAGCCCTCCAGGCAGAGAGAACTGCTGGTGCAAAGGCCCTAAAGAATCCTCCATCAGATGCTCCAGCCAATGGTGTCCAGTGATCAAGGGGGACAGGCAGTAGGAGAAGATGAGGTCCAAGAGGAAATGAAAAGATGGGCAGCAAATGTGGGAAGTGGGACCAGATAGGAAATTGAAAAGACTGCTTTTTTATCTGGGTGAGATGGGGCCACAGAAGGGATTTCAGTAGAGGAGTAGAATGATCACCTTGGTTGCTGCCCTGATAAAAGAGCTTGCAGGGAGGCAAAGGTGGAAACAGGGAGACCAGGTAGGAGGCCAGAATGGTTATCCAGGCAGGAGCTAATGGTGACCTAGACTAAGGTGATAGCAGTGGACGTGATGACACGTGATGGGCATCTAGGTTATGTTTTAAAGCAGAGCCAGGATTTCCAGAGCACTTGTAGAGTTTAAGAGAAAAAAAATGAGTTAAGAATGACTCCAAAGTTTTAACTCAAACAACTGGAAGAGTGGAATTGCCATTTATTGAAATGACTACTCTTGCAGGAAGATCAGAGTCTATCAGGGCCATGGTTTTGGAGGTAATGTTTCAGATTTCTTATACCAAAGTGGAGATGTCAAACAGGCAATTAGATATATGAGTCTGGAGTTGAGGGGAAAGTTCTAGGCTGGAGTTATAAATTTGCGAATTGTCAGCATATAGATGGTATTTAAAGCCATGAGATTGGATGATATCACTAAGGATATGAATGTAGATAGGAAGGGAAATATCTGAAGACTGAGCCCCAGGCCACTCCAATGTTGAGAAGTCAGGGAGATTAGGAATTATCAGCAAAGAAGACAGAGTCCCTTTACACTTCGGTGCTTTAGATATCAGCTTGCATCTTTGAATATATGTTTTAAAATTGAAAATTTAATTGAAAGCTGAAAATAATGACAAATATTTTGTACAAATTTAAAGAAAAATTTTTAAATAACAATATTTGTTCTTCATTGGGATTTTGTATATGTGTATTTCTTGGCCTGAAGGCTACCAAATACAAGCAACACTGGCAAGATCTGTGTCAGCGGGCCTGGGTCTTCTCCATCTTTCTGCTTAGGGCCTGGCACATACTGAACTTTCATATCCTTTTCTGCAGCATAATTGATTTTATGTTGGTGCTTGACCAAATTACTTATACTAATCTGAGAATTTCTACGTTTGAGAAAGTACAGCTAGGTCTATGACTCTTCCATTTCATATTCAGAATTTTATGTTTTATATTCACAATAAATTTTTGCTAATGTCACTCCCACAATGCCTGCACAACGCAACAGCTACCTGTTGAAAAGCAAATCAATTGTTTGTTTGGTGTCAAACAACTGGACGTATATGATATTGTAGTGACAAGGAGGCAAATGACATATTCTAATCCTGGTTCTGCCATCAATGTAATCTCGGCAAATCAGTCTCTTCGGATACAATTTTCTTATCTAAAAACTGCATATGCCAACATTCTTTCATAACCTTTTGGACCTTTTACCCTATTGCATTGATAAATTGTTTTGGCTTGGGTTAAATTTTCCAAATGATATATGCTATAATAATGGATGGTAATGTATGTTACATAATTCTTTAACTGTATTGTGAATTCAGAATTTTTGCAAAGTATTCCACAAACTTTTTATATTTTACACAAAATTCAAGGGGTATGTGTGGTTAACCATTTGAACAGATATGGTATCTTCTAGGCTGAATTTACATTTTCTCTACACAATAGCAACGAAACAAAACAAGGAAGACTTTCAAATAAAGGTGAAGAAGTAGATGGAAGCGATGGTCACTTAACAAGAGCTGCACTGATGGCTTCCATCTTCCTTTTCTCTCCATGCTCTTTTTGTGTGCTGCCAGATTGTCTCCTAGCTGGAGGTGACAGACAGCCCCAGTCCAGATTGCATCTATAGACAACCCATCTGGGAATTGTCTCTGCGAGTTTCAAAGATGTTCCCTGTGGCAAAAACCACTTTATAAGTCTCTTTTCAAGCTTGAGGTTCTGTTTAAACGTGTTTGAGCAGTTATGGTCTGCTGTGTGATGGGGGTGGGCAGTTCTGCAGAGGCAGGGTGGACACTTCCTACTGTCATTTCTCAGGAGCCGTGTCCTGTGGGATGCACCCTGGGGGTGGAAATAGGCTTGGGCTGACTGCCCTTTACTGCCATTTTGTGTTTGACACTCCTGCTGTCTTTTTCTTTCTGTGAAGACTTATTTCCTCATTTTTTCCAGATTCTCTACTTAGGTATACACAGGACAAGGGGAGTTTTTTTTGGGGGGACAATGTCTTTATCCACTTAAACTTTTTGATTCCTCTCATACTTACCCCTGTGGGTACAGGTCATTTATGTAATGTCTTGTGAAACATTTAATATATATAATACAGGGCATTTTAAATTTATGCTGTGATGGGTAAGGGAGGTTTGGAGTGTTGGTTCTTTCAGCTGAGGAACCAGGGTGAAAAAATATGAGTTTGTCTTGGCCAAATGAGATGAAAAGGAATTGCTGACTTGAACACATGGGATGACAATAACATACAACTGGGATCCTGGGTTGGGAGGAGAGAAGAGAAATACAGGAAAGCAACGAGGTAGACAGGGAATTCAGCGTCTCCATTCAAAGTGGAATGTCCAGATAAAAACTCAGTGGAATCAGTAAAGAAATATTTTGTAGCCTCCTTTTGCTTCTCAGAGCATTTGGCTATAAATTCAGCTATTTCTCCCCCCTTTCTGATAGAAGATTGGGCCTATATCGCTTTCAGTTATAGCAGGATGGGATGACGTAGTTACATTTGTGAAGGCTAAGTTTCAAGGCTATTGAATTTTGGACGGTAGCACTGGTAGCTATTCTCCCAAAAAAGTACACTACAGAAATGAGCTAGTAGCCCACTCTGTCATTTTTGGTGTTAGCAGAATGAGCCGTGGAAGGAGAAAACTTCCAGTGTAAACATTTATGGTATTAGCAATATTCCCTTCTTGGGAGAAAAATCATATGGGGACAAATGTAATCATAGAAGAGCCACCAAGTAAGTGTAAATTTAAAAAATGGAATGCTTTTTTATGTGAGTTTCTTCAAAACATTCCAGTTAATGTTCTACAGGAGATATTGAGAAGGAAAACCCATAAAGAGTGATAAATTCCTTGGGAATTTTTTTCTTTTTAAGAGTGGATTTTTGACAGATAAAGATAAAAGACCTGGGAACAATGTGGTGGCACTGGTGGAGAAATCCCAGTCAGTAAGAGATCTGGCTGTGAGGAGAGCAATAGAATAAGTGATGCTACATGATGCTCAAAGATTAGAATTTGGGGGACAAAATAGATCAGGTGCCAAGGGAACTATGGATTGAACCCACTAGGGTAACATGATGATTAATTTTATGTGTCAACCTGACTGGTCTAAGGGATGCCCAGATAGCTGGTAAGACATTATTTGGGGACGTTTCTGTGAGGGTGTTTCTGATTAGCCCTTGATTCAGTAGACTGGGTAAAGAAATCTGCCCTCACCAACGTGGGTAGGCATCACCCAATCCCTTGGGAGGTCTGAATGGATCAAAATAGGCAAAGGGAAGGGAGAATTCTCTCTCTTTTCTTGAGCTGGGATGCCCATTTTCTCTTTCCTTCTGACATTGAAGCTCCTGGTTCTTAGGCCTTCGGAATCTGGAACTTACAGCAGTGGTCCCCCAGTTCTCAGGCCTTTGAACTTTGACTGAATTATATTATCAGCTTTCCTGCTTCTCCAGCTTGCAGATGGCAGACTATGGGAACTTCTTGGTCTCCATAACTGTGTAAGCCAATTCCCATATAAAACTTCTCTTCTATCTATCTATCTATCTATCTATCTATCTATCTATCTATCTCATATTGCTTTTGTTTCTCTGGAGAACCCTGACAAATACAGGTCATGTTACCAGACTAGAATGCTTCAGCAACTTAAAATGCAGGCAAGCATTGGAAAACATAGAACAGTACACATTTAAAAGGGTGGCTCCTAGACAAGGCAGGCTGTTGATTCTAGAATAGACATTCAGAGTAGAAATCACTGAAGAAGCATATCCCAATATCTTAATCTCCAGGCAGAAAGAATATAAAAGAACTTCCAACTTCACATTAAGCCCAGAGAAATTTGTAACATAGGTTAGTTGAGATTAGACAAATCAGCAAAGACCAAAATAAGTTCTGGCAGTAGCTCATGAAGGTCCAGACTCAGCTAGCCAGCCTTAGAAAGCTTGAGAGTCATGTGTGCCCTCCAGGAATCTCCCTGTTGTCACAATAAATTCTGATTAAAAGAAAAGAGAGCTAAGGCTATCAATAATCAGGAAGAAATAGAATGGTAACTCAGTTTAGATTTCTTCCTTAATAATTAAGCCAGCAGTAACTCTACAGAAGCTAGTAATTGCCCACTGCCTTATAAATGGCTGGAATTGGGAATTTATAAGCTTTTCTTTTATGAGGATGAAGGGAGTTGGGGACATCTCCTGCCTCCTCATCTCCCCTCCTCTATGCATGGAGCATCATCCGCCATCTGCCTACCAGTGTGGAGAGGCACTGTATGCTGGCAAACTGTGAGACACTTGCAGGATTCCTCCCTAATGACAGGGGGGAAAATGGGAATAGTGGAGGTGGCTTGGGAAACTGGTGTGGAGTTCAGGACTGATCAGATGGCAACAAGAAGCAAATGGTTCAAATCAGCAACAGCATCCCAAGCTCCAAACCTTCCAACCTGTGCTATAAAATTTCAATCAGGTCTTTCTCATGGAGGCTGGGAGTTTCACAGATTTTAAAGACAATACCAACATCTGCACAAGAGATTAGTGATTCTTTTTTTTTTTTTTTTTTTTTTTTTTTTGCGGTATGCGGGCCTCTCACTGTTGTGGCCTCTCCCGTTGCGGAGCACAGGCTCCGGACGCACAGGCTTAGCGGCCATGGCTCACGGGCCCAGCCGCTCCGCGGCATATGGGATCCTCCCAGACCGGGGCACGAACCCGTATCCCCTGCATCGGCAGGCGGACTCTCAACCACTGCACCACCAGGGAGGCCCTAGATTAGTGATTCTTATCCTTACGCACACACATATGCCAAATTGCTGAGTGTGGCACAGGTGTAGAGGTTAAATTTCTTCTTGGTTTACAGATCCATTCTGATCAAGGGAGAAATTTGGAGAATTGTGCCTTTGGAAAGAAATCTAAATGGCAGGAACCAAAAGTTTAAAGTTATGAGGCTAAGAGAACTTTGGTAAATCTTCTGGGTAACCTTGTGCAGGGGCAGGAGAGGCAGGAGAGCCTGCAAATATCCATCTAGATCAGACCACATGGAAAGAAACCACTAGTTTTACAATTTCTGTCTTGATATTTAGAAGGAACTCCAGCTGCCAACTGACCCGTGTCTCATGATTAGTGGCAAAGGAACAGATTGGGAAGACCTGACTCAAGATACAGCTAAACCAAAGAGAAAAACCTCAAGACCCTTTGTGGCTGGCAGCTCTGGCAGTTTATCATAACACTGAACACTGTTACACCTGGGTAAGGTGTCCTGAGTTTCAGTCAGCGATTGAGATCTTGTACAAGATTTGGGAGTAAGAGATCAACAAAGCTGAAGGACCGTAGAAAGTGCTTCCTCCCTGTATATATATATCATCGTGTAATGATATGACCACTGCCTCTGTATGACAGGATCTTACAGCCAAACCTGTGGCTATTAAGAACATGAAATTCACCATGGAAAACTTTTAGGAAGGGGAGAGGATTGATGTAGATCTAGGATAATGATAATAAAATCCATGATTTAAAGTAGTTATCATCAACCATGTAGGGTCAGAAAGAAACCCCATCTTCACCCTCACAGAGGAGACAGATTGAGAGAAAAAGCAAACAGAAAGAAAGGATAATGAGTGACTTGCCTTAAAGGTACAGACTCAATGACACTGGCCTTTGGGGGGTGGGGTGAGATCTCCCACTGCCTCTCCAGGAGGCAAGTGCCTTCCTAGAGAATAATCTGGAAGCCTCAGATATCAAGTCTGCAGGCCCCTGTCTGTCTAGGAGAGGAATGTGGGGAAGGTATTGTGTTAGAAAGGATGAATACCAATGAATCAGGAAGAGCTCCCCAAAGGAGTTTTGGGTAAAGTCACCGATACAGTGACTATTCGAAAATTAGTGATCTCTGTCCAAGAAAACATTGGCTGGATGTCTATGGAACACTGATAGAATCCTAGTCCACTTATTTGGAAAAAAATGACACTTTACTCTGGGAGGACTCAAGTAATTGCCGGTTGGCAAGACAAAGGTCTTCATCCCCTTAACCTCCCCATTCTTTCCTGTTCTCACCCACAGTGGGGAGGGTGTCTTTAAGCTTACTAACACACTGCAAAGTATCAGGGATGATTATTATTATGTCACCTAGTTTCTCCTCTCTGAGTAACGGGAGAGCTAGGATGAGATCACTGGGTGAATGGACTGTGCTGACTTTGACCACAAAGGAAAAACAAAACAAGAGAATGTGACATCACCTGGACTTCCAAGGCTGATTTTTTTATATGAAAAGGAGAAAGATCATTCAGGAATAACAAAAAAGCACTCTCACCATCCTCCCACTTCAACCATGGGTTATCTAGATGAGGTTCTTTTCAGGACTAGAATGTGCCTGCATAGCCTTCAGACATGGCTGGTGCAGAGACAGAGTTACCTGTTGATCACCCTCGTAAGCTTAGATTCCCCCATTTTTTTCTTTTCTGAGTAAAAGGGTTATGTGGTTCCAGTGAAGTAACAAATGACATTGGTTACCTGGTTGGATAACAAGGATGAGGAGGGCAGTCTCCATTCTACTCTTAGATTCAGTTTGTACCTTCACATAGAGTGGTGGTGACCTTACATCACCCCAAAGATAGAATCAGCCCCCAGAATGGACATACACAGAGGAATACATGTGCTTTTGCTAAATTAATTTTAATGCAGTGAAACTCTTTGCAGAATGTTCTGTTTCTTTGGCCATTCTGAAAACTTTGCCTGGTTGGGGGCCAGGCATCTTCTCAAGACCCTTCTCTGGGGTTGTGTAACTGCAGGGAAACATGAGCTGGATTCTTCTGACAAAGACATCACCCTTCCTCCCTACCCCAATGACTCCAGGCCAGGAGAAAGACACCTTAAACTATTTCCATCACAATAGGGTTATAAAATAGTGCTTCTGATTTTTGTCAGGCTAATTCTCTCTTTAAACCATCAGATTATTTCTCACCTTAAAATAGGGAAATTCTGGTGATATAAATAATAGTGTGCAAATAACAAGATATAAAATATAGAGGTATAGCACTCATCACTAGAATCAATTCAGGGGGTCTCTGAATAAAAGATATTTCATTCATTTGTTTTAACTAGTTGAAAGCTACATTTCATTTTACTAATTTCAAACTGAATCATGGCAGGAGGAGTGCTATTTCAATTTTTTAAAATTGTTAATTCACTAATAAAATCAATCCAAAACAAAGTTCTTACCAAAGAATTATTTTTGTATAAACGTATATGGCTACTAGTTCATGAATTATATATTCATGTATAATTTATAGCTACGGTATTTCAGCTTTCTGTAGACCAGAATATTTTACCCTATGATTTATTGTCGGCATATCACCTACAACTTTACAGATAGTTCCTATCAATTATAGCTTCACATATATATCACTGAAAATGAAGGATAACATTTAAAGGGTTCTACTTCAATCAATTCTTATTCACAGACTTTGCTAAGGATGCCAAACTTCCCTGGAAACATAATACTGTACATTTGTATGCTACTTTACGGTTTTCAAAATGTAGTCAGACATAATGTGTCCAAAATAAATTATTTTGTAGTCTTCTTCATATGAAATGATATTTCATAGTCAAATGTTTGATTTTAAAATATTAAAGAAGTATGAGGGTGTTCAAAACATATAAGAAACTTGACAATAAGGAAATAATAATAAACAGGTAGTGCAATGGTGTGAACTCTTTCTAGCAGCCTTCAACTATTATTATGCAGTGTCCTGATTAAGTCTCTGAACTTCTCTGACTCCAAAGTTCCATGGGTAAAGTAAGACTCTACTAACTTCACCAGAGATGTTGTCAAAACACACTTTAAAATACCTGATTTTATAAGCCAGTTAAGCAGTTTTATAATAATATGGCAGGGGAGTTTAGGGGGGAAATATGTGAGCGCATATTTTGGCCATTTCCTGCGGGCTAAGGCTGTTCAAGCCGAAGCTGAAGACTTGAGTGATGCATGCGAGTAGTTGTGTGTGCGTGTGTGTGTGTGTGTATGTGTGTGTACAGGTACAGGTGGGCATGGGGGAATGTGCCCACATGGAGGGAATACTTGCTGAGAGATTTGTTGATGGGATGAAAGGTTAATCCTTTTTGTTGACAGTATGAAGTTAATAAGGCCTACATTACCACCTTATCAAGGTGCTTTGGGGATATGAGAATACAGGTGAGACTTGGTTCCTGACTTCCAGAAGCTTAATCTCATTAGAGGGATAAGAAATTTACAGATGAAACAATTAGAGAACAAAACTTAATATATAAGTTTCTAAATTGACTCTGTGGTGTGTGTGTGTGTGTGTGTGTGTGTGTGTGTGTTTGCAGGAAGGCAGTATTAATGAAGGAATGTTCTTGACCAGGAAGAAACAAATGCTCAGACAAATGCTCAGAGTGCCACAAGGCAGTCATTCATTCAACAAAGCAAAGGACTGAAAACCCACCAGCTCGGCACCAAGTATGGAGGATACAAAGCACATATTTCCCTTTTCGTTCACTTATTTACAAAAAAAATAAGTGTATTCATGATTCAAAGTACAGTTTATAGATCCTAAGGTAACCAGTGGGCTGACATCTCGGCAGAAACCCCACCTACTTTCCTTTCCTTAAGGACAACAAAGAAACAAATGTATAAACCCCAGAGCTCCAGCTCCAACATATTTTAAAAATCTATGTTTTTATTTTATTTTTTCAGAAAATTAGATTAATTATCTTCTTAGGTCTGAGTGGATCCTTTTAGAATCAAAAGTCTCTGAGGGCTTGTAACAGAAACTGCTAGAAACCTGTTATGAAATGATGCATTAACTTAGTAACCTGACAAGCCCTCTCTGTGCTTCCTGCTTTCTTCACAACAGTTGAGGCACTTCCTATTCTAGGGCTCCTTCCCCTCCTGCCTCCCTTCTGGGCTCCTTGGGTACCACTGCTTCCCAAGCATCTCCCATACTTTCCTATGGTTCATCAATGGTTTATGTATTTGACTTCCCCACCAGACTATGAACTTCTATATTTTCAGTACTTATGACTAACATCTTATCTAGCACCCAGTGGGTTCCCATGAAAATCTGCTACACACTGTTAAACAATTCAGAGTCCTGGTTAGAAACTGTGCATTTTCTAGAGCTATAAGCCATAGGGAACCAGCTTTTGCAGCTGTGGTTTTGAAGAGACAAGTTTCACAGACTCCTAGACCTGAAGGGGTAAAAATAAGGTTATAAAGGTATATATTTAATTCTTTCCTTTAGGAAATATATCACACAGGTGGAAAGGGGGAAAAGATGGTAGGCTGTGTCAACAGAGTCAAGTTTTTCACTCTTGGAATATAAAGTAAAACTGAACTGAATGCTACTTGAAATTTTGTCTCTGGGTGGATGGGTTTGGTGGGGGCAGAGAGAAGGAGAGAGAGACACTCACTACCATCTGAAGTCTAAGTGAATCCTTTTGGAAACAAAGTGCCAGGAGTGCTCACGCTCACAGCAAGAAACAGATTCCAAGAGTAAAGATCTGGGCTTTGAACCCTGCTGTGAAAGGCGACTCTTTCCAAATCAAAGGGTGCGGGAAGGCTGTAGTTCTGCTCTTCAACTCTGGCACTGATCAAAGTCTTTATTTGCTTCTGCTCTTTCAAACCGCAGATTAGTGCCCTAAGCTTTGTATTCTCAACGCATCCGATTCCAAATATAGAGAATGAAGATTCTCTAACCGCCCCCCCACCCAGGATGCAGAGCCCTCTATACCTGTATTCCTTCAATACAATAAACTCTCACTCATCTGGTTGTCAACGGTTTATAATTGACCATCAAATGACTACTTACTTGTGATGCTCATTGGACAGAGCTCTCAAAAACATCTTTGTTGTTTAAGCAAAGCCTGATGTGTTTAAACAATAGCAAAATAAAAAATCCTCAGGAAGTGGCAAAACAGAAAGATTGTCCTATTTCCCTCCTTGACCAATACAGCCCTGGGGAAAATGACTGGGATGTGACCTGCTTTAAGCCTCTCTCCGACTCTTTGCAGTAGTCCTTCAGTGCTCTCTTCCATTAGGGTTCAAACTCCTCTCCCATCTCACGCAGTCCCTCTGTGTTCTCTGCATCACATACGCAAAGCCCTCAGGCTGTTTCCATTCTCCCCTATGGCAGGCAGGTAACATTGGAGGAAGAGCAAGGTGGCTAGTGTGTCTGGAGCAGAGAGTGAGGAGAGAAGTAGGAGAATAGGTCAGAGATATGGGGCAGAGGTGGGTCATGTATCACCTTGTATTCTTTAGTAAAGACTTTGGCTTTTACTCGAAGAAAAATGGGGCGTATTAACAGGGTTTGAGTCATAGTCCAATTTATCTTGGAAAGGACCCCTTGGGTTGCTATCTTGAGAGTAGTCTAGCCAGCCATCCAGGTGGAGATTACAGCGGCTGGACCAAGTGATGGCGGTGGAGTCTGGATCTATTTTGAAGGTAGAGCAAACAGAATTCCTTGGTGGATTTGATTTGGGATGTGAGAGAAAGAAGCATCAAGAATACTAGAAAGGTGGAGTTGCTGCCAGCTGAGACAGAGAAGACTGAGAGTGTAGCAAATTTGAGACGTCAAGGGTCCTACCAGAAAACAAGTGAAAAGAGAAAGTTTTTCTTTCTGTTGCAATATGAGAAGCACATGAATGGGATTCTGCTCTGCCTTCTGGCAATTAGAAGAGGTTTTATAGTTTATAAGCTTTAGGTTGGTCACAAAAAAAGGGGGATGAAAGAGAGATTGGTCTGGGGATTACACTTTGGGAACCACTGGCCGAAGAGCAAGAAAGTCTGAAACAAGCACATTCTACAGTTCAAATTTATCAAGAAAAGAAACAGTGTAGACCTAAGCTTTGCAATTCTTTATTGTAAGAAGATCTTAACCCTTCACATGGGGTAATATCAGGAGCTTAGTTTTGGACAGGCAGTTCATTCTGTGGGTCTGGAGTTTGGGATGGAGGTCTGGGCTTGAGATTGTAACTGAGAGTTGCTGTCATATACAGCTGTCCCTTGTATCTGTGGGGGATTGTTTCTGGGACCCCCTGAAGATACCAAAATCCGAGTATGCTTAAATCCCTTATTAAAAATGGCTTAGTATTTGCATATAACTTACACACATCCTCCCGTATACTTTGAATCATCTCTAGATTACTTATAATACCTAATACAGTGTAAATGTGCACAGTAAATTCAAGTTTTGTTTTTTGGAAATTTCTGGAATTAAAAACAATTTTTCAATCTGAAGTTGATTGAATTCACAGATGTGGAACCTGAGGATATGGAGGGCTGGCTGTAGATGGAATTTAAAGTCATGAAAAATGAGAAACAGATGTTCAAAATGCTTAATAATATAAGAACAGAAAGGTGAAATAAAGATTGGAGGCAAAGAAGGAATGATATTTATGTCAAATTTGATTGATACATGTATTTAATAGCTGTTCTTTTGTTATGATGGATTTGTAGAGGCCCAGATCAGGAAGTTTTCTTCTCTTTATTTCTTTTTGTTCTCCTCTTCTAATGTGAGGTGTCTGAGACTCTGAGATGTTGCTACATGAACACTGTTACACAGCTAGCGTAGCACATTATATTTTCAAAGATGGCCTCAACATTATCTCACATTCCAAGTGCTATTCTGAAATGTGACCTCGACACCCCTTCCATTGAAATGTGAGGTCTTTGTTCCCATCCTTAAATCTGCGCAGGCTTATGACTTGCTTGTGAACAACAAAAGGCAGTGGATGTGAAGCTGCATGACTTCCAAGGCTAGGTCAGAAAAGGTGATGCAATTTCCACCCTATTTGGTGAATTACCTCTGTTAAAACCCTGAGCCTCCATGTATGAGGTTCAAATGCCATGTGGCTGCCATACTGTGAGGAAGTCCAAACCAGCCCTCATAGAAAGATCACATGGAGAACTCAGAGGCTACAGCGAGAGAGATAAATGACTGGCCAGCACCCAGCTGCTTGAGCTCTTCACTCCTCCAACCATTATACTGATAGCACGGCAACTGCATGAGAAATCCCACGCTTTGCCCAGCCAGGCCTTTTCTGAATTCCTGATGCACAGAAACTGTGAGAAATAATAAAATGTTATTAAACCACTGAGTTTTGGGATGATTCATTCTAATTTGTTTAATTTTTCCAATTTGCTTGATCACCAAACCGTTTTTTTGGAGATAAGGGAGGACATAACACTCATTAACATGACTTAAAATTTGTGTCCCATCAAACAAACTTTGGAAAATATCCCCTGTATTCATCAAGCAAATTTTGGTTAGTGATTTGGTTGCTCACAGAGAACTTTCTACAGGAGAGAGGATTGCACACCAGTCAACATGTCTATTTGCAACTCAGGACAAATGTATAAATTAGGATTTCTCTATCATGCTTGAATTTGGTTATCATGCATTAGTCCTCAGAGCCTCCTCACTTGGGGCAAAAATAGCAAGTACTTAATATGCAAGGCTGAGCTCCATGCCTTGGATGTATGGTAGCCATTCTATGGAATGAGGCAGGCCTTCTACTGATATTTTCTAAATGTAATAGATGTACATTATTTATTTATTTACTTTCTTTCTTTCAGAGGTAATTAGCTCTCTACTCTAAAAATTTGAGATTTGTCATGAATCACTAGAAGATAGTTTACCATTTTATACTTATCAGACTCTTTTTTTAAAAATAAATGTAATTATTTATTTATTTTTAATTTTGTCTGTGTTGGGTCTTCGTTGCTGTGTGCAGGCTTTCTCTAGTTGCGGTGAGCGCGGGTTACTCTCTGTTGCGGCGTGCAGGCTTCTCCTTGCGGTGGCTTCTCTTCTTGCAAAGTGCAGGCTCTAGGTGCGCAGGCTTCAGCAGTTGTGGCACACGGGCTTACTAGCTGTGGCTCATGGGCTCTAGAGCACAAGCTCAGTAGTTGTGGCACATGAGCTTAGTTGCTCCGTGGCATGTGGGATCTTCTTGGGCCAGGGCTTGAACCAGTGCCTGCATTGGCAGGTGGATTCTTAACCACTGCCCCACCAGGGAAGTCCCTATACTTATCAGGCTCTTAATTAGGAATTTCAAAAATTTCAAGTGGAGTTTCCACAAGTGTCTTTGTTGGATTCTGGGCACAGTGCTGTTTGGAACCTAGGGAGCCAAAATTTGAAGAGTGGGTACTCACTTCAGCCCTAAGCTCTGTATGCCTCTTGCTGCCTTAAGAATGATAGGTCTTGGGAGTCTCCAAAAAGAGCCCCTTTTACTCTGATAACTGACCCTCTCATAATGGACTCCATCAAAGCAATAATGCAGAATCTTTCTGGAGAGAACCTCAAAGACAAGGTTGTATAGGAATAACCTCTGTTCAAATAAAAGTCTACTGACCAGAAAATAGATACAGAGGGAGAAGTTGTTTCTTTTCGTTGCAGAGTCACTCATCCATACACATGGCTTTTTCTTAACATCTATAAGCTGCTTATTACCATATTTCTATTTCTAGTCTAGACTTCATATAAGAACTATAAATGACATATAAAATTACCTATACAATATGTCAATTTAAATCTCTCAGAGGTATTCAAAATCAGCATATTCAAAACTTAAAACATGCAAGAACCTCTAAAATGTCACCCTCTTCCAACATTTCACATCTCAGTGAATAGCACTGTCAGCCATATATATAAGTTGGCAATCTTTTCCCTCATCTCATATTTCATCCAACACAATATATTTGATCTCCTTACCATTGTTTGATTCTGCTGAGTTCTTTCTCTTTCCAGCCCCACCACTGAGTGGAGATTACCATTAACTCTTACTTGAACTACTCCAATTATCAGAATTCTGTATTTCAGGCAACAGAAATCAACTCTGGGTGACTTACTTAGAAAATTAATGTAGGCTTAATATTGGGTAGGTAACTGATGGTTGAATGCTGGAAAAGTGGTTTTAGCATATCAACAGAAACCATGGGAAGTAAGACTACAGATATCAAAGCCAAGGTCTCTTCCTTCAAAGTCACACTTCTGTTTGAGAATATTTGATTGGCTAAGACTAGGAAATACACCCATATCCCAAGTATCAGGGGATGGACATATCTGACTTATTTTGACATGAGAGTTTCCTCCAAATTAGAAAATAGACTTTGATGAGATGACAAAAATCATGTTATTCTCATAATTGTCAACTTCCTCTCTATGGTAAATTAAAGATGGTTCAAAATTCTTCTTCACCCATGGCAGGAGAGGGGGGATTGTGTTCTAAATCTCCTCCTCGTGAATCTGGGCTGGCTTCTCTGACTGCTTTAATTCATGCTGTGCCAATTTCGAGACTCAGGCCTTAAAAAACTGGCAGCTTGTACTTCTTATTTTTGTAGTATTTGCTCTTGGAACCTTGAGGCTACCATGTTATTAGGAGCCTAATCCATGGTCAGAGACACTGGAGGATAAGATATCTTGGAGGGAGAGAGAGGTGAGGGAAGGAAGAGAGAGAGAGAGGAAAGGCGTAGGGGGAGAGAGGAAGGGAGGGAAGGAGAGAGGGAGGGAGGAAAGAAAGAAAGAGAGAGAATGAACCAAGGCAGCAGACATTTGATTTTGGAGGCAGATCTTCCAGCCCCAGATGCCTAAACTGGCACCACACGAATAAGAGAACTACCCAGCTGAATCCTTCCCAAATTCCTGACCCATAAAATATGTGAAAAATAAAGAGTTGCATTAAATCACTAAGTTTTGGAGGTAGTTTGTTAGGAGCAATAGATAACTAGAACAGCCTCCTTGCATTCAACTTTGAATTTCTTCTATTTTCTATACTGCAGCCAGAGAGTTTTTTAAATGTATTTTTATCATATTAATATGCTGCTTAACACTTTTCAATAGCTTTCCAATGCTCTTAGGATCAAAATCAGTTCTTCAGCATTATCTTCAAGGTCTTGAATGATGTATCTCAGCTGTGTCTCATCTATTTCCACTGTCTGTCTCACTCTCTGAACTACAATCACATTGGCTATTTTAAGTTCCTCCAAAATGCCGCATATCTTTCGGTCCTACAGTCTTCACATTTGCTCTCCCCTCTTCTAGAAGCCCTTCTTCTATCCACGGGCTTTTCCCTAGCTAACTCTTACTCATTCTTAAGATCTTAGTTCAAACCTCAGTTTCTCAGAAAAACCTTCCTTCATTCCCCAGATCTCTCATAGCTCCTATACTTCTCCAACAGAGCGATCATTATATTCTAATTAAATGAGTCATTGTAAAAGAGTTTTTACCATGTCTTTGCTGCTAGAAGTACAAACTTTATAAGATCTGTACCTATTGTTTTTCATTTTATCCTCAGTGCCTTGAACCATTCTCTGCACACAGTAGACACAATAAATGCTTATTGAAAAATGGATACATGAAAACTGACCTAATATAGATGAATCAATGCTTCCCAAACTTCAAATGTGCAGATGAATTATATGGGGATCTTGTTAAAATGCAGATTCTGACTCAGTAGGTGTGGGGTGGGGCCTGAGAATTGAGTCTATTTCTAACGAGCTCCTAGGTGTTGCCATTGCTATTGGTTCTGTGGATCACCCTGAGTAGCAAGGCTATAGAAGAATCATAATTAAGTCGTGTGGGTAACATGGAGCAACCAGTTGGGATTGGTTAATATTTTAAACTTGTGCTATCATTTTAATTTGATTCAATTAATTTCAACAAACATTTATTGAGCCAACTATTTCCCAGGATAGGCTAAACATGAATAAGATATGGTTAGTGCCCTCAAAAAGCTCACAGTATAATGGGCATAACTAAAACATAAACAAACTAATGTGAAAAATGTACTATAATAAAAGAAGATTGAAAATACGGATTTGAGCACAAAAGAGGCAGTTGCCAATTCAATTTGGGGAGCTCAGAAAATTTGAAACACATTGGTGATCTGGCATGAATATAAACCGCTGTTTTGTTTTTGTTTTGTCTTTTGTTTTGTTTTCTCATTCTATATATGTCCATCTGAACTGAGTTATTGGAAAATTAGTGATTTAAACAATTGGCCTAACTTCCATATTCCATTTTCAGAATGAGCTGTGTAACTCTTTAGTCCTCCTCTGTACTATGGAAAACATGTTTTTGTTTGTTTCTTATGTCTGTTTATCTCTTTCGTTTTCAAGTTACTGTACAATCTGTCATTTCTATCTTCAACTTGGTAAATCCTTTCTAGTCTTTATAGTTAGACTTGAATTAGAAAACAAAATATGCTAGAAAAACAATACCAGAAAGATGAAATGGACAGGAGCTGAGGTGGAGTCGGTATTAGTTAGGGTTCTCCAAAGAAACAGAACCACTAAGATATATGTAGATATACATAAAAGGAGATTTACCATAGGAATTGTTTCACATGATTATGGAGGTCAAGAAGTCCCACAATCTGCTGTGTGCCAGGTAAAGGCCCAGGAAGCCTAGCGGTATAATTTGTTCTGAGTCCAGAGGTCTGAGAACCAAGGAAACTGATGCTGTAAATTCTGGTCCAAGTCTGAAAATCCAAAAACCAGAAGCCCCGACTTCCAAGGGCAGTAGATGGGTGTCCCAGCTCAAGCCAAGAGAGCAAATTCACCCTTGCCCTGCCTTTTTGTTCTCTTTTTTCAGGCCCTCAACAGATTGAATAATGCCCACCCGCATCGGTGAAGGTGATCTTTTTTACTCAGTTTACAGATTCAAATGGGGATCTCTTCTGGAAACACCCTCACAGAGATACCCAGAAATAATGTTTTACCAGCTATCTGGGCATCCCTTAGTCCAGTCAAGTGAACATATAAAAGCAAGCATCACAAAGTCCTTTATTCAGTAACTTGGTCTGTAATGAGAAATAATTCTTTTTTTCTTAAACATTTTTCTAAATGTTTAAGCAATAGGTTGAGCTTTTTTTTTAGACAGGTATTTCCTCATTCACAGGTTGGGATATAGAACCTCATTCAATCTCTGTGCCCACCCTTAGCTTTATTGCACTAATGATCACCTGGCTTCGCTAAGGAATAGTCATCATTCTTTTAAGTTCTTCCCTTTCCAGCACAACACTTTCCTTAAACACTTCTAAAACATCATTTCTCCTGAGAGAAAGCTAATTAACTATATCCTTCTGGTTATTATTTAATCATTATTTTTGGAGTACCCCAAATGTGTTAAATATCAGCCATTTCTAGCATCAAATCATTACTCAGAGTTTAGTCATTTCTTAATTTGGGGCCTTGACACCTCTTTATTTATCCCATTTATTAATATTTACTAGGACCCACATTGGGTCCTAATAAATGCTCACCTTTTTAGGAAAGCCACATTTCTTGTCCTCTAAGAGTTCTCCAGGCCTTGCTTCATCTCACTTTTCCAATCAACCCAAGGTGTTACTTCAAAATAGTCTCTTTGACCCAACTCTGTACTCTTTGACTTCCCTCCCCTATTGCATGCATCCACTAGCTTTTCACTGCCCAGGATTGAAGTATAAATTTAAATTTATCTGTGTCTCAAGCATTTATTTATTTTTATTTTTTCTTATTCTTTCTGTATCAGTCATCTTCTACAATTCATGCCTTTCTCAGAATGTCTGCTGTCTAAAAGAGAGATAAACAGAGGGGAAGATACCTCCAGGCTTGGAGTTTTGTGCCCACTCATATCCCTTTAGATAGAGGCCCACTTTCCTCAAGGTTGTGATGGTAGCTATTTAACTCAGGAGTCAGTGATGAAATGTTTTTACATAATGTATGCCTCTTAGGAAAACAGAATGCCTCTGTTTAGAAGAATCAGCACATTTTCACCTACCACTTCCCAAAATGCAGCCATAGTACTCAGCCCTGAGCTTGCTCTGTGTCAGTGTGATGGAGGGCACAGTTTCTCCGTTGGGGTTGTAGATCATATTCTCAGGGGTTGCATTTTACTACAATGTTTTTTCAGTTTATGTTTTTATATCTTCATTTCAATACTAATATAAATACAATTCTGGATTATCTGCTTGATCACATTATAAGTAGGTCCTGCGTATGGGAGTTCAGTGACCATTATGAACTTACTGATGAATACATTGGTGCCCATTGCTCTACACAGTGACAGTAATTTTAAGCTTTGTGGTATTGATAAGTACCACTACTACAATGAATGTTATATGCCTAATGACATGCATGTATATTTTTAAGTCTGAAAGAATTTTCAAACTTGAGGAACTTTCATCAATGCGTAGAACATGGACTCTGAGGAAGACCTTCCTATATTCTAATTCCAGTCCAATTTACTAGCTCATTGTTCTTGAGAAAGTTGCTTAGCCTTTGTAACTCTCAGCTTCCCAGTCCATAAAATGAGGTTAAAAAATGAGCTACTAAGACCACAGGAATGCAGAATGAATTCAGATCATACACATACGCTTATTTGGTATATAACAGGTATTTAGTAAGTGTTATCTATGATTATGATTATATTTTGTCCTGTGAATCAGTTTAAATTAAGCACCCTCTGCATTCTCTCTTTCCCTCTCAAAAGGAGAAGATATTTAAACTCATAGGCATAACTTTTAAAACAGAACTGACTTCTGAAGTGTGGCATAAAGCCACTGGCCACATACCTTGTATAGTATAGTACCTTATCTACTCTAAATATAGGTCTTTGTTATTATCACCTACGTAGTGTAGCAACTCGTACCCCAATTAAAGAGACTTCTGAAGGTGGGAGGAATAGAGAAGCCCAATCAGAAAAAATGAAAACCCAAAAAAGCAAGAGTAGTTACCTGCAGGATAAAGAATGAGCAATTCTAACACAGTTTTGCTATATTTATCTCAATATTACTTCCTGTGTGGTCCTAAACTAGTTCTCTTGTTCACACAGGCAGCCAGAAATCTTCCACTAGGCCTAATAAAATAAAAAGGGAAAATTGCAGGGGAAAGATATATCAAGACAGTAATCTATTGGTTTAGATAGATGAAATGCCTGCTGATATTGTTTATGGGACATAAGTGTCATCCCTCCCTGCTAAACTTCACTATTTTCTAAAATGAATCCACTTTGAGATGTGATTTTTTTCTCCCAAGTTAGACCAGTTGGATTCCATCGATCATAATTGTGACGGATAGCAAGTGATTTGTTTCATTATATTGTTAATGGCTGTAGTGGGAACATTTGAGCTATTACATGAAAAGCTGTGGTTGTGTCATTGTGAAGCTTCCAAGGATAGAATTTTCTCTTCACTCTTTGTTTCTGCAATAGTCTCCCTTTCCCCTAACGGGGATGCACATTGAGTTTTAAATCCTTTTCCGCTTGGCTTGAGGGAGTTTGCTTTTTTCCTGTGTGTCATTGAAAAGTCTGGTATACACGTACTTTGTAGCCAGCCAAGACATGAAAGTGGCACAAGCAATATGCTGGAACTGATGTAAAAAGTTACCATTCCTGATAGACAAATGTGGAAAAGAAGACATGCAAAAAGGAACACATGCATCTGAAAAATTCTTATGAACCTCTCTACTTGGCCAAGTATCAACTCTTACCTGTGTGGATCTCCTATAAATCAGTAAAAAGCTGAGTGGAGCTGGGCCCGTCAAAGATAAAATGCATAGGATGATGAACAGCATTTGTCTGATATATTCACAAAGCAGGTGGGCTGGTTTATGCCTTTCATGACAAGCATAATCTAAAACAAATTTCAACCTTAACTTAAAGATATTTTAATGTATTCATCTGACTCACAAACTCAAGCTCACATTGAACTTAAAAGAAAACCCCTCAGAGCTCAGTTTTTAAGATGCATCAAGTAAGATTTTATATATTTTAAAATTGGTCCAGATGTCATCAAGTTAGTTCCTAATTAACCAGTGTCTCCCCTTGAATCAGCGACAGTGGTGGTTACCGCTGGGAGTAAGAGAGGCAGAGACACCTCTGAGTCATTTTAAAGGTGATTTTAACATTCTCAGCAACCTTCATCCCTAAGGGTAAAACCCTATGTAATGCGGGCATTGAAACCCTAGCCCTTTTGAATACAGGTCAAACGTATTCACTTCCCCAGTAGTTAAAAATTTTAAACTAACCTACAAACGTATCCAAAAGTTGCTAATAAATATTTACCAGAAATTCGAAGGTGAGAATCATTCATTTGAATCACCTTGAATTCAACGATGCTTCTCCTAATGTTTAAAGTCCTTTCCTATAGGTTATATAATCCGTGTAATTATACCATCCTTGGGAAATTGGTAGGAGAGTTGGTCCGTTTGTCCCTAGTTTAGAAATGAGGAAAGAGAAAACCAAGTTGGTGACGAACTCAAGGTTATGCAATATCAGAACAAGAGCACACACTTTCAGCCTGTTCTCTGCCTTTAGACTGCCCGCTGCCCTAGTGGGTGCCTCTCCTCCCTTTGAGAACATACATATACATGTGTTTGAAGTCAGCCGTGGATATTGACACGGACTACAATGAGTTGAAAAGAGAGGGGAAGCTAAAAGAACGATTAAGACTACTGAAAGAAAATAAGAAATTTAATGATTGAAATGTCTTCTATTTCTTAAAGAAAAAAAAGAGAGAGAGTAGATGAACCAGATAAGATTCAAATAAAAAAAGAAAACAAAATACATGTAAAATGAAAAATGCAATTGGTTTTGTATCTTCAAATGCTTAACTTACAGGATGGGAGAACACACAATTTAGCTTGTTTGGGTTTAGTTCTCCTAATATATTCTACAGAGTAATTTATTTTCAGAAGAAGCCTCACTGCAGTGCTCTTATTATGATAATGGGAATTTATGCACATGAGTATTTGTGATCACATCGCAGAGCAATTTTTGGAAGAGCTAAGGGGGGGAGGAATTAGCATTTTAAAAATAGGGATGAAGGCTTAAAATAAACCTCTAAATTTTCAATCTTTCACTCAGTCTATCTACACACACACACACATGCACATGCACACACACACAAAATTCCACAGTGAATTGTCTTATTTGAGCTAAGTGCTTCTCTGGTGAAGAACAAAACTTGTGAGTGAAAAACAGCATAATGCAGAGAATGCCTGCATGGATTTGTTGACGAGAAGGTGGCCGCCCCTGAGATATGAAAACACAGCTCCAGCAGCCCCAGACCTCTCTGACCATGTTCACTTTGCTTACTCAGGAGCAGACAATGACAGGCAGGGACTTAGGGGGAGGGGATGAATCAAAGTCCCTCTTACCCTGTGTCTCTCTGCTAGAATTGCTGTCAAGCCTGGTGAGGTGACATGAAGTAGGGGATCAATCCAGTAGACACAGGATGAAAATGTAAACAGGGATAAGCTCTCTGTGCAGACACTCTCTTGCTCGCTCTCTTTCTTCTATCTCATTCTATATTTTTACACAAATTCCAGGCATTTGAGAGGGTAGGTGTTTTTTGCTGTCATGAACAAGAAAACGCTCAGCACTCAAAGTCACTGAACAGTAGGATCGTCTTCAGGGCAAAGCCACACTGCTTTTCGTGAATCGTGTGTGGCGATTTCAAGATTGTGTTACAGAGTGTGCCAATATCAGTGTGTATATTAGATCACTCCAAATACGAATACCCTCGGGGAATATTCTTGCAAAGTCACAGCTTGGGCATATTAGTGAAAATAAAGCTGATCGAAGTAGGTAAACTCATAGGTCCGTGCACCAGTTTATGGGCACAAGTCAGCTGTCACTGGGTAGGCAAAGGGAGACCTAATATTCCAGTCATTTCTCTAGTGGAAGGAACATTAGCCTACTCTCTCTCTTAATTGATATTCTGGGACTGAATCAAGCTCTGCTGATTGCTGACCAGCTCACACGTTCCCCATATGTCTCCAGATTGCTAAACTCAGAAACGTGAAACAGCATCCTGAGTTAGTCTGAGGACAGCCAACCTCAGTAGTGGTTGCTAGACCATTTGTTCCTATAAAGAACAGATAGATGCAAATCAGGAGTCTGGAAAAATGTGTATTTTCACAATTTTCACTGAAATTTATTATCTCATATATAAGGCACGACTCAAGGATTCAAATTAATTTCACTGAGCAAACATTATTAAATAGTGTCAATTTGCCAGAGTAGGTGAAATATACTGTACGAGAATTTTATTTTCTTCTTTTATATTTGTCCTTTGATGTACATTCCTGTTCTTATTTGCTTGTGAATAGTGGAAATAAAATTATGGATATAGTTAGCACAGATGAACTTCAGAGCAGAAAAGCTTGTATACTTCAAGTATCAATTGTTTACTAAAACTTGAGTTGTTAAAACCGAAAAGCAGAATGCAGAATTTCCTATTCTTATCAGAGTCAAGAGCTAAAACTGTAACTTCCTCAATCACACATAAAGATAGGCTAATATTTTACATTTTGTTTTATTTTTGGAAAAAGTATCAAATATAATGCCCAAAACCCCAAGATGCATGTTACTACTTTAAGATAATATCAGGGTGTATTCCCACATGCAAGGCCCTGAGCTCTTCTAAGTGTATTAATCATCCCAACAACCATAAAGGGCAGGGACAGTTCTCATTTTACAGATGAAAAACCAGGGGTTTATAAAGAGGTCAGTATCTTGTTCATTGCCCATAGCCCATCTATGGGAGAGCTGTGATTTGAACCCAGGCAGTCTTTCACTGGAGCTCAAGTCTAATCTCTTTGCTATATGGATCCTTCAGTAACATTAAATAAATTCTTATAATTGAATCTGGCAATGTGTTTCATGCATTTTGAACATTGAGAATGTTTATCAAAATAGGAGAATGGGTACCATGTTTTAAACATAAATGCTTAAAAATGGATTGTATCTGAGGTCGCTGTTATGACAGATTGAAAAGTAACATATATACAAATATATTTAATCAATTTAACAAAGGGGACTTACCTTTTAATTAACCTACTTTTTATTATTTAAAAAAGGGAGAACATGCTAGGTTACTCACAGTAATTAGGGGTCTCATATGTGTTTACATGGTTAGCAAGTGTAAATTATGCTGACCTGCTTAGGGCTTGCAAATAGCTTAGATATGATGATGGATCATGGTGTGACTTGCTGTGAGATCTCCTTGATTTTTGCTGGGAATATTTAAAAAGTAAAGGATGTGGCTTTCCCATAGGGATTATAACACTTCTTTGACTTAATCAGTTTGCTTTATGCTCTCAGAGAGAGAATTCTCTAGTTTCATTCATCTAGAGAAAACCATACTATTCTTGGTATTTGCAGTAGTGAAGAAAATCACTGTTTTCCTCAAGGGAAGCATTTGGTAAAAACTGTAAGTAGTTTCTCAGCAAAATCTGATTCGTTAATGTAATCGTAAAATGGAAAACCAAACAACGGAACAAAAAAGATCTTATAAAATTTAATAACCTCAGTACATAATCATGTAAACAGTAACCTCCTCTCTCATTAAAATCAAGGAGAAAGAGCTCCTAGTTTGAAGGTGTTACCATAAAACACAATAAATTGTTCTAAAATATTTTGGAGGAATTATGGTGAAATTTTTCAAGAGATACAAATCCCTTCATTTAATGTATTGGCTTGTGCTGTTCTTGAAATCATTCCATTTCTCCATGATGAGATAGGAGCCATGAGTCTTGCTCACTTGTTTTATACAGTAGCGTTTGAACAGAGCTATCACTTACCGCATGTTTGCTCTGTGTCTCAAGAAAATAAAGCAGCGAAATGAGTAATGCTTTATTACCACCAGAGTCTACTGAAAAGCAAATAATATTCTCAGGCCTAGAATGAAATCTTACTGAGTGTTGGTGAAGGAAAGGAAAAGAAAATGTAGAAAAAAAGATTTCCAGAATTTTATTAGGCAGACAGCTGAAACAGAGTCACAGGAAATGATTTGAAAGCATTGCTTGAAATAAAGTTTTTCTTTTCTGCTCATCAATTAAATGATTAGTGCACAATTCTCTCCTTTCTAGCAATGCTGAAGTTAGGGATGAGAATTCTTGATTTACTATTTTCTTTGTAATAAAGGTAACGTCCAACTTACAAATGGATTGTTTTACCAAAATGCATTTGTTAGATTGTCGTGTGGGACCCAAATGCCCTTTTCCAAAGAATCAATGTTATAAATCACTGTTTGATTTAAAGCCTGGTCCACATAAGCCTAGTGAAAGTGTAATGCTTCTCAGCTATACTACTGTAAGTATTAGCCTGAAGTCTGAGGTCTGAGCTGGGGGTAACTCATTTTGAACTAGAAGAGGGAGGAAGAGACTTTTTGTCCCTTTTCCTGGGCACAAGGCAATTCCAGGATATGGTGGCCATGCCTTCTGAATTAAAAACTGGGGCATATGGCCCAACATAGGAAGTTGTTTTCTATGAAAAAAATAAAATTAGAAAATAAGAAATTTTCTCCAAGGACATTCTACAGATATATGGAGATGATTTTTAAAATCAGTGCTACCCCAGAAAATCCAGTAGATTTGGATGCTCCACACTAGTAACATTTGAGGAGAGAAAGTTTTGCTTTGTTTGGTTTGGTTTTGAAAGCCCAGCTAGAAGCAGGAAGCCCAGGAGGCTATTGCAGTTGACCAGAAGAGAGGTGATGGAGACTGGAATAAAGCCAAGCCAGAGGGAACAGAGAGGAGAACAATTTATTGATATGATAGATATTAAAAGTTGGAAATATCAAAACTTGGTCTTTTGGTGTGAGAGATAGGGAGGAGACAAGATGCTTGGCGGAGCTGACTGGCTGGACAGACTGGGGGTGGTGGTGGATCAAAATCATCGGCGGGGGCTTCCCTGGTGGTGCAGTGGTTGAGAGTCCGCCTGCCGATGCAGGGGACACGGATTTGTGCCCCGGTCCGGGAAGATCCCACATGCCGCGGAGCGGCTGGGCCCATGAGCCATGGCCGCTGAGCCTGCGCGTCTGGAGCCTTTTTTCCACAACGGGAGAGGCCACAACAGTGAGAGGCCCGCGTACCGCAAAAAAAAAAAAAAAAAAAAAAAAAAATCATTGGCGGTAAAGGAAAATAAACCAATTAGCAGGGAAGACGAGTCTGCCCAAGGTCAGCTGTGATTTACACAGCTCCATTTTCTTCCCTACTTTGGACTTAACACATTCTCTAAAAAGCACTGAGATTTGGGCATTTGATCTTCACAACTATCCTAGGAGATTGTAGGTGATAACAAAGAATCAGAAAGGTTAAGTAACTCGCTCAAGATTATGGTTAAATGTCACTGAACTTCCATTAAAGAGATCTTTCTGACCAGTACTCTTTGCATTACTTAATCTTGCTACCCTTGTGTACACATCTAATCCTTCAATTCAATTCAATTCAATTAATTCATAAATTCAAAAAGTGCTTGATGAGTCCTTACAATAGGATATACTTGATACTGTCTCTAGGAATAGAGAGAACAAAGACATAGGCTCTGCCCTCCAGAAGTCTCATTAATGAGGTAGGCTTACAGAAATTTGAAAGCAAGGAGACCTCTCCTGAGAAAGAACCATATAAAGAAAGAAAGGAGTAGATAAACTTGATCCTCTGACTAGAGGTGAGGAATATTTCCAGCAGAATTACTCACAGACCCTTGCTGTATCATTAAGTGGTGGGAAAACCTTGAAACTATCAACAAAACCTCTATAAATCCCTGAGATGCAGGCAGTGCTGCTTTGGTGATGGTTGTCTCCTGTGGTGAAAAGAATGTAGACATTGAAGCCTAAGGACGTGGGCTTGAATTTCTGCTTAGTTAATTGTTAACAGTGTGACTTTGGGCCAGTCATTTAACCTCACGTGAAGTGGGTATAATGCTGTAAGAATTAGATGTGGTCTATATAAATAAAAATCCAACCTAGTGGCTACTATTATTACTACTATTAATAATAGTAGTATACTACTATTATTATATTTAGTATTATTAGATACTGCTCACCCACTTCTGAATGGTAAATGGGACAATTTAACCATGTTAAGGACCCCAGTTTATCAGACGCATGTGGCTGAGCAGGAGATAGCAGACATGGCAGAAGTGATGCCTTTTAAATGACTAATATGGGGGAAGGGGGTACTGGCAATGTGTGGGTGAGATGAGGTAGTTGGTAGCTATGGCAGAATCCAGAAGTCACAGAACTCACCAAAAGTTAGTGGTGATGATGCCCAAAGGATAGAGTCAGGCAAAGGAGGGGTGAAGAGGGAAGGGCGAAGTCCCACGGTAACTCATTCATGACCATGCTGGCGAATTCACTCATCTATTCCTTTAGTCCCTCAACAAATATTCACTGAACACCAGCTATGTGCTAAGTACTCCTATAAGCTGCAGGGATGAGGTGCTAAATAAGGTAGTCAAGAATGCTGTCCTCACAGAGTTCACAGTCTAATGGAGGTAAGAGAGATAATATGTAAGTAAACCGCAAATAGTCAAGATAAGAGAAATCAAAGTGAAGATGTGCTAAAGCACAGAGACTCCAAGTTGGAATGTATGGGAACAAAACACTAAAACTCTCTTTATATGCTGTTTGTGTCTATAAATTCATAATATTTAATTAATACTCTCCTAACACAGAGAGTGCAGCTGCTCCTGGGTCTGGCGTGCACAGTACATGATGCCCTGTGTCCTGAGAGAAGGGTGGGAGCTCTGGTCCCTGGGGACTAGCAGAAGTGTTCTCTCTTTCCCTCTCCCCATCTCTCTCTCTCTCCTTCTCTCTCTCTCCCTCTCTTTCTCCCTTTCTCTCACTCCTGCACTATTTATTGGTCTTCTCTGATAGATCTGAGACCTGGACCCCTTATATGGCACTCTTTTCAGCCACATTGATAAAAAAATGACAACCTAAACATATGTAATAAGAAATTGGCCAATATGTTTTCATATTATCAGTAAAGTTTGAAACGTGTATATATAGGCACAATGAACCTCACCCTGAGTGTAAATTTTACATTGTATTTATAGGCCCTATAGACATGGCATAGAGGTCATTTATGTAATGAAATAAAATATAATGTAATAAAATGAAAGTAATAAGATAACTTAAAATCAGACTTTACAGTTGTTGTATCAAAAATATTAAACAAGATTCTCTACCATGTGAACACAACCTTCTACATAAAATCAAGAAGTGGGCTCTCATCACACACCATGTCTGCTGGCACCTTGATCTTGGACTTCCCAGGATTGGGAGAAATATATGTTTGTTGTATAAAAAAAATTAAACAAGATTTTCAAAAATAATGAAGCACAATCACAGTGCTCTCAGCTAAAAATTAAAATTAATATTATTTTGGAGAGAGCAAAATTGTATTTACTTAATAAAATAAGTATCTTTAAGATATAAGCTATAATATCATATAACAAATAATATATCTAAAACATGTTCCAGAAACATAATGTTTTAAGAAAAGTGTATTATTACTTTCATGAGTTAAATTTCACTTACCCTCCACTCTGGAAATGAAAGCATTCGTATTTTTACTATCAGCATTGCTCAGCTATTTATAATCACTTAGAGACATCAACACCAGGTTTAGAGACATTTTCTTCTTTTATCTTTTCTTCATTCATTCTTTTTGCTTTTTTAAATTACCTACCGGGTTAAGACATTATCTAAAAAAAAAAAAAAAAAAAGAGATCACCCAAATAATGAAATACTCAAACTAGTTTGGACACAAGCCACAGTTTTAGTTCTAAACGTTACTGCATTTTTAAATTTCTCCTAATTCTCCTCGTCCATCGGTGTTAGGATAAAGTGCATGGAGTGTTGAGGTAGAGCAGAGGTAGGGGAGAATTATGAAGCTGCGTAGCTACGTTCTCCAGCTTCTCCCTCTCAAGTAAGAGCCCTTGAACTTTGTTGCCTGGCATAAAACGGAGTAGAAATTCTTCGCCTGTCTGAAGACAGGAGCTGGACGAGATAATCCATTGTGAAACCTGGGTGTTTAGGTTCTACCCTAAGTGGTCAGTAAAATCATTAGGAGAGTCTCCTAAAGTTGTTGAGTTATTCGTTTTTAAATTTTTTAGCTATGAATATGAGCATCAACTCATCAGTTTTGGCTTGGACTTCAGTCCTATATCTTAAAGAATAAATAATATAAATTTAATTATCTTCATCTAAATTGACCACCAATGCAGTAGTCATTTTGGTTATTCCTGGATCACTCAGTAAACCATATTTTACCTTACTAGTAATATGGAAGATTTAGAGATGAAATCCATTGGCTTTTGAACGCACAGAACACACGAATGATCCACTTCCTTTCGACATGCATTTAACCCCAGGAACAGTTGTTGATTTAGTAGTGGTCAGAGGACAGGGACGGTCCCTATGTAGAGTTCCATGGCCCTAGCAGGCCTTCATTAGAACTTTGCTCCTGAACTCACTGGCCCAGAAATGGGCAATGCTTTACACTAACTGGAGAGATAGGATCATTCAAAGCGAGGGCTGGAACATAGCCATTGTGCCAGCACAGAAGTGTCGTGGCTCATCACAGCATAAACTTCCCAGGCTGTAGTTCTCTGGAGAATGAATGACAGATTCCTGAGCTGCTGTTGTACAGTGGACCAAAGAGAAGCAAAGGCAGGCAAAGGAAAAGAAAATAGAAAAGCCTTGAAGTTTTCCTAGCTGCTCAAAGTCCAAGCACGTGGTGGGGATGCGGACCATGGGGGTAGACAGAGCAGTTTGGCATGCTGCAGTCAGAAGCGTGTGGATCTTTTTAAATAAAATATCTGGGCAGTCGATGAGTCTAAGAGATACTGAAAAGTAAGGAGCCATCTCTATATGTGGGAAGCATTATTGTACATTGGTTTCTTCTTCAACTCTTACATTTGGAGAGCAATCATAATGAGGAATGTCATCTTCAAATACTGAGGACAGTGGCAAGCTGCGAAGTGGTTTCGGGAGAACTTTTCTCATATGTGAGATCTGGCCTAACAAATAAACAAAAATAATGCCACTAGGTGAAATAATACATTATTAGAAATTCATCACTTTATAGCATCCATGGTTTTTATGTTGAATAATACTGTGGGGAAGAGAAGACTTCTAATGAGGGCGGTAACTCCTATTCAGAAAATATATTTATATTTTGCTTTAAAAAAAGGGTAGAAGGCTTTTGGTTCAAAATGTAAACAGTAGCATATATCAAAGAACGGATAAAGATATTGAGATTATAGTCTCTGTGTAACTTTAACATTTTTATCTTGGCATATTTAAACGCTAGTCTTGAGGTTTGTGTTTCATGTGAAATTTCTTCAGTCATCTCGAGGGGCTGTTACACACCTTCCAATCTTCCTGTAATTAAGGCAGTAGTTTTGTTGTCATCTTGTCACAACTCATGAGAAAAACTGAAAACTCAAGAGCATATTCAGTAGTAAGTCAGTATTAGACAGCTATATGTAATTTGACTTTGCATCTTGAGGCACTTCGCTACACTTGTGAATAGTCAGCTATTCCTTTCCCATTAACTACTTTTTCCCCCTAAAGATTCTTTCTTTTTTCTTAAACTTTCCAAGAGGCATCTTCCAGGATATTCCAGGAACTCAGGTGTTGGTAAATCTAGCAACAAACTCAATTTAATTTTTCTAGGATTCACTAAAATTAAGACTTACTCTCTAGTTTTAATGGAATTCTAAGTAATATATTATTATAAAATTAAGTCAGAGCTCATTTGGATGAATTTGTAACTATCCCATAATGTTGGCAATCATGTACTGAGAAATTCTTTTGTAATATTTAATGTTTATTGGTAAAAAAAAAACCCAGATCCTTTCACATAGAGAAAGATAATGTAGAATCTAAAACAATAAATTACAAACTTGTATTTATTATTTGATAAGCCTTAGGCAGAGCCATGTACACATTAAAAAAAATTTTCTTTGCTCATATTACTTCTAAACATTGAAAATATGTTGCAAATTTCTAGAGGTTAGATAATGACCAATAATTCATTACTAAACCAAAATGGCCTTCAAGGAGAATCCCAAAGATCTGAATTTATTTGGTTTTATTGGAACTTAGAGCAGAGATCTATTATCGACACAGTGAACACAGCTGGAGAACAAAATTATAATTGGAGATGTAGTAGGCAGAGTGACATTAAATCCCCCAATATAAGAAATCTCACAATGATTTCACAGATATAAAATTGGTCATGACTGGGAAGAGCACTGTGGATTAAAAAGATCTGAGAACTGGGCTTCCCTGGTGGCGCAGTGGTTGAGAGTCCGCCTGCCGATGCAGAGGATACGGGTTCGTGCCCCGGTCTGGGAAGATCCCACATGCCGCGGAGCGGCTGGGCCCGTGGGCCATGGCCGCTGAGCCTGCGCGTCCGGAGCCTGTGCTCCGCAACGGGAGAGGCCACAACAGTAGAGGCCCGCGTACCGCAAAAAAACAAACAAACAAACAAAAAAGACCTGAGAACTAACCCATGAGTCAGTAATGCCTGTAGGTAAGAGATTATTGGTCTTGAAAAATGTATAGATAAGGACATAGCATCAAAGGCCCCCCAGAGTGACTCTCCCTGTATCCAACATTGTTTGCTTGCCTTTGAACTCTATATTTTAATCAGCTGACAAGAGCATAAAGGGGGAAAGTGGAAATAACGAAAGTTCTGAAAAATGGGTAACAAAAGAATAGCAAAATGACTGGGGTTACTTGGTCTGTATAAGAGGAGGGGGATGATAATAATGTTGGGTCCATATAGTGATAGCATTGTGTATGGGAGGGTATACATTGTTTATCATTAGTACCAAATCTAGACTGTAATGTAACTGTTTTGAAATAATCTGTAATATTTTTCCCCTTAGAAAAAACTTTTTGATAAAAAAATAATGCCCTGGGACTTCTAAGTAAGTTAAGGGAAACAAAGGAGACTGATTAATTTATTGTTCATGAAATGCATACAAAGTTAAGTTCTTCACTTAAAATGGATAGATGAGATTCTTGGAAGAAATGGGACATCTGATGCACTTTAAATCTTTTCCAGGCCTTTTATCTTTGTGACAGCTGTAGCCAAAGTCGAAATTTCAGTCATTCCAATCCAGCTTTTTGAGCTCTGTAGACCCATGTGCCTTTAACAAGTAAAAAGAAATATTATAATGCCCTGAGAGGTACCTGATTCAGTTTCAGTGTAATTACCTTCCCGTTTCTCTTGCCTCTTTCTGCCATCCTGTATTTCTGACTTCCATGTTATACAATACACCTGTCATTTAACTTTCTGTGCTTTCTCAGCTTTGGAACAGTTGGTGGTAATCCAAACCTAACAGCAAGCATCATTCTGTAAAGAACAATGCTTTCTTCCTTTTTATCTTCTATTTTCTTTTCTTTTTAAAAAATAATTTCTAAATGAAGAAAGACAAATTGCTACCCAGTTTCTGTCACCTGTTCATTTCTTACTGTTATGTCTGCTTTCAGGTTTCTCCATGGAGTATCTTTGATGCTATTCCTCCTAGAGACAGGAAGAATCATCTCCTGCCTAAAATATTTTTTTCTGCAACATTCATTCTTGTCTGGAGATATGACACATTCATTTTGACATGTGGTGATAGAGGAGTTGAGACCAGCACTTACAAGACTGAGATTCTTGAGAAGGTGGAGATTAGGATCTTTGAGAGGGAATCTTAATCTTATAATGTAGGAGGCAGAAATTTTTACATTTGAGATCAAACTTGATGAAAATGCACTTTAGCAATTACCATTACGCAAAACATTGTTAATTTCATATATATGAACGTAGCATCAAGGACTCCACAGAGTGACCTCTGCTGTTAACTGTGACCTCTTCAAAGAATTTTTGACTTTTATTTAAGCTTTATTTTACCCTGGGGAATATTCTCCATCTTTTGAAGAAGTTATGCTTCTTGTGTGATCTCATATATTATACTGGTCATAGCCTCATTCTGATCTTTAGAATGACCTGAAGATTTGGAAATGAATTCATGAGGTTAAAAGAAAATTTAAAATATCCCTATGGATTTATTTATTTTCTCTTTTTTACCAATAAAGCTCAACATTGAAATAAATAGTTTAAAAGCAATTTTATTCATTTTAAAAAGCCACATTATCTTTTGAGTTTATTTTTCACCTTTATTCAGTTTTATTTCTTATTTCCTTATTCTTCTGCTTTTGATTATCAGATACTTTTATCATTGTCTTCCTCCAACTCAAATTGGTACCTATTTCTATTCCGTATACAGTTAATATTTACTCTGTTTAAGGATGTTATCAACTTCATGTTTTCAAGTCCTACTTTCTAAAAATATTTTAGTGAAATATTTCTAAAGATGAAAAATACTGTAAAGGTCCAACTACTTTGTATACTTCCCACTTCAAAGGTTTTTCTATTTAATTCTAAGGTAAAATCATCTCGATTTTTTTCCCCAAAATGCTTTTCTGTAGTCAATATAATAAAATTAAAAATTTTAATTTATATAATGCTGAAGAGAAAACTGTCATCAGACTTGCTTATTAGTTTGCTTTTATTTAGATTCAGCTTTCAAGATGTAAGAAACATTTTCTCTGTTCTTCCTACATGAATATTTGTGAACTGCTTGCCACCAAGTAGCAGGTTGTGTTATAATGTATCATATTCATACCGTTAAGGCTTCTTTCATCATTAAAGGAGTCGCTATCTTTAATTTTTGTAAGGGGTCTTAATTATTGGTGCTTATTTCATATTTTGATTAATTTTGGTTTTTAATTTCCACTACCTGTCATGGCATGTTTTGCCATGATCTTTCAGTTGGGTGCCATTTTAATTATTATTCCAGGGATTCATTTTCTAATTTATCATTACCTCAGTCCTTTTAGGTGCTTTCAGAGGGCTAGTATCAACTTTCAAGGATAAAGTGTGGAGAACAGATTGCCTTCACACATTGATCATTTTGAAGATTTACAAATTTAAAAATATGATTTCCATTAGTGCACTTAATAAAATTTGCTACAATTTAAGTAGTATAATCCTTGAAGTTTGCATTAGCAAAGTCTTAAGAAACCATATGGTGTACATCAGTAGGTACTAATAATATCTACAACTAATTTTAATTTACAGAAAGCATTTTAAGTGAGAGTAATGTAAAAAAAAAAATTACCAAAGCTGTTTTCTTGTAATAGAGCATCATTTGGTCATGAAATGGTATTAATCTTTGGTCTTGGGTAGAGAAGCTGTGTTTTACAGATTTAAAAAAAATTAGGTATAATATTATATGGAAGTATCATGACATAGTAAAAATAATTAGGATTTTAGAATTAAAAGAAGTGGACTGAATCTCTACTCTGACCATTATTACTTGGAAAGGTTATATAAACTGCATGTGCTTCAGTTTACATATCTGTAAAATGGGGACAGTTAACTCTAGCAAGTATGGGGGTCCTCTTTAGGACAAGGAAAACGAATTTAAGGTATATACCAGAGCAACTAGAATGACTGAATGACTCAAATGTGCTGTCAAATTACTGTTATACTACATATACGACTTATTAATTAACATATGTAGGAGTTTTATATCCAGATTTCTTCAGGCTATTTCTTCACTGGTGGTAATTCTGCATGCCATTTCCTTTGGAACCAACAGACATTTTTTTCAGAACAAGATGTGTCAGGTAGATTAAGAAGTGATTCAGTATGTTGGGATGCCCTAAATATGAGGTTCTCCAACATAGCACTACTATAATATTTTGCCCTAAAATTACAGGAATTTGATAAATTCCATTTTATTAAAAAAAAGAAAAATCCATGTTGGATTTATAATTATATTAGCTGTATATTTTAGCATATTCCTGACATGACATAACTTCCATTTTGACCAGGGATCAATGAGACATGAGCCTTCCACTTCTACGTCTACATTTTTGATGATTGGAAGAAGTTTTCCACAGAGTAGATTCTGTGCCTGTACATTTCCAATCTAGTTTGTCCTCTGTTGTACACGTACTTCTGCTTCTGGAGTCATAGGACATGGTCACATCATGACCTGAACTAGGCATCAGCTGCTGTGTTTGACCACTTTGGGTGAGTTGGCACAGTGGGGATATTCCTGGAAGCCATTCTTAGTCCCAGATGGTAGCAATAATTTAACTCCTCACAGAAGTGATTGCTAATCACACAAAGCTATCCTATAAACCCAAAGTAATATATTCCCAATTCACCATCCTCTTAGCCAGAGTTTAAAAATGCTTATAGTCATTCCAAGGCTACTCAACTTAAAGAAAAGTGCTATGGAGAAGAAGTCAGCATGGAAAGAGACAGGGAACTGAACTGATTGTGATCAAAATATCTTACATAACAAATTTGCAAAAATATATGACTGTTGGAGCCCACTGTCAGATCCCTCCCTGGGCCTTAGAAGAGGAGGGGCCAGAAGCTTAAGCTTCATTCGGTTTATGTTACATGTCTTTGAACCCTACCTACTGTGTAACAAGAGAAGCCTCAGGAAGTTAAAAGGCAGTAACTGGGCCAAGGAGGAAAAAGAGTTGAGAAATGTTTATGTGGTAAACTTAGAAGGACTTGGTGAGGGTCTGTAAGGGAAGGAAGGAAGGAAGGAAGAAAGGAAGGAAGGAAGGAAGGAAGGAAGGAAGAAGGGAATTTTAGAATGACCCCTAGTACTCTGAGTTAGAAACAGCCTGAGGAGCAGTAAGTTTTGACATGAAGAGGGTAGACAGAGGAAGAAATGATGAGAGAAATTTTGGACCATTTTGAAAATGTGGAAATATCTCTGGCACAGCCAAGGAGAGATATCTTGTAACATTTATATTCAATTCTGAAACTCAGAGAACACCCTAGGGCTAGAGATGGCAGATATAAGTATATAAGTTGTAGTTATAACCTTGAGCATGGATGAGACAGCCCCCCTGCCCTAACCCCTAACCCCTACCCCCAACACACACACATATCACTATGGACAATGACAATGTGCAGAGCAATCAACCACAGAGGGAGCCCAAGAACACTGGGTTTTAAAATGCGAGCAGAGGAAAGGATTTGGCATCAAGAGAAAGATAAGAGAAGAAACTGGAATGACCTATGCCAAGGAATTCCTGCAAATAAAGAGTTTCTAAAAAGAAAGAGGGTTCAAAACGGACAAAGTTAGAAAAGTTTTAGTTAAGTGGTGAGATTGAAAGCAGAGGCGGTGTAAAACACACATGGAAGAAAGCTGGCTGACTGAGAGAGTGGGAAGAGCTGGGCACTTGTTAGAGAGAAACACTGGGCTGATGAGAAGATTTTCCTTTCTTTTAGCGAGGGAGAAACTTGAGTATGCTTACAGAGTACAGGGAAAATATCAGTAGAGAAGGAGAACTTTGAAATTCAGGGATAACAGAAACAGCTCCCTAAGAAGCTCTTTCTAGCACTCCATCTTCTTAATTCCCTTCTACTTGCAGCATGGATTGAGTATCCCTTCTATCTGTACTTGTGACTCTTTATATATATATTAGACAATTACCTATTTATTTGTCAGTATATCCCGCTGGAGAAGTGGGGGCCCTATTTAGTTTGTCTTTAAACCTCTTTTGCTTAGAGCCACGTTTATTGAAGGAAGAGACAGAAAGACACAGGTTAGAGAGCAGAGAAACAGGATCTATCAACCAAGGGGACTCTTCATAATATTTTAAAATTTGAGTGAAATGATAAAGATGGGCTTAAATCTTGAGTCGAGTTTACAGAGTTCAGACCGTGCTCTTACTTACCACGTTTGCAGACCCAGATCAATTTCACCTCTAGGGTATCTGACTTTAATATTTTTTAGACTCTTTCCTGCTAGCCCCCTTTTTTGTGTTCTTTACTTCAGAGGCACACTCCTAGCTGTACAGTGCATGTAGAGAGAATATATAACAAGTAGTAGTGGTGAATGAGACCATCAAATAAAAACATTCTGAAACACAGAAACCTATGAGTATCTGAACTAATTAAAAACCCTCCAGGTCACTTTGTACAGGGAGCAACAACAACAACAAAACAACTCTGTTTCACAATCAAGGGCTACTTGTTTTGTCCTGAGCAGCTATTTCTTAAATTAAAGCTGTTGGTCACAAATTAGACAAGGTAAGAAACTGGGGATTATAGTCTACTCATCAGCGATACTTTTAACCCCCTAAAAGAAAGAAGAAGTAAATGTATGCCCGTTGTTTGTGAATCGATAGTGTCATCTTCATTTGCAAAGGACAGCGCATTAGAACATGTTGATTTAGAGTTCCTTATTCCTGTTGAATAAACACACAGGTTGCTAATCATCAGCTACTAAATATATTTTCCAAAGGTGAACAAAAGAAGTGGGCAATTTGATGCTTCTTAATTAAGCTCACAACACAGAATTTTTTATACTCTTAAAAGCATTTGTTTCTGAAAGCTAAATGGGTATAGATTTCTAATAGAAAGATTCCCATCCCCCCAACACACCAACAGCTGTGAGTGATTCTGGCTAGTAAATTATATGCTATCCTCTACATTGCCTTGTAGATGACCTCAACCCTGACCTTGATACAGCAGTATTTCTAAGAATAATAATTTATTCTCTGTGTTAGATGAACTAAGCCCATGGTGATTCTCAGCTATAATTCCATACTATTTACTGAAAAACTGGTCCTATATATTCAGATAAATTATAGGTGTAGGAAGAGAGAAAGACAGAGACAGAGAGAGACAGATAGGAGACATATAGGCAGATTTAAAAATAGAAGCATAGATGGATTGGAGGGAAGGTGACCAGGAGGTAGGCAGGGATAAATAGCTATCTTAGTAGTCATCTAGGTAGTGTGGTTTCATATATGTGAATTTTTCTAATTCCATGCACATTAATTGATTTAGTTATTTTTTTTTAATTTTAAAAATCTATTTAACCCAAGACATGCAAAATATTATCACTTTAAAATGTTGCTATAAAAATTATTGATATTTTACAGTTAATTTCTCATACTAATTCTTTTTTTTAACATCTTTATTGGAGTATAATTGCTTTACAATGGTGTGTCAGTTTCTGCTTTATAACAAAGTGAATCAGTTATACATGTACATATGTTCCCATATCTCTTCCCTCTTGCATCTCCCTCCCTCCCACCCTCCCTATCCCACTCCTCTAGGTGGTCACAAAGCACCGAGCTGATCTCCCTGCACGCACATTAATTTAGTGTTACTACACCTTATGTCAGACTTCAAAACCTGTTTTCCATTTGTAGGGTTATAGCCACAGATATAGGTATAGATATAGACATAATCTCTGAGGACTTTATAAGGTCATAACACTAATTTACATTCATAGAATTTCTATACCTTAGATTAACATACCTGCAATGAAAATTCCACAATTGTTATACTGACCCATAAACATTTCCATATATCACAGCTCACACTGGCCCACTTTAAAGCTTTGTTTACGTGTATGTAAAGCTCTACATTAATGTTTTGTATTCTGAAAATTTCACCCACACAGCACCAGTCACTTAATTGTGCTAATTATTATTCACACATTAGTACCTATTAGTCAGCATGGGTTTCTTTCCCATGTTTAAAATGTTTTAGCCAGCATTCAGATTGCACTTACTTGGCAGAAACGACTTGTTATAGTGGTTTTCAAAATCTGGCAGTAAGCCTAAGAAGCAACCTCTTTTGCTCTCTGAATTTCCTATTCCAGTCATCGTTACAGATCTAGACAATCTGTTAAACTCATTGAAACTTTATGGGGAAAACGGTGAAGAGGAACTTCAGAAGGTCCCCAAATTCTGTTGTCAAAGCAATGGAGAACAATTTTCTAGTAAATGGGGGTTCAGTTATACTGTGTTTGATATGCAGTTACTGGTAGGAATTCATCCTTTATAAACTGTTATAGTTTTTTTTAGTCAGTGTTATTTCACAGAAATCTTAGAAAAACATTTAAGCATACTCAGGGGCATGACCTGCCTAAACTGGATCCCAAATATAATGTATATTAAGATAGAACATTGAAGTTGTCTATAATGAAGATTGAGATTAATTTAAGAGTTTCGGTACATATAGTAATAATGAAGTTGAAGTAAATTATAAATATTATATGTAGCTTGCTGGGGATACTAACTTAAGAGCTGGCATTGATAGAGAGGCTATTGCATTAATTACTATTTCCTGTACAATAATAGCAGGCACTCTTATTTTTCTAAACTCTATTAATTAAAAATTTTTCTTTTGGTGGTTTAAAAAAAACCTCTCATTTTATGGACTGAATTCCTAGAAGGAAACAACAGATTTGTAGACAATAGGAGCAATAAAACAAACCATCACATTCTCCCATATGCTCAGTTTAGTTGACACTGTATCTTGCAGAATCTCAGACTTAGACGGACTTTAAAGAAAATGCCAGGAGAGAAGGAGAGGTTGAAGATTCATGAATGTCTTAGTCCATTTGGGCACCTATAACAAAGTACCATAGCCTGGATGGCTTATAAACAAAAGAAATTGATTGCTTACAGTTCTGGAGGCTGGAAGTCTAAGTTCAGGGTACCAGCATGGTTGGGTTCTGGTCAGGTCCCTTTTCTGTGTTGCAGACTTCCTTCTTCTCTGTGTATCCTTACATGATGGAAGGAGGGCAAGAGAGCTCTTTGGCGACTAATCCCATTCACAAGAGCCCTCTACCCTCATGACCTGATTATCTCCCAAAGGCCCTCACTTCCATCTCCATCATATTGGGGATCAGGATTTGGTCCATTGCACTGAAGAAGAGGAAGCCATTTCCTGACACTCTGTTCCCTCAGTTAGTTCCTTCCCCATGAGCTGAAAGTCTGTAAGTCTCTGCTTGCTGGTCAAGCTAAATCTGGGTTAAATCCTTAGCTCACAGTTCCTGGTTTACGCCATTTAAAATAAAGTGTTAACGTCATCTCTTCAAAATATACTATAGATTCTGGAACACTTGTTCCAAGGCAGTCAGTACTGTAGCATCCCAAAAGGATTAAAATGGAAATCTCTGGGCTCTTTGAAAGCTGGAGAGAACAGAGTGGAGCAAAGCCTTCAGGGAACCCAGATAGTAACTGTAGCAGGGCTGTCAGTATAATGCAGTACAGGTGAACTAAAAGAGTTAGGGGGTAAAAGCAAAATCAAAGACAAGGCCCAGTTAGTACCCACAGGATGAAGGAACCAGTGAAAGAAGGAACAAACTGGGAATCACCTGGATCTGTTGGGGTTAGATAAAAACAAGATCGCAATATAGAGAGGATTAAAGTCAAGCCAGAGTCATTACAAGGACTAAAGATCCAAGAAGCTATGAGAGCCAAGGAGCTGCTAAGAGGTCATTTTGGTGTGATAACCTGGGGGCTATTCCTGATCTTAAAGGATTCCGTAGATGTGAAAAGGCACTGGGATGGAGTGAGAGATTATCGGGGTCACCACCCAAAGCTTTTGCTGTTACCTTACATCTGGGTGAGAGCTCTTCTGGCTTTGTACCTCCATGGTACCTGGCTTGTCCTCTCTTAGGACCTGTGTTCAGCCACACATTCGTTACTGCCTCTCTCCTCACACTTTAAGCTCTAGAGGTCCAGACTATGCATTTATTCTGCAGTTCCTAGTGCACTGTTTTACAAAGTACTAGTCTAAATTAAACTATCGATATTAACTGAGATATAAATGGATTGAATAATAAATATGTCCACATCTCTGAGGTTGTGTTTCATTTCATGCAGTGTTTTTTAGACTCCTCTTTGGCTATTTAATTCAATTGCTTGGGGTGTGACGAAAATGATGCTGAGGTCACAAGTTCAGTCCTTGTGTGAGCAGCTTGCTGAGCTCTATTTTATGGCCACTGGGTCCATTGGCCAGCTGTTTTGAAAATGCGTAACACTGGCCACCAGAGGATGAGAAAAGATATGGGGGAATCAGAGGACCCTTATCACTTCTGATAACAATACACCTCAGAGTATTTGATTCATAATAAATCGGTCTTTGCACATAGGGTCCTGCTGTTTCCCTCAGGAACACTATTTAAAATATTATAGTACTATCCTTTTGGAAGTCCAGGAAGGAATGAGCCCCAGATAGAATTAGGCAGCAGAAAGGAAAGAGCAGGAAAATCCTCTTTAAGAGAGACCAAGGCTTGAACCTCATCTATGCTGCTTGTGGCTAATGTGACAAGTAGTCTTCCTGAGCCTCAGATTCACTATATGTAAAAACTTAATTTATAGGACTTTTGTGAGAATTAGAGGAGATAATATTAATGTCACAAAACTAATATCACTGTCACAGGTAAATACTTAGTAAATGTTTGCTGTTAGTATAATATTTCCATAACATCTTATGGAAAAACCCAAATGAACTTTTTGGCCAACCCAATAACTTAGAGTTGCAAGTAGACTAAAAGAAAATGGCTGGCCACATATGAGAATAGCAGGGGTGTAAGAATCAGAGTTATCACGGCTGTCAGGAATCTCAGAGAGATATCCAATCCTGAGTTTTACAGATAAGAAATGGAAGAATCTCAAGTTTAAGTGCCTTGCTTGGTCACAAACTGGCAAAGCTGAGACTAGAACCTCCATCTCCATGTCTAATCTCATCGCTCCTTCATTCTTAGCAGTAGGAGGCAGTCTGAATTCTAATGAGGAATTTAATATTTAGAATACCTTAGTAAGTTCTCTACTGAACACAGAACACACTCTAACTTGGTTACTTAATGTAGGCAATACTTATTGAGTGCTTATCTTATGCCCAACCTTGCCCTAGGTATTGGGATGTTTGAGATTTGTTAAGAGGAATATAAAACTGGCCCTGCCCTTGTGAGGACAAATCTCCAGAGAAGGATTACCATGTAAACAAACAAATACAAGTCAGTGCAGCAAAAGCCCAAGGAAGGAGCTGTACAGTAAAAGAAGTCCTGGAACTTCCCCGGGAGAGGCAATTGAGCTATGCCTCCGAGCAGCTACATGATGCTCTGCAAGTGCTATCAGAGAACGCCAGTCAGTCACTCCTTCTCCTCCTACATTTGCCCATAGAAATGTCTGTCAAATAATATGTTAAGAAAAACTGCCAGAATTTTACACATCATTTTAGTATGTATGGTTGCGCTATGGCCATTTGATAGTAGGATATGAACTTGAGATTCAAACAGAAAACAGTCTTAAGTTTACTTATGTGGCTTTTTAATACCCTGAATTGCTTGGTAATAGCAGAAATTCTTTTTTTTTTCTTCAGTGTTTATACTATTCTCACTCTCAAAAGAAGGGGGAGGCATTTACAACCATCCTTGCTCACCGTATGCTGCATCTGCCCTTGGGTCTTATTCTCATGTAGTCACTTACAGTAGGAAGCCTGCACTCAGGAAAAAGTGCTGGAATCATTGTTCTATTGCATTTGTTTGGAGGAACCAATGGTTAGATAATATTTTGCTTGGTTGAAGAATAACTCTGATACATTGTCGTAACTTTTAAAAGTAGATTTACAACCTTTTGAATATTTCCTCAGCATTACCTTCTGTGTTCTGCTTTTTGTGATCTTGGGCTGCTCTTTGATCAAAGAAATTATCCCTTGATCAAAAATTAATACTGACAAAAATAATTTGATGGATGCTCTGAGTACTCATGTTAAAATTCAAGAAACAAGAATTTGTATTATATTCAAGACTATAATGAATTAATCTAATTTGAAAAAAAGGATACATTTTCAATCTAAAAAATTAATTAAGTAGAACCCCTAATGTTGAATAGAAGTAATGCCCTAAGTAAAATAAGATACTGCTAAAAAGATTCTTGTTTGGTTTTTTAAAAAGGGGTAAGGACTGGGGAGGAAAATAATATTTTTCTTTAGATATTCAAAAAGATCTACATTGTCAAATGTTACAAATAACCCCTCCTGCCAAAAAATAAAAATTAAAATTAAAAAAGCCACCATCTTCGATTTCTTTAACCAAATTGAGCAGGTATCACGGTTTTGCAGCTTTACATTAGGTTAATGTAAAGGTTGTGTTCATTTCACTTACTGTATAATTAGGATTTGAGTCCAAATCCCAGAGTGCATATGATAGGGATTTTTCTTAAGGTGACTATCTGCTCTTCTCAAAATGGTCTTCTTATTTCTTGTGTTTCTAAAATCAGAAAAGTGAGTATAAACAAACAATAGATGACCTTTGTGTGTAAAACATCTGAGCATAGAAAGATTAATCGACCTGCATCAGTCAGTCATTAAATCAAATAGGAGCTTTTCTTGTACTTTTAAACCTCCGATTTACAGTCAGGCAAACTGTATAAAGAGGCTTGTAATACAGTGACGCCCAATGCCACTGGGCTTTAGAAAGCTGACAGTTCCTGTAAAATAGTCATTAAACAACCTCTAGAAGAGACTCATCAGCAGATGCCCCCAGGTGAAGGAGAGAGAAAGCTGAGAGAATGAAGGAGAATCTAACATCTTAGCATGACTGAATTAAACAGAGCATATTATGCTGATTTTCAGAGTCAGCCCAGTAATTTAATTTTCAGAGCAGTTCCTTTGATTGTAGCAACCATTTTATGAAACATTAATAAAACTTTGTGTGTGTATGTATAACACACATCTCTTTTCCATTTCATTAAGAAAAAGGAGTCAACATAGTCAAATTTGCTGACCATTCTGTAAGTGCCAAAAAAAGAAAGATTTTTGTTGTTTTTGTTTTTGAAAAAGCAAAGGAACAGAATAATATAGCTCCCACTGTATTATTCCATAGTAAGCACAAAACAGGGAAAGGAAATAAAGTACATAAATTTATTACATGTTGGTCCATGGGATTTTACATTAAGACTCTGAGCTAAATCATTACTGTAATGTATAATCCAAATGTGATTTTGTACCTCCTGGATAATGATGTCTACCGTGCATCCAAATTAATTATTGTAGAATATACATTGCCCTGTATACTGAGTGTTTAGCAAAGACATCTAAAACGATAGATATGTCTGCATCAAGATACCCAGTGGAGAGTTGTTTTTAATGATTTTTGTTTTACATTTTGAATAACAGAAGATTCACAGATATGAATGTGTTAAAGAAGGAAGGACCTTTAAATAATTAATACAGATGGGCCTCACTTTACAAATATGTATGTTCTTGAAATGTGCATCATAAAACTATTTTCTTTGCAAGTTAACTTGTATTTTCTCATTTATTTCCATCATAAAACTGAAGGTCCATTCTCACTGAAGTAATTTTTGGCTCAAAGACAAGGATCACATTTAAGAATGAATCAACCCTTTTAAATCAGTGGTGAATCTTATATTCAAATCTAGTAATTCTCCTTAGTCTGAGCTTTTTGGTTATAACTCTCTCTTTTCTTTCATGACACAGCCCTTATTTTAGCCTTATTGTTAGATACCTTGTATTCCCCACTCCTCTATATTATTTTTTTAAAGAAATAAGCATATAAAAATGATTAAAAAATCAGAATATTCTTTCAAAGTAACATATAAATACAAATAATACATTTGTTAATGAATAGTAAAAAATAGACCACACTGCCAGTCACAGCAAGGATGTGGGAAATGTCACAGACTAGGCAGCTCTAGAGGACATTAGGGGACCAGAGACCTGAGTTCACTGCAGATGCTGCAGATGACTCACCACAGATCTTGCTAGGTCACTTGGCCTCTCTGGGATTTGGTTTCCTCATGTTTAAAATGAGGAGGCCACACTAAAGGGTGAAATGTTTTTTTCCTTCATTATAGCTCTGAGATCCCAATAAGGGCTATGTAGGCCTGGTTAGTACTTTCTATAATTCTTTTTTTTTTTTTTTTTTGCGGTACGCGGGCCTCTCACTGCTGTGGCATCTCCTGTTACGGAGCACAGGCTCCGGATGCGCAGGCTCAGCGGCCATGGCTCACGGGCCCAGCCGCTCCGCGGCATGTGGGATCTTCCCGGACCGAGGCACAAACCCGTGTCCCCTGCATCGGCAGGTGGACTCTCAACTACTGCGTCACCAGGGAAGCCCTATGATTCTTGACGTGCTTATTAATAATAATGTCTTTGTTAAACTTGGCAGTCCTTCCTCATAGTAAGATAGATACCACTAAAAAGACCATGGCCACATGTTATCATATCCAAGAGAGCCATTTCCCAAATACTGTGCGTGTTTAATGATTATTCTTATGTTTGATTTTCACTTTTTATGCTTATGGGTTCTCCCAACTCTTCTATTAAATTATAAATTTCTATAAATATTTCTGTTCTGAGTTTACAATTTGGACCTTGATATTTGTTTCTATATTTGAGACTCAAAATAATACCCAGGTGGCACAGATAGAATTCAAGTTCTCTTGGGTATTACTATTGTATATAAAAGCCTGGAGAGGATTGTCAGAATTTGTTTCATCTCATTACACCAAACATGTTAATTAACTCTTTAAGTTCCATAATCTTATAAAATGAATAATCTGTTGGGAAACTCATAAAGATTCACATTTAAGCCCATACCTTAGGCACTTGTTAATCACCAACTGTAAAATACCCATAAGATTAAGCACCACACATTCAGGGAAATGAAAATCAGTTGTTTAACAGACTTTCATCTGGGAGAGATTTTATTAAGAGCCTCTTTCATATATGCCAAGATATGAATGCTTGAATATAATTCAATTTTATACAAAATAAAATTCCATTCAAATCTAAAGATAGAATATTTCTATTCCAAGTTACTTTCCACTGAATTACTGAGAAGAATTGAAAGATAGCAATCCCAAATCCTAAATGTATGAAACAAGTCTTCAAATAGTTTAAAAATAACATTCGCAAATTCTTGGAGCCACGGTTGACAGCAGAATGAGGCCGACTGCTCAGTGGGTTAAGGTTAATTCCATGGTGTGTAGGAGGAGTATAGTCAACTTGAATATTGGTAGCAAACCTTCTTGGTGAGTGAGGCCAATTTCCTGTGATTCTTTTAAAAGGGAAACACAGTGTGGAATCCCAAATGCCAGCCCTAAGTCACACAATCCACTGGGCTACACTTTTTTCAAAAGTTTAATTTCCATTGTTAGTCCTATGAAGAACAGCCCTGCCCTCTCTATTTCCTTACAGAGCTGCTTTTGATGGAAAACTTTGTGGATGTTTGTGATATTGCTCAGAGCCCATTGGCAGATGAGCCTCTCTTGCTGTGGCCTCCATCATTATTTGCCTGTCTTGTCTATTAACGAGCACTATCATCCCATCGTGGGATGACAGCTGCAACACGTACTCAGGCGCAATAAACAGCTAAATGAGGCGCACAGCAATTTCACTTGTCACCAGCGCCCTCGGCACGACTGGCTGCACAGCTTGATGCATAAATTCATGAGGCTGTTGCATATGATGGAGTATGCTTGGCTGAAAGAGGTGATGGATAGCAGGGCAGCTAAAAATGGCCATCACCTTGACTCTGTCAGGACATTTTTTAAAACTACCCCATCAGCTTTTTGGTATTCAATGCACTATCATAGCAGAGAAGACTCTAAGGTACTGATTTGATACTTTTCTTCAATAAAGACTTTTTTGAGGGAGTTTTCTCTAAAAGGAGGTACCATGAACTGAGATGGGTTTCATTTATTCATCATTACCTTTGATGCTGCTAGATTAGCTTACATTTAAGAGTAGAATTTTCTACATAAAAGTCTCAGAATAAATTTCAACCTCAATAATGGGATGAAAACAACATGGAGTTTTGAAAACATTTCTGAATTGTACTGTAGAGCAGTGGATTGGCTAATGTGAGAGTTGAAGAATTTGAAAATAAAGCATAGGGATATTTAAACACATAGATTCCAGAGACAGAACTTAAGTACAACTCTTTATAACATTAAATTAAATTCCAAGACACATCATTACATCAGTGTTGGTAATTCATTTTTTAATTGGTATACAAAACACAAGGACTAATACTTTATAAAAGTACTTCCATCAAAGAAGTGCTACAGGACTTCCCTGGTGGCACAGTGGTTGAGAGTCCGCCTGCCGATGCAGGGGACATGAGTTCGTGCCCCGGTCCGGGAAGATCCCACATGCCGTGGAGCGGTTGGGCCCATGAGCCATGGCTGCTGGGCCTGCACATCCGGAGCCTGTGCTCCACAACGGGAGAGGCCACAACAGTGAGAGGCCCGCATACCGCAAAAAAAAAAAAAAAAAAAAGTGCTACAATGGGGACTTTAAATATAATCAATGATACAATGCATTCATTTCTCTAAAAATATCCCTTTAACCTCTTACTTACTCTGCTGCTTGAATTTAAGCTAGAACTCCAACCCCCATAGGCAGGGCCCTGGGTGTCCCACTGAAATGAGCTATACATCCTCCATCTATGTTAGTAGAAGTCATCTAAAGAAGACAAATATAAAGGCAACAAAATCAATGAGACAGTTTCCTGCAAAGCTTTATGCATTAATCTCTATCACACAGAGAAATATACACACACCAGTGTAAGGGAAGGAAGTCACTTGTTCTCTAATAAAAGAGAAAACCCTTGATAACAAGCAATTAATAAAGTTGTCATGATTAGTTATGCAACTATGAATCAACATGCACAGTAAAAATGACCACTTTCTATAGACATAAAATATCTATGATTCAATCATAGTGAAAACAGTCATTAATGTGGGTGATTATGAATGATTCTTATGGCTACTTTCCTTCTCTTCCTTTTGTAATAAAGTAGGAACTCCTGAGCGAGAGGTAATCTAACAATTCAGACATATGTAATCTAGATCAGAGAGCAAATTTATTAGCCATTGCCACTTTTGTTCTTATCTTCCCATATCTAGACTCATGTTTCTCAAACACACATGTTCAAAATCCCCTAAACTTAAGCAAAAATATTTTTAAAAGCAAGCAAGAAAAAGGTGAAATCAGTGGGGGTAAATTTTAGTATTCATATGAATGCAAAGTGCCATTCCAAATGATGAAAAACATGTCCAAGGATGTAGGAGGAAAATACTTTTGAATTGTTTGAGAGGAAGGGGACTTTTAAAGAAGATACTCCATCTTACAGAAAAACCCAAACAAACATTTTGGCCAACCCAATAATTACATGGCATGCTATCTGATGATATCCTTAAGATACTGCTTTAATAGCTACTCACCTGACTAGTCCCAGGACTAGGTGGCTCTGATATGGGTATGAAGGTATAGATACTGGCCATTGGTGGGGAGGGCAGATGGAGAAGAGAAACTTTGAAAGAATAGGGAAGATTAAGGAGATTCCTTATCAAAAAGACTAGATTGGAGGACACTGTGAACTAATAAAGATAACAACATGCATTGTATACCTACTTGAAGTCAAACATTGAAAGAGCAGGACTAGAGTAGGTAAATGAGACGATCTACTCAAGTACAAAAATTAACGGAGTACCAGAAAAGCTCAATCATCAAGATAAGTGATAATTTAATACAAGATATTTTAAAATAGAAATTAATGCAAGATATTCATAATTGTATTAATTCTATTGTTGCATAAAAATTACTGCAAATTTAATGGCTTAAAACAATAACCATTTATTATTTTAATTTCTGTGGGTCAGAAGCCCATCACAGGCATGGTTGGGTCTACTTAGGATCTTACAAGGCTGAAATCAAATTGCAGCTCATAGTTCTCTTCCAAGCTCCTTTCAGTTAATAGCAGAACTCAGTTCTTTGTGGTTGTAAGACTGAGGTCTCCATTTCCTTGTTGCCTGAACCTATCGATTATGTACATTCCTTGTAGCTGCTCCCTAGTACTTGCTTGTGGCTCCCGCCTTCAAATGCAGTGCTGGTAGGTTGAATCCTTCCCACACTTAGAATCTCCCTGCCTTCTGCCTTTCTTTTTCACCATCAGCCAGAGAAAGCTCTCTGTGATTAAAGGCTCACGTGATTAGATTAAGCCCACCCAGATAATTTTCCTATCTTAAAGCCAACTGTGACATACAACCTAACATAACATAGCATGACATAAAATTGCATAACATAGCATAACAACATAGCACAACATATCATAACATAATCATGAGAATGATAGCCCATCATGTTTACACATACTGGGGATTGGGAAGGACATTTTTGGGCAGCTATTTGAGATTCTGCCTACTACAAAGATGAATAAAATATCAAAATTTTAAATAAAAACAGGATTTAAACCTGCCCTTGTATGACCCTGACTCACTTCCTCACCCAAGGCCCAAATGTGTTTCTGATAAAATCTTTTTTTTCAAAAACAGGCATCTGGCCTATGAATCATTATTTCCCACTCTGAATTTTTAAAATATTGAATTAAAATATTATTTATTTATTGGTGCCACTCTCTCCTTAAATTTTTGTACCCACAGTGAGTGCCTCAGTCACCTCACGCTATCCTCAGCCCTTTGTGTTTCACCTGCACCTTCTCAGGTAATTTTCCTCACAACCTTGTAAGTTGGGCCTGACCAATCCCTATCACAAATGGGCTCACAGAGAAGTTAAGTAATTTGCTCACGTTCATATAGGTATTAAAAGACAGAGTTGGGATCCTAACTCAGATTCACCTGACTCCAGAAACCAAGCTACTGTCAGCATATTGTGGGCCTTACTAGGAAGGGTCGATGAACAGAGACTATGTCAGCAACTCAGATCATGGATTCAGAATACTTTACCCAGCACTCCCACACTGTTGATTTAAATCATTAAAATGTTTAAGCCTCAGGTTGAGATAATAAGAGGCACATTTTATAGTCTATGGAAAAAGTAAGTGACAAGACTATAAATTTTTTAAGATCAGGGACATCTTTGATTTTATATATAGCTAGCATGCAATAGTTTTGTGAGCAAATTAATATAGAAGAAATGAATGAGATAAAATCATATAAAAACTCTATGACTGCTATGATCTGTGAAGTACCATGCAATCATGATATGCCTTCTGCAGAAACATCAGGTGCTTCTGTTAGGGAAATATCCAATTCTATAATGTTTTATGGAGTTATTTCCCATGATCAGTTTCCTTAATATAATAATTAGTTGAGTCTGAAGACCTAGATTATATAGTATTAGACAAACATAGTGGTTTAAGGTTGGTCTCCTGTGCTCTCTAAATTGATAACATAAGACTAAGCAATGTAGTGACTAGAACGGGCTGTAAAAAATGTAAACCAAAAACCCCTCAATGATAAATTAGCTTTTATTTATTTATCAGAATGCACGTTCTGTTAGACCGTGGTCTATGAACAGGAAGCAACCAACAACCACCTGGTTAGTTTACCTAAGGAAAGAAAAAAAGAGAGAGGAAGAAAAAGAAAGAAAGGGAGGAAGGGAAGCAGGAAGGCAGGAAGGGGAAGAGGGGGAGAGAAAGAGAGAGGAAAGAAAGAAAAAGACAGAAAGGGAGGAAGGAAGGAAGGAAAGAAGGAAGGAAGAAAGGGATGAAAGAAGGAAGGAGGGAAGGGAGGGAGAGAAGGAAGGGAGGGAGGGAGGAAGGGAGGGAGAAAGGGAGGGAGAAAGAAAGAAAGAGGGAGGGAGAGAAAAGACCTTTCTTGGATAAACTCAGATAATTAGATAACATGATATTTTGAAATATGTTACCTAGAGTCATAACCAACTCTATAATTTGAACTTTAGAATCATTTGCATTTCTTAAAGAACTTACTCTAGAATATTTTTATATTGAAGTAAGTTTTCTTCTTTGAAAAAAAAAGTGACAATCTAACCTAAATGAACATTAGCCAAAGCAGAGTGCAAAATGTTGGAGAGGAATCAGGAGTACATTTTATACTCAACTTTTGGCTAGGCTAGGGCTCCGCACTAGTGCACTCCAGATGATAGATTGGAGCTGTGCTTGGCTCGTATGGATTTGGCTGATATCTGGCTGACCAGAAACACTTTCTTCCTCTGGAAACCCAAATACCTATTTTTTTGAGCAAAATTATCCCAACTCAATTCATTTCTAATATCCTTATTACACTCATTTCTGATTATCTGTCACATTATATAGCCACATCTACAGTGATATATATTTAAAATATGAAACAAATTATTAATTTGTTTCAGGTCATATGCTTTTAAAAGTTTTAATAAAACTTCAAACTTTTATTAATTATATATTTTAATCCATGGATATGCAAATACTAGATTCATATGCTAAAACATGGTAAAGATGCTATTATCTATTATTCCTGTATGCATATATGTTTATAAGCAATATATGTTTCCATTCTTTAATTTTGTCCTTTCTTTCTTTCCCTACTCATTGACAATGATGCATTATGTGGCATCATTTTTATAAAGAATACCACATAGACTATACATATGTTTCTAGATATGATGGCTCGAATTAACACTACCTTTTCTGTTAGCCTCCTGCTTTAACTTGTCTTTTCTTTAGATACATTATTTTTTTATTTTATTTTATTTTTTTGGCTGCATTGGGTCTTTTTTTTCCCCCAATATCATATTTTTTTTAGTTTCTGCTTTATAACAAATTTAATCAGTTATACATATACATATGTGCCCATATCCCCTCCCTTTTGCGTCTCCCTCCCACCCTCCCTATCCCACCTCTCCAGGCGGTCACAAAGCACCGAGCTGATCTCCCTGTGCTATGCGGCTGCTTCCCACTAGCTATCTACCTTACGTTTGGTAGTGTATATATGTCCAAGCGGCTCTTTCGCTTTGTCACAGTTTACCCTTCCCCCTCCCCATAACCTCAAGTCCATTCTCTAGTAGGTCTGTGTCTTTATTCCTGTCTTACCCCTATGTTCTTCATGACATTTTTTTTTCTTAAATTCCATATATATGTGTCAGCATACGGTATTTGTCTTTCTCTTTCTGACTTACTTCACTCTGTATGACAGACCCTAGGTCGATCCACCTCATTACAAATAGCTCAATTTCGTTTCTTTTTATGGCTGAGTAATATTCCATTGTATATATGTGCCACATCTTCTTTATCCATTCATCCGATGATGGACACTTAGGTTGTTTCCATCTCTGGGCTATTGTAAATAGGGCTGCTATGAACATTTTGGTACATGACTCTTTTTGAATTATGGTTTTCTCAGGGTATATGCCCAGTAGTGGGATTGCTGGGTCATATGGTAGTTCTATTTGTAGGGTTTTTTTTGTTTTGTTTTTTGTTTTTTTTTGCGGTACGCAGGGCTCTCACTGTTGTGGCCTCTCCCGTTGCGGAGCACAGGCTCTGGACTCGAAGGCCCAGCGGCCATGGCTCATGGGCCCAGTCACTCCGCGGCATGTGGGATCTTCCCGGACCGGGGCACGAACCCATGTCCCCTGCATCGGCAGGCGGACTCTCAACCACTGCACCACCAGGGAAGCCCTATTTGTAGTTTTTTAAGGAACCTCCATACCGTTCTCCACAGTGGCTGTACCAATTCACATTCCCACCAGCAGTGCAAGAGTGTTCCCTTTTTTCTACACCCTCTCCAGCATTTATTGTTTCTAGATTTTTTGATGATGGCCATTCTGACTGGTGTGAGATGATATCTCATTGTAGTTTTGATTTGCATTTCTCTAATGAGTAAAGATGTTGAGCATCCTTTCATGTGTTTGTTGGCAGTCTGTATATCTTCTGTGGAGAAATGTCTATTTAGGTCTTCTGCCCATTTTTGGATTGGGTTGTTTGTTTTTTTGTTATTGAGCTGCATGAGCTGCTTATAAATTTTGGAGATTAATCCTTTGTCAGTTGCTTCATTTGCAAATATTTTCTCCCATTCTGAGGGTTGTCTTTTGGTCTTGTTTTGGTTTCCTTTGCTGTGCAAAAGCTTTTAAGTTTCATTAGGTCCCATGTGTTTATTTTTGTCTTTATTTCCATTTCTCTAGGAGGTGGATCAAAAAGGATCTTGCTGTGATTTATGTCATAGAGTGTTCTGCCTATGTTTTCCTCTAAGAGTTTGATAGTGTCTGGCCTTACATTTAGGTCTTTAATCCATTTTGAGCTTATTTTTGTGTATGGTGTTAGGGAATGTTCTAATCTCAAACTTTTACATGTCCCTGTCCAGTTTTCCCAGCACCACTTATTGAAGAGACTGTCCTTTCTCCACTGTACATTCCTGCCTCCTTTATCAAAGATAAGGTGACCATATGTCCGTCGGTTTAACTCTGGGCTTTCTATCCTGTTCCATTGATCTATCTTTCTGTTTTTGTGCCAGTACCATACTGTCTTGATTACTGTAGCTTTGTAGTATACTCTGAAGTCCAAGAGCCTGATTCCTCCAGCTCCATTTTTCATTCTCAAGATCTCTTTGGCTATTCGGGGTCTTTTGTGTTTCCATACAAATTGTGAAATTTTTTGTTCTAGTTCTGTGAAAAATGCCAGTGGTAGTTTGATAGGGATTGCATTGAATCTGTAGATTGCTTTGGGTAGTAGAGTCATTTTCACAATGTTGATTCTTCCAATCCAAGAACATGGTACATCTCTCCATCTATTTGTAACATCTTTAATTTCTTTCATCAGTGTCTTATAATTTTCTGCATACAGGTCTTTTGTCTCCTTAGGTAGGTTTATTCCTAGATATTTTATTCTTTTTGTTGCAATGGTAAATGGGAGTGTTTCCTTGATTTCACTTTCAGATTTTTCATCATTAGTATATAGGAATGCCAGAGATTTCTGTGCATTAATTTTGTATCCTGCTACTTTACCAAATTCATTGATTAGCTCTAGTAGTTTTCTGGTAGCATCTTTAGGATTCTCTATGTATAGTATCATGTCATCTGCAAACAGTGACACCTTTATTTCTTCTTTTCCGATTTGGATTCCTTTTATTTCCTTTTCTTCTCTGATTGCTGTGGCTAAAACTTCCAAAACTATGTTGTATAAGAGTGGTGAGAGTGGGCAACCTTGTCTTGTTCCTGATCTTAGTGGAAATGGTTTCAGTTTTTCACCATTGAGGACGATGCTGGCTGTGGGTTTGTCATATATGGCCTTTATTATGTTGAGGAAAGTTCCCTCTATGCTTACTTTCTGCAGGGTTTTTATCATAAGTGGGTGTTGAATTTTGTCAAAAGCTTTCTCTGCATCTATTGAGATGATCATATGGTTTTTCTCTTTCAATTTGTTAATATGGTGTATCACGTTGATTGATTTGCGTATATTTAAGAATGCTTGCATTCCTGAAATAAACCCCACTTGATCATGGTGTATGATCCTTTTAATGTGCTGTTGGATTCTGTTTGCTAGTATTTTGCTGAGGATTTTTGCATCTATGTTCATCAGTGTTATTGGCCTGTAGTTTTCTTTCTTTGTTACATCCTTGTCGGGTTTTGGTATCAAGGTGATGGTGGCCTCGTAGAATGAGTTTAGGAGTGTTCCTCCCTCTGCTATATTTTGGAAGAGTTTGAGAAGGATAGGTGTTAGCTCTTCTCTAAATGCTTGATAGAATTTGCCTGTGAAGCCATCTGGTCCTGGGCTTTTGTTTGTTGGAAGATTTTTTATCACAGTTTCAATTTCAGTGCTTGTGTTTGGTCTGTTCATATTTTCTATTTCTTTCTGATTCAGTCTTGGCAGGTTGTGCATTTCTAAGAATTTGTCCATTTGTTCCAGGTTGTCCATTTTATTGGCATAGAGTTGCTTGTAGTAATCTCAAATGATCTTTTGTATTTCTGCAGTGTCAGTTGTTACTTCTCCTTTTTCATTTCTAATTCTATTGATTTGAGTCTTCTCCCTTCTTTTCTTGATGAGTCTGGCTAATGGTTTATCAATTTTGTTTATCTTCTCAAAGAACCAGCTTTTAGTTTTATTGATCTTTGCTATTGTTTCCTTCATTTCTTTTTCATTTATTTCTGATCTGATTTTTATGATTTCTTTCCTCCTGCTAACTTTGGGATTTTTTGTTCTTCTTTCTCTAATTGCTTTAGGTGCAAGGTTAGGTTGTTTATTCGAGATGTTTCCTGTTTCTTAAGGTAGGATTGTATTGCTATAAACTTCCCTCTTAGAACTGCCTTTGCTGAATCCCATAGGTTTTGGGTCGTCGAGTCTCCATTGTCATTTGTTTCTAGGTATTTTTTAATTTCTTTTTTTACTTCTTCAGTGATCACTTCGTTATTAAGTAATGTATTGTTTAGCCTCCATGTGTTTGTATTTTTTACAGCTCTTTTCCTGTAATTGATATCTAGTCTCATAGCATTGTGGTCAGAAAAGATACTTGATACAATTTCAATTTTCTTAAATTACCAAGGCTTGATTTGTGACCCAAGATATGATCTATCCTGGAGAATGTTCCACGAGCACTTGAGAAAAATGTGTATTCTGTTGTTTTTGGATGGAATGTCCTATAAATATCAATTAAGTCCATCTTGTTTAATGTATCATTTAAAGCTTGTGTTTCCTTATTTATTTTCATTTTGGATGATCTGTCCATTGGTGAAAGTGGGGTGTTAAAGTCCCCTACTATGATTGTGTTACTGTCGATTTCTCCTTTTATGGCTGTTACTATTTGCCTTATGTATTGAGGTGCTCCTATGTTGGGTGCATAAATATTTACAATTGTTATATCTTCTTCTTGGATCAATCCCTTGATCATTATGTAGTGTCCTTCTTTGTCTCTTCTAGTACTCTTTATTTTAAAGTCTATTTTGTCTGATATGAGAATTGCTACTCCAGCTTTCTTTTGGTTTCCATTTGCATGGAATATCTTTTTCCATCCCCTTACTTTCAGTCTGTATGTGTCTCTAGGTCTGAAGTGGGTCTCTTGTAGACAGCATATATATGGGTCTTGTTTTTGTATCCATTCAGCCAATCTGTGTCTTTTGGTGGGAGCATTTAGTCCATTTACATTTAAGGTAATTATCGATATGTATGTTCCTATTCCCATTTTCTTAATTGTTTTGGGTTTGTTATTGTAGGTCTTTTCCTTCTGTTGTGTTTCTTGCCTAGAGAAGTTCTTTTAGCATTTGTTGTAAAGCTGGTTTGGTGGTGCTGAACTCTCTCAGCTTTTGCTTGTCTGTAAAGTTTTTAATTTCTCCATCAAATCTGAATGAGATCCTTGCTGGGTAGAGTAATCTTGGTTGCTGGTTTTTCTCCTTCATCACTTTAATTATGTCCTGCCACTCCCTTCTGGCTTGTAGAGTTTCTGCTGAGAGATCAGCTGTTATCCTGATGGGGATTGCCTTGTGTATTATTTGTTGTTTTTGCCTTGCTGCTTTTAATATGATTTCTTTGTGTTTAATTTTTGACAGTTTGATTAATATGTGTCTTGGCATATTTCTTCTTGGATTTATTCTGTATGGGACTGTCTGTGCCTCCTGGACTTGATTAACTATTTCCTTTCCCATATTAGGGAAGTTTTCAACTATAATCTCTTCAAATGTTTTCTCAGTCCCTTTCTTTTTCTCTTCTTCTTCTGGAACCCCTATAATTCGAATGTTGGTGTGTTTAATGTTGTCCCAGAGGTCTCTGAGACTGTCCTCTGTTCTTTTCATTCCTTTTTCTTTATTTTGCTCTGCAGCAGTTATTTCCACTATTTTGTCTTCCACCTCACTTATCCATTCTTCTGCCTCAGTTATTGTGCTATTGATCCCATCTGGAGTATTTTTCATTTCATTTATTGTGTTTTTAATCGATGCTTGATTCATCTTTAGTTCTTCTAGGTCCTTGTTAACTGTTTCTTGCATTTTGTCTATTCTATTTCCAAGATTTTGGATCTTGGAAATAGAATCTTGGATCATCTTTACTATCATTCTGAATCCTTTTTCAGGTAGACTGCCTATTACTTCCTCATTTGTTAGGTCTGGTGGGTTTCTATCTTGCTCCTTCTCCTGCTGTGTGTTTTTCTGTCTTCTCATTTTGCTTATGTTACTGTGTTTGGGGTCTCCTTTTTGCAGGCTGCAGGTTCATAGTTCCCGTTGTTTTTGCTGTCTGTCGCCAGTGGCTAAGGTTTGTTTAGTGGGTTGTGTAGGCTTCCTGGTGGAGGGGACTAGTGCCTGTGTTCTGGTGGATGAGGCTGGATCTTGTCTTTCTGGTGGGCAGGTCCACGTCTGGTGGTGTGTTTTTGGTTGTCTGCAGACTTTTTATGATTTTAGGCAGCCTCTCTGCTAAAGGGTGGGGTTGTGTTCCTGCCTTGCTAGTTGCTTGGCATAGGGTGACCAGCACTGTAGCTTGCTGGTCGTTGAGTGAAGCTGTGTGCTGGTGTTGAGATGGAGATCTCTGGACGATTTTCGCCATTTGATATTATGTGGAGCTGGAAGTCTCTTGTGGACCAGTGTCCTGAAGTTGGCTCTCCCACCTCAGAGGCACAGCACTGACTCCTGGCTCCTCAATTTGGGATGATTTGTTGTCTATTCATGTATTCCACAGATGCAGGGAACATCAAGTTGATTGTGGAGCTTTAATCCGCTGCTTCTGAGGCTGCTGGGAGAGATTTCCCTTTCTCTTCTTTGTTCTCACAGCTCCCGGGTCTCAGCTTTGGATTTGGCCCCGCCTCTGTGTGTAGGTCGCCGGAGGGCATCTGTTCTTCGCTCAGACAGGACAGGGTTAAAGGAGCAGCCACTTCGGGGACTCTGGCTCACTCAGGCCGCGGGGGAGGGAGGGGCACGGAGTGTGGGGCGAGCCTGCAGCGGCAGAGGCCGGCGTGACGTTGCATCAGCCCGAGGCACGCCGTGCGCTTTCCTGGGGAAGCCGTCCCTGGATCTCGGGACCCCGTCAGTGGCGGGCTGCACAGGCTCCCGGAAGGGTGGCGTGGACAGTGACCTGCGCTCGCACACAGGCCTCTTGGCGGCGGCAGCAGCAGCCCCAGCGTCCCAAGCCCGTCTCTGGGCTCTGCACTTTCAGCCGCGGCTCGCGCCCGTCTGTGGAGCTCCTTTAAGCAGCGCTCTTAATCCCCTCTCCTCGCGCACCAGGAAACCAAGAGGGAAGAAAAAGTCTCTTGCCTCTTCGGCAGCTCCAGAGTTTTCCCGGACTCCCTCTCGTCTAGCTGTGTCACATTAGCCCCCTTCAGGCTGAGTTCTCGCCGCCAGCCCCAGTCCTCTCCCTGCGCTCTGACCAAAGCCTGAGCCTCAGCTTTCAGCACCGCCCGCCCCGGCGGGCGAGCAGACAAGCATCTCGGGCTGGTGAGTGCCGGCCGGCACCGATACTCTGTGCGGGAATCTCTCTGCTTTGCCCTACCCAGGTACGTGGGGGAGTTTCTTGCCTTTTGGGAGGTCTGAGGTCTTCTGCTAGCTTTCAGTAGGTGTTCTGTAGGAGTTGTTCCCCGTTTAGCTGTATTTCTAGTGTATCCGTGGGGAGGAAGGTGATCTCCGCATCTTACTCTTCCGCCATCTTCCCTGGAAGTCTATATACATTATTATCCTTTCTCTTAATTATTCTCTTTTCCTTATACTACACAATGATGAGTCTTTCTATTTTAAGAGGTATGAAACAGAACTTCTCTACCAGAACCTGATCCAGATTCCTCTTCAAAATGACAAATAACTAAACAGATACCCTGGTATGTTCCAGAGTGAAAAAACAAGTTTAATAATTATCATCATCACTTCTTTGCTGAGCTTCAACATTAGTCCTGTATGATAGAGCTGATCATGTTATGTCCCTGCCTGAAACGATACGAGGTTTTCTCCAGGTCTTAGGATAAGAATTTAGGCCTCCAGAGCACATGGCCTGGCCCTGCTCCTGCCCAGCTGCTTCCATGTCAGCCTACTCAGTACTCTCTCCCCTCTAGCTATACTTAATTTCTTCTACTTCCACCCATGTGGACTGCATACTCATATGGATTAACTCTTTTAGTATAATACTCAAAATGACTCTAGGAATTAGACAATAACATTATCTTTACTTATATGTGAAGAAACTGAGACACAGAGAGGCTAAATAATGTACCAAGGACATGTATATAAGAAGTAACAGAGCTAAGATCTTGACCCATAGGACAGAACTTAAGCACTCCTGGGAATTTCTACAAAGAGGAAAGTCTACAGATGTTCCTCAACTTATGATGGGGTTACGTCCCGCAAAACTCATCATAAGTAAAAAATATTGTAAGCTGAAAATGCATTTAATTCACCTAACTTACCAAACACGATAGCTTAGCCTGGCCTACCTTAAACATACTCAGAACACTTATATTAGCCTACAGCTGGGCAGAATCATCTCTACACGAAGCCTTTTTTTTACAATAAAGTGTTGAATATCTCATGTAATTTACTGAATACTCTACTTAAGTGAAAACCAGGAAAGATGTATGGGCACAGATGGTTGTCAGTGTATCAGTTGTGTACCCTCACGATCACATGGCTGACCTGGAGCTGCAGCGCCTGCTACTGCTCAGCACCACAAGAATTTGCATTGCATATCACCAGCCTGGGAAAAGATCAGAATTCAGAATTTGATGTATGGTTTCTAGTGAAAGGGTATCACTTTTGCGCCATTGTCAAGTCAAAAAATCCTAAAGTGAAACATTGTAAGTTGGGGACTGTCTGTATTTTGTTGTTTTATTTGGTCTAGTTACTTGGCAAAACATCTTTGGAAAAACAAGAATAATTAACTACTTTCTAGGCAGTAAATGTCAATGTACCAGTCCTCCAATTACCTTCTCTAAGAACCTATTTATCCACACCTTGATCTAGTTTGATGTGCATTTCTGTGTAAATACTTCTAAATAGTTTACAGACCAATCCCTCAAATATCTATAATGAATTTGACATTCTTTGAACATGTGTATTCTCAAACTATTAATTAGTTTGTATAATATTTTTGAGATGAAGATATTGATTAGTTTGAATGGTAATTTTGAGACATTATGACTAAGATGATCAATATTTCTGGCAAATGCTCATCTACAGGAAATCCAAATTGAAAGATTTTCTTCTAAAAAGCTATTTGCCCAGAGATAACTTTTTAAAAAATGGGCAGGAAAACATCAAGTCAAATTTATGTATGACTATACTATTGTAGTAGTAAATGACAGTTGCAGAGATATGATAGGAAAGATAATTGTGATACTTTTGCGATAAAGTATCAATTCCTATCCCCTTCTCCAATGACAATGATATTAAATGCTTATTAATGAATTCTTTACTATTTACTGGTAGGGAGCATTTTTAGTGAAAGGTACTTGGACTTGGAAATTTATAAACCTTTCTCTATTAATTACTAGATGTCTGCCCTTGGGCAAGTTAAACCTTCTGAACTCCCATTTCTTCATTTATAAAATGGGTGATTTTACTTGCCATGTAGGTTTTGAGGATTAAATGAGATAAGATGTAAAATGTATAGCTCTGCACATTTACATATATTAGAAGTTATATACCTAATGCTGTCGTTTTATTTTTAACTCCCCTCTAATTAGATAGTCTAGAAGATGTTGATAGTAGTTCTTTCTTTTTAAAACTTATTTCAGCTTTCAATATTGTTGCGAATTATTCTAGCCATACAAAATAAGAAGTGACTACATCATGGTGCTGAGATTTATAGGTGAAATGAACACCCTGATCACATTACTGTTTCTTTTAGGATATAGATTTCTCTTAAATAATTATAAAGTTCAGATTAGCCCAAAATAAACTTGAGTATTGCTTGTCTGATACAAAATAGAATTAGCCAACCTAGCTTTTGGCTTGATAAAGATGAATGAAATTTAAAAATCTAGAGTCCCATTAAAAACAAATATAAATGAGAATTTCAACTCTTAATTGGAATATTTCCCAATATATGTACATTTAATAACACATGTCCAAATGCCTTGATTTAGGAATAGAATTTCCATACTCATGTGAATATGTGTCACTGTTTTACATATAAAAGAAGTATAAAAATAAGGAAATGTTCAGAAAAAAATATTATATTTATGTAAAAATATTAACATGAAAGGATTATTCTTAAAGATTATTTGGAAGAGGAGTTTAGAGGTTCATAATCTATCCAAAATATAAGTAAATAATTAAAACTTCAATTACCCCAGCATCTACTGTAGTATGCGATATCCTTTAAATGATCAGTGAATGATACATAACAAGCAAATGAAGGAATGAATGAATACACTTAAAAAAGTGATATCCCATTCTTGTTATATACATCTTCCCCCTCTGGTGCAGGTGACAGAATTCTGTAATTCAAGATTCAACAAAAAGAAACTGTATCAAGCTATAACTTCTAAACCAGTACAGTTTATTATTGTATGTTGGCTTGGTATACAATAGAGATGCTAAGGGAGACTACAATAGATTCAAAACTTAAACCAAAATCATGTTTTAAATAGAAATGCACACACTCTTTCAGTTAGTGACACTGTAAGTTCTCAGTCATCCATTCTGAAAATCTGAGTTAGTATCTATTCTACTTCTTACAACTAGCCTTTTTTTGTAAATCAAGAAGAGTTGCTGTTTGATTTTATAATATCAAAGCCACATCTTTTCTATTCTTTAGTTACCACCTAGATTCAGACTCATACAGTCCCTACCCCTCATTCAACCTACCCTCTCCATTTTTCCCAGTTACTTGTTTAAAGGTCTATACTGGTCATTTCATTGTCTTGCTCAAAAGATCCTCATTTGTTCCTTTTGCTAATAGTTGTGTTTTTCAAGCTGCTCCACAGTTTCTAGGGGTCTTTTGAGAGGCCTCGGGGTCTTCTGGGAGTGGGGAGGAAGGAAGATCCAAGGGATGCAGGAGGGTAGGAGTCTAGACCTTAAACCTACTTCAAACAGAGAAGCAATTGCTTTTATCTGTTCCATAGATGAAGCTTCTGTTAGAGATTTTATTTCATGAAAGTCTAAAGACTGTTTGAAAACCTTAGGTCTATATATGGTCTCAACTCCCATCAGAGTCCCAGCCATGGTCTTTCTCCAATGAGTGAGAGCACACTTGTCCAGATTTGTATTTTGCCATACTTTTCCAGGTTTCTTGTTTCAGCCACACCAGGACACTCATGGCTTTTGCCATGAGTTTTGTATTCTCCCTCAGGTTTCCTTCATAGGCTCTTCAATCCTGAATCCCCTCCAATCCCTCCTTGTTGAATTCCTCCTACACTTCAAAGCTCAGTTCAAATGCCACCTCCTTCTTCTCAACCTCAAATCATTCTCCTTTTGATTCTTTGGAATCTCAGTTGCTCTTTTTTGAACCTCTATTGTAACTATTACCATATTTTGCCTATGTAGTTGAATACATGTTTACTTATCCGTGAGACTGTAAACTGATGTCAGAAACCATAATAAATTCAAGTTTTCTTATTGCACGCCTATGTTTAACTCTTAATACATTTTATTAAGTAATAATCAAAGTAATAATAAGTAAATTAAGTATACTGTACATTTATTAGACTAACTTTATTCGATTACTGAAAAAAATCTGTATCCTGTTATACTAGATGCTAAGGATGGTATTCAATATTTTTTAAAATAATATTTTAATGAATATGGCTAGAATTGATCTTACCAGTCAAAACTCTTAAGTTTTCCAAAGAGGGATCATTACTTCTGATTTTAAAAATGTGGAAACTGAAGAACTAGGAGATTACAGCATTTTTTTCACTTTGGAAAATAGGCCTAGAGAACCAGAAAGCTATATTTATTTTCTCTACTTAACCCACTAGGGAGCCCTTATTTCACCTTAACTTTTCGTTTTTAGTTTTCTTCAGAATGTTCCCAATAAGCTTCGCTTAAACTTCCTCGAAAACTTTCCTCCCTTTCCTCAGCATGGGAGCACCTTCCATTTTGTGTGATACAGTCTCTATCTGGATAAGCCATACATATTTAGTTCTTTTTAATCTCACTTCACATCAGCCCTTCCAGCCCCTCAATCATTTTTGTAGCTCTCTCTGAATTCCCTCCAGAACGATGACATCCTTCTGCTACTGAGGTTTTCACAAATGGACACACTTTTCTGACTCACGATGTGTTATCTCTGCTTGTGCTGCCCAAACAGTTTTTATAAACCACTATATCATCCCGTGCAATCTCATACTAATTTTCTGTAACTATCACTCCCAGGTTTCATTCAACATTACTACTTTCCAAGTACAGTAGCTTCATTTCCCTGATTATCTGTGAATTTTCATCCAAGATGCATTACTTTACATTTTTCAAAGCCTAATCTTATTTTGATATTGCCTACTCAGAGCTGTAACCTCTCTATGTTCATAAATATATTTTCAGTTATAGCTAGTGGTTGCAAACCACGCAAATTTTGTGATATTTCTAACTGTAATATATGATTCAGCTACCCTTTCTAATTATTAGTCTTAAATCAAGTTAATATATTATACAGACCCTTGCCATTTCCCTTTATCTCTTTCCCAAAAGAGAATACTTACACATCTTAGGTAGTCTCACCCCTCAGTCTATTGTCACATATTTTATCTTTTGCTTACATGCTTTCATGTGGATGAGTGACTGATGCGTCACACATTTCCCAGCCTATTGGGGTTAGTTTTCTAAGTCATATTTTTAATATAACATATTAAAATACACATCAAGCCATGTAATGCATCCTCTAATGCATAAAAAGTGTTTTCTTTCTATTGTTTTTACTAGGCTTTGAAAACTGTAATTCAAGAATTACAGTATTGAGTTTAAGTTACTCTTTTGGATCAAAAGAAATAATTATTCCTTGCACTCCCATTTATAACGGAGAAAAGATTTCTTTTTAGGAATTATCCCTTTATTCATCTTAGTTGGACAGACAAAGCCTCAGAATTCCTTCTACACTTCCTTCTAAGGCATTCCTACCTGTAGCTCCTGCAGGGGAAAGTGGCCCAGGTGATCCCTTAAGCATAAAACGGATGATCTGTTGTTCAGACCTGGGGTGAGGACTTGATACCAAGGCAGTCCATCTGGAGCCTACTAGGTAGTCTGATGCAAGAATTCTGTCCATATATAGATATAGTGATGTAACATATATTAATATTTTTATATATCTGCAAAGGTAATGAAAGTATTATTAAAATTTTAGTAGTGGGGGACTTGAGATATAAAGAGTTTGAATGGCTTAACTCCAAACATATCAGTCAAAAGGCGACTTTTGCAGCACCAGGAATCCAATATTTATAACTGCAGAACAGCCCAGAGTTAACCCAGTATTGGATTTCCATTGACCGCAGAAGTCTCTCTTCTTCTGCACATGCCCTTTAAAGCCAAAGCCTGGGGTCACCCAGGACTATAGTTTGCTGATGGCTACAGGACTCACCGACATCCTGGACCTGGAGGATTTCTATTACTATCTTGTAAGGTCATTCCTCACAAGAGGATGCTATATGTATTTTAACTGGAGTATTTAGATGTTTTGTAGTGGGAAATTTTCAGGACATCTAGCTTGCCATTTTGCCAGGAGGAAAAGACTGCAATGGCTTCATGCATCTGTGTGTATCCTGACCTGGAAAGTCCTTGAGGCCTCCTCTGCATGTATGCCCTCTGCTAAACCATGCCCGCAGATTGAAGGTGGCAACACATTTTTTTTAAAGTAATTGAACAAATGAATTCATCCATTTGATTCATTAGTTGACTAAAACAATAGATCAATGACAATTTATTAAAACCTCAGCCTGTTAAGCATTAATGTCTTGTGGAGATATCTTCTAAGGAACAGGTGGAACTCAGAAATGGATAGGGCATCTCAGTAATGCTGATCTACTCAAAGGGTCTTGGCCCATCCTGGGTCATGAAATCCTTTGCCTATCTGAGGAAATCCAGGGATTCTTCTTAAAGAAAAATGCATGTATGCAGAGAATATATGTGGCCTATGGTTTTGTTTGGTTCATAGCTCTCGGACACTCATCCACAGACCCCAAGGTATGCATGGCACAGCCAAAATTCCTCACAAGAAGAGTTTGATTAGTTTGTAGCTACTGGCATTATTACCCCTGGACACATGACCATACCTCTGTTTTACACAGTCACTTAAATTCACCCATTACTCACTCCCGAAGTCTCAGAGTCATGGACAAGAATGTCTAATGGGCTCTGCCTATGTCACACTCCTGAAGGATTAGATGCAAGGCTGCTGGGGAAGGTACCAGCTACCCCTTCTCTGTTGCGGGAGACCCTACCACCCACTTATTCTGGGATATTCTTCCAAAGAGGAAGGGTGTTTGAATCTAGGTAGTCAAAATCACAAATATTCATTGAATCCTCAAAAACAAAGCAAAAGCACAAAATTCTTGCAAAGCTGAAAAAAAACATTAACCACATTCCACTACTCCAATCCAGTGTTAAAATGTTTCAGTATTTCCTTCATTTTTTCCCTAATTAATTATTTTTCTTATCATTGCCTTATCTTCAATTTTGTTTTGCTTCTCACTCAATATCAGTATTACACAATAAACAACAAACTATAAGCTCTATAATTAGTTATATTTGTATTTATGTAATATCTGTTTATATATCTGTGTATCTATCTAACTATCAAATAATCAATCCATCTTTTCCTGGAACAAAATAATACTAATAGCATTTATGTCTGGATAGTACAATTTTTTTTTTTTTTTTTTTGCGGCACGCGGGCCTCTCACTGCTGCGGCCTCTCCTGTTGCGGAGCACAGGCTCCGGACGCGCAGGCTCAGCGGCCATGGCTCACGGGCCCAGCCGCTCCGCGGCATGTGGGATCCTCCTGGACCGGGGCATGAACCCGTGTCCCCCGCATCGGCAGGCGGACCCTCAACCACTGCGCCACCAGGGAAGCCCCGATAGTACAATTTTAATTGTTATATTTTACTGTGTCTTATGGCTTCTAGAGTGTGTTCTAAGGTTTCCTTTACACTGGGAATTCCCTGGTGGTCCAGTGGTTAGGACTTCTAGCTTTCACTGCTGAGGGCCCGGGTTCAATTCCTAGTCAGGGAACTAAGACCCTGCAAGCCGTGTGGCTTGGAAAAAAAATATATATATATATATATTGCCAAAAACAACCAAAAAAAAAAGGACTAGGGTTTCCTTTTTACTAGAAGAAATGCAGTAAAAGTATCAAAATAAATCAGTTTCCATATGTCCATATTTTTCATAGCATGGTATTTGTAATACTAATTTTCAGTTGTAGCATAATTTCCATTGAGTAATTGAGGACAGTAATATTAGCTCTTATTTTTTTTTACTGTCATAAAAATGAATATTTTTTCTATTTTTGGATTTCTTTTCCAAAATAATTTCCATAAACGCAGTTATTGGCTCAAAGGTTACAAACATTTTGTTACTCTTAGTAGATATTGCCAAACTGCTTTCCAAAATCTTGTACTAATCGATAATACCTCCAACCAAGAATGGTAATTTCATGGCCTCCTTGTCTACATTTGTAATATAATTAAAAATTTTTGATAACCCAATATAAAAAATGGCAATTGATTTTTGTTTTACTTTGTCTGCCCCTGGTTATCTGAGCAAGCTTAACATGTTCCGTATTTATTTGCAAACTTATTGCATTACTCTGCATATTCTATTTTGTGTAGTTTCTGTTCTATATATACTCAAGTATTTCACGTACCTGAAAGTGTAGCATATACTTTTAAGTGCTTCATTTACCTAACCATCCATTTTGTTTATAAACAGGGAATCACATATTACACTCATCTGCAATAAGCAAGCAAACTTATATTTTCAGATTTGCTCAAATGGGTCTATTTTCCTTACTATGGCTACATCTTCCTTTTCTTCCCAAGCAGAAAAAGTAAGCAAACACAGGCACACACAAACACACAAAATCAAAATTGTCAATAGATAAATTCAATGATTTTTTAAATGTTAGTTTTTCTTAGTGACAACTCCAGATCACTCAATCTCCCAGATAACTTTTTTCCCCTGATTTTGAAATAATTTTCTTTCTGTTTGTTTGATGAAAGTAAGTTTGCTTGCCTGCTCATGGAGTATCAGATGAGTCGATAGGGTTGGCTACTGGAGAATTTACAGCTTCAGGTCAATCATCTGTATTAGAGACAGTGGGGATTTATGATGAAGAGTTATGGTGGCAAAGGGATAGATGAGAAAGATGTTTGTGACCCTGGGGATTTAGTCCAACCACAATGAAGAGAATAGAAGGAAAGAAATGTGTGCTTGTCTGGCATAACAAGAGCAATGGATTTGGAAGAGAAGGGTGAAAAGAATTAGGTTTGACTGAAAGTCTGCTCCATGAACGAGGTATTTGAGTTGTTCATTTGCTCCAAACAAAACATTTTCTCATTTTTACTCCCAGGACAGCAGGAAAAGAGGGAAATGAAGAAAACTTAATGATAAGTTGGAAGAAGCAGATAAATAATTTTGGAGTAGTCTGGTTATGACTGAATAGCAAATATGAATAAGAGAGGAAAACTTTTGCATATTATAGAGATGAAAAATCAGCATGAAATTTTGAGAAATAATGAAGTCTTCAGTGAATAATCATGCCCTGTGAAGGTATTAGCAAAACACTGAGAAAGGCAAGACTGGCAGAGGAGACAGCGATGAAGACAGAAACTGGGGATTTATCTACACAGACAAGGTAGTCAAAACCATCTGAAGCACAGCTCTTTAAGAGAAAAAAATTGCATCTATCTCCCCAAATACTATACAGGAAGGTACTGTGAGAAAGCTGAGGAGTCATCAGAAAGGATCCATAGAATCAGGGAGCAGTATTTATGGAAAGGCCATTTTGTGGCATGTGCTAATTAGTTATATATGTAGAAAGATGAATAAGATGTATTTAGTATGAAATATCAAAATTTTGTTCAAGGAGTAGTAGGAAAATAAAACAAAAGGAAGAAAAAAGTTTTATCTAGTCATATTTTAAAAATCCTTTCAAGAAAGTAAAATAATTATGTTATGTTTTATTTGCCCTGAAATCCTAAAATGACAACTAACAGCCAGAAAGCCACAATTATGCTTTGTGCTGAGGTTTCATGAAATAATTTAGTTTTTATAAAATCTAGCATACTGTGTGTTTCTATTATGAATATAATAATAAATATTTTAGAAATTTTGGAAATTACTGAGAAATAGAAGAAAGATTAACAAAACCATCTATAGTCACATCATTTGGGGGAATTGCTTGAATGCCTTTCCACTAATCTAGCCTTGCATGGTATTTGTTTTTTCGTTTGACTCTTTATTTTTTTGGTATACTTATTTTCTAATAGCTATAGTCACGTGTGAAAATAATATTGTGATGTCTTTTTTCACACACTTTACAAACGAGTGCTTTCTAAGTTATTTCTGCACTTCAAAAAATTTCAAAATAGTCAAGCAAGCGGTTAAAATACAATTTACCTATTTCCTTAATATTGAACATTTAAATAATGCTGAACTAGGTAGCTTGATAAATTTTAAGTATTTTTATTATCATTAGTATTATCCACTCCCATGAGAATTGCTATTTTAGGGAAATCATCAGAAAGTACCTAAATAACCTTAATATAAAGCTAATACCTTTTTTCATTTAACTACTTGCTGCATAGTAAACAATCTTAAACTTAAAAAAAAAAAAAGCTCCTAAATCTACAAATTGAACAGGGTTTGGCAGGCACAGTTCAAGATGACCACAAGCTAAGTCATCATCATTAGTATCCAGAAGTATCTATTGAGCCTCTGTAAGACTTGACGCTTATCTCATTGAAAGACGTGAGATGGTATAGAATTTTCCCAGAGGAGAGCATGTGGTATGTATTCAGGAAGGGCTGTCTGTATTCAGGTATGTGACTGCACTTGAATGCCTTGAATGAAAGACCAACAGGTAGAGAACAATTTCAATATGATGGTAAGGGGCAACTCTGAGGCATCACCTTAAGTCTTTCTAAGGTCTTAATAAATGATATTACCATCCTTGATTTAATCTTTGGCCAGGATTAGTTTCTTAATTTGAGAATGGTTTGCCTTCAGGAGAGATGGGAATGAGAAAGAGTTTTATTTTGGGACTCCCATAAGTCCTGGATCATTTATATTTCCTCAAATTTTGCCTATAAACAGATCAGTTCTTAGCTCATCTCTGATCTCTCATTTTAGTCTAGGCAGCTAGAAAAAGTCAGGTGGTACCTTCAGTAGTTTTTCTGGAAATCTTCTTAACTAGCTCATCGAGTTCATTAGACATTTCTTATTTTCCACATTAACTCAAGCAAGTTTTGTCAAACTTTCTGGTGCTACATAAGAAGGGTCCTCTTCCCTCCAGTGTCCAATAACACTTTTTCACTGATCTTTAGGGTCTAATTGATAGCCTCCTCTAGTCTCGTTAGGCTTCTGCTAATACTCTCTTCGAAGCCCTGTGAGCTTTCATTAACTGTCCTTGAGACTTTTGCAGCTTATAGTTGCTGTCTGATCCCAAAGGCAATGCCACATATTTTAGGACTTTTGTTATAGGAGCGCCCCACTTCCGGTACCCGACTATATTTCAGCTATCTATTGCTGCATAACACACCACCCCCAAAAGCCATGGCTTCAAATAATCACAGTCATTTAATTTGCTCAAAAATGTGTAATTTTGAACTCAACTATTACAAAGTCAGCAGGTACAGATTATCTCTGTTGCATTGGGTGTTGAGGGTAGATCAACCTGGGGTTGGGAGATCTAGTTTCAAGTTGTCAGAGAGATTGGTGCTGGAAATCAGCCAAATGTGGACCAGGACCCTGGTGCTTCTCTACATGGGCTGCTTGGGCTTTCTCACAATATACTGGTTGGGTCTTGGGAGCAAGCATCCCAAGAACATCAGGTGGAAATAGTACCATCTTTTACAGCGTATCCTTGAAAACCACACAGTGTCACTTCTGCTATAGACACAAATCCACCCATGCAAGAAGAGGGAACCTAGCCCGTGCCTCTGAATGGGAGGAGTGGTAAAATCACATTGTAAGAAGAGCATGTGGGAGGACAGATATAGTTGTGACCCCTTTTTGGGTAATACTATCTGTCACATACCCACCAATATTCTTGAGGAAAATTAAAAATTCACTATTGATAATATGCAGTATTCTGTTTGGTAATGTAGCTGTGGCCATTTGTATTTTGGGAGGGAGTGTGTGTGTGTGTGTGTGTGTGTGTGTGTGGTATTATATGTTTGATTCGGGCATGTTGGGGTGGAAGTTGGATAGAAGTGTGAGGAAACATTTCTTTGTGGAGCATAAACTAAAATAGACCTTGTCAGAACTGTTGCTTTTTGCTTGTTCCTATGGAAATGGGCAATGTGGGAGGTGGAGGCAGGAGAGTGTTTTCTTGTGTGTAGGGCAGGTTGAAAGTTACTTGTATGAGAAAAAGAGCAGAGCAGAACATAGATGCTGAAAGAAATAATCTTATAATAGTCAGGTGACAACCGGAGTTGCTTAGAAGGCCAGCTAATTAAATATGGCTGAGACATTAACAGAGGGGTATTTCTTCTCATTTCCATATAAAATCTAGTAATTCTCTGGAGGGTTTGAGAACATGGAGATCCTTGCTTAAACATAGGTGTCTTATGACTGCCACATCAACAGGACCACTGTGAGGTTTCTCTAGATGGACTTGAAGGTGGAGGATGGGCTTGAAGGTGGAGGACCTCAACTGGGCACAGTTGTAGCAGAAAAGAGGAGCATGGCAGATGCCCTTAGGAATGGAATTTGACAGAACTTGTTTGTGAATACATATGATATATACCCTCTCTGGGGGTTCAAGAAATAATTACAGAATAATTCTGGTGGGATAATTTCTGACGGAGGAATTGTTTTGACATTTGACAGTTAAAAGAAAGAGCTTCAAGCCAATGTAATGTGGGCATAAAAATTAATGTGATGTCATTTTACACTCATGGGCTGGAGTGGCCTGGACAGCTCTTTCCACAGCTACCATAAGGTCAAAGACTGTGACTCGCCTTCTTCCTGGAGAGTTGTTACCCAGGAACTGTTGTCTCTGAATGCAAGTGAGACAGTACCTTGGGTGAAGTGGTACCCTGACCACCTCAGTCAGAATAACAATGCCAGTTTGGGTTATTTTATTTTTATTTATTTATTTATTTATTTTGGTGAAACTAACATTTTTGAAGTGAGATAGGGATGATATGATTGTGAAAAGAAAGTGGGGAATGCATAAAGAGGCTTCCTATCTGGTGTGTGTGTGTGTGTGTGTGTGTGTGTGTATGTGTGTGTATGTATGTGTGTGTGTTTGTGTTTCAATGTCTTCTTATGTCCTCTAATAGGAATTTGGGGAAGCTGCTAGCCCGATGTCATTTTAATTGGGAAGCATAATCTACATTTTATGAAGAAAACAGAGAAGAACATTTCTGTCATCTGTCTGAGGAGATCATTTTCTATGAATGATAATCTGGTACAAACAAAAGACACTTTTTAGACCAACATGAAATACTATGAATAAATAATTATAGTGGTACTCTATTGGTTATACTATGAACTCTGTTTTTCATGACTTATTTTTCTCTACTTTCTGAGTTATTTAAAATCCAGGATTTCAGTAATTCCAATGTTTTCTCATATAATGCCCTCTGTTCTATAAACAGTGGGACAAATATATTAGTATAAGAGATAAAAAAACACCTGAAACGAGGGCACCTCAGGATGGAAGATGTTTGCTGTGCAAAGCCTTTGAAGAAAGACATTGCTTTCAGGAGTTATAAATTTGCTATGAACAAGGCAAGATCAGCACGAAGTTTTAAATCACTTCTTACACACAAGCTCTCGACAGGCATGCAAGGAAGCAAGACAAAGAACATTTGAGAAAATCTAAACTAGCTACCTGAAAATTGTACTTTTAAAGAAAGCATCACTAAGAAAGAACACACCTCATCACCTCTTAACTTCATCAGATGCCAGCACTTGGCGATTTTTAAGTGGACATGCCTTCTCTAACCATTTATGGTCTCCTCTACCTACTCTGACCCACCACCTCTTATCCAGAAAGCTATTTCCTACTCACCTTTTAAGATTCAGTTCAAAAGTTGACTCCTAATGGAAGTTTTGCCTGATTCTTCTGCACAGCCTTCCCACCCCAAGCACTAGCTTTGGCCAAGTGTCCTTCCTTTGGCACCCAGTTAGAATACTTAATCCCCATATTCTCTTTGTTGGTTTACTTTTCTGATCTGCCTTCCTGCTCTGACCCCAACATACATCCAGTGACTAAAACATAAAGTCTTTTAAGCAGGAGTGATATAGTCTCTACTTTTCTATCATCCATATTCAGTATAATATCTGACATGAAGCAGATGGGTGCTTAATCGCTCTCCCATAAATGACTCAGTGGGCAAGAAGCAAATCAATGCATACATTCAGGGTACAAAATAGTCTGCTACCTCTTCTTTCTCTTCTTCTAGGAGTGTTTTTTTTTTAGACAAATGCTGAGCAAAAAGGATTTTTCAGACTCTACACAGATATTATATCATTCTATTACTGAGGAAAGAGATTGACTTGACAGCTGACACAGAGAAAGGAAAACTACACAAGTATTTTGCTTTTGTCTTTTTCTTCAAGGAGAATGACTTGCAAACCGGAAAGGCTAAAAATGATGAAGAGGTAAATGTGAGAAGACAGTAGGGAAGTACTGAGATTCTTTAAATGAATCCAAATCTCTAGGCTAGGTGAATTTCATGCTACAAAACTGAAGTAAGTTACAGACATGACTGCAGAGCCTCAACTGATAACCTTTGACAAAACCTTGCTAGAAAACCAGAAATGGGAAAGCTTTTTCTGATTTCCAAAAAAAAAAAGGAAAAGAAAAAAAAGTCTGGAAACTTCAGGGAAATGAGTATGACCTATCACCGATAAAATTCTGTAAAAGTTTTTTAAAAGGTTATTAGCTTAGCATTCGGAAAATAAAGTGATGCTCATTACTATCTTGAAAGGATTCACCTAGAACAAATCATTCTAAACAAATCCATTTATTTCATCTTTTATCCTTTTCTTTCTGAAAAAAATGAAGACAACATAAATGAATGAAGAATTTGCAGTGGACATCAAATGTGTGAATTTTAGAATAAAATTTGATCACAGTCTCAATATTTCCTTCATGATAAGAGGATCTGACTTATCTTGGTGAAATTTGAACTGAATTGGTAAGTAGATTTATAAACTGGTCAAATGACCATACCCCCCAAAATCATGTGATATACCATTGATACCATGGAGAGATAGGGTCTTATCCTTAGATAAGTAGCTTACAGTAGCTATTTATTTGGATACATATGTAGAAAGGACAAGATCTCGAATTTGTAGATCAAAAACTGGTAAGTTGGTTATCATCACATTTTGAAAATATGTGAAAACTTTGAAAAAATTGTCCAAAAGTAATTAGGTTAAAGATGAGTTGAAATAAATGTAAATTGAATAATGACAGCATGGAAAAGAATAGGTCTGGTTTCAGTTCACAGGCAAAAGAGCCTAGAATACAGCAGGCATTATAGGGGAACACTTTTCCCCCCTTCCTCTTGTTTTCATGTGGAGGGACCTCCACTGGAGCAGCACTGCTGGTTTCCACTCTCACCTTCACTCACTTGTCTCTGGAAGAAGAAAGTGCTACTAGATTGGTGGGTGACAGCCATTGGTATGTCCCCATCCCCTCACTGGGTAAAACTACTCAAAGAAAAACTTGTAATTGATGGACATTTGCTTTCTCTGCTTCTGCCTCAGATCAGTTGACCCTCCTGGGTTAGCGCATTGTGCCTGCTCTGCAGATGAAAATTTCCTCCATCTGGTCTCTCCGGTGTCTGGACTGGGGGGTCTGTGAGTGGTAGCTAGCAAAGTGTCAGCAAGCCCCTTCAGCTAGACCCTCAAGATGTGTCCTCCAACCTAACTTCTTCAGGAAAATAAATCACATCATGATCTCCTTCTGTCTGATTCAGTTCATCTCACATTTGTTCACAAACCCCAACAGTAGGGGCTTAATCGATGTTTACTGATTATTAAATGAAAACAAGAGAGTCTAACAGTGACCACAACACTATTTCCTATTATGTGGTGCTCATAGCACTGATTGCTTTATTTAGATTGTTTTCTTTGATCTCCCTGTCCCGTTACAGACTTTTCTCAAATATCTACTGATATCTGAGTGGGCAAATAAAAAGCCAGGTTGAACCTCTGTATGTGGAGGTAGGCATTGTCAACGTGATATTTTTTTAGCCATTTTGGGGTTTGGGGATAAAAACTCAGATGTCAGCAGCTTTAGCCCTTTTCTTGTGGGCTGGTTAATAAAGTCAGATTCTTCAGAAAAATTCCTTCCAGCCTCCTGCTTGGGTGGCATAATCATGGGTGCTAGCATTTCAGGACTTGGGTGGGAAATAAGGTTGGAGATTCCATATTCACCATGAAAGCTTTCACCAACAACTCCAGTTTCAGTATGGTACTCTTGACCTCAACTGTGCTTAGCTCCCTTGAGTCCAGTGACCTCAGTTTTATTATTTCCAGAGAATAAACTTCCAGTCATTTGCCAGTTGGTAAGGAGGGTATCGTGGGGTTCTGATTGCTTCCTAAATAATCTTTTAACCATTCTTTAAGTTTTTAGCCCTATCATCATCCATGCTTTCAGAAATATTTGCTATCACCCAGTTACTGAGCCTTCTGAGAATTTTTCAGGGCAGTGTAAGTCAGATTGCTTCTTGGCTCCTTCCATAGCAAGGTAAGGATTCATCTTTTCAGATCTGTTAAATCAGTTTAAAAGTTTCCATTTATTGTCAGTTGTTGCTGCTCTCTTCTTTCCCATTTTCTTTGTTTCCATGAGCGCCTTTCTCTTTCATTCCCTTACTGAGGTTATACTAGGGCTTTTCTGGGGAATAGTGGGAGCAGTAGAGAAATAATGCATGTGTCCAGCCAGCATCCTAGGGAGCTGTTTTCATTTCACAGGTTTCTTATGTTTTTGTCTCCTGGAGCGAGAGTGAAGGCTAAGTTCAGTGACTAGGAAATGATGACCAAGTTTTTGCTTTGCAAATGCTTCCCACTGATCAAAGGGCTCCCTATTGTCATTAACCATTTAATTACAATATAGCTAATGTTTTCATCACTTGTTGGTCTAGGCATATAGATGAATAAAAATTCAAGAAGATAATTAAGGTCAAAACCAAATATATTTCTTCATTTACGTAGTGCCTCTCTTCATTATCAAGTGATTAGTAAAAATAGTTCCATTCTTTTCATTGAGGACCTTTTTTCTTAAAGTAGGCATTTAAAACATCAGTTATATTTATTGACACATATAGTTAATTTTGATTTTGAACTGTAGTAACATTTTCATTGTATTTATTTTATAATTTCTTTCCATTTATAAAAAGTGATAGTGGTGTTTTACTGATGGCAATGACATAAAAACTTCTTTAAAAAAATTTTAGGTACAAAAGGAAGAAAATTTAAAGAAAATCATCAAGTTGTACTGGTGGTATCTAAATATAGTAAAATTGTAATGAAGATATGAGAATGAAAGGTTTAGGAAATGCTAGAATACAAGGTAACATACTGTTCAACAAATGAGCTAAGAGAACATTATTTGATGTGTACTGTCCACATTAAAGGACAATAAGGTCTTAAAGTGTGCAAAAGACAAATTGCTGATGCAGTACAGTGCAAAATTCTAGGATTATGGAAGGAATGGAAACATTATTTTAGTGCCAATCCCAGTATCTGCCAGGTAGCAGTAACTCAAATATTTGTTACTTAAATGGAAGAAAAATAGAAGTGAAGATATTTAGCCCGAAGAATAGAAGGTGTGGTGGGGAAGGTGTTTGACGTCTTTAAATATGTGAAATAGTTTGAAACAAAAGACTTAGAGGAGTGTTGAGGTGTAGACTTACATTTATGAGTAGAATGAGAGGGTTCCAAGTTCATGGGAGGGCTAATTTCAGTAAATTTTGGAAGAACATCAAGATTTTATGTATCTAAAATCAATACATGCTTTTGAAATCCTCAGTTATTGATCATTAGAAATGTTGGAGGAGTGTCTAGATAATGATCCTACAGGGAAGTTGTCAGAGAGAACTGTACTTGGAAGCTAGCCAGCGGAAGAGTCTTCAGGAAACTTTGGGAAAGCAGGTTCTGGTACTCAAGCCAAACCTACTGAGATAGAACCTGGTGACAATACACCTCTCAGCTGCCTTCCAACTCTCATCTGAATCTAGAATTGGGACTGACTTCTAGGGTCTGTGTGCAGGCATGTTCCCAGCAGTAGCCGAAGTTTCCAATTTTGTTTGGACATGAAACCTGATCATCAAGTCTTTGATGCCTCAAACCTAATCATTCATCCATGGTATGGACACCTAATCACTCTCACAGTTACCTCATACTCAAAGGTACAAAATATAACTTATTACCACATTATATTATCAGATTGTTTTAAGTACTGCAAAATAAATAAGTGAGGTTCTATGACCAAGAGTGATGAAAGAGGACCACTTTAGGAAGAAGGGTCACGGAAGTCCTTCCTGAGCAGATGGTGTTAGAGTTGAGTCCTGAAAGATGAGAAGAAACTGGCCAAGCACCCTGCTGGCCCAAGAGTGTCCCGGCAGAGTTAAGAACAGATATAAAGCTCCTAAGCTCAGAGTTTTCAAGAAAACGATACATCGTTGCGATGTGGCAGGAGAGAAGTGAGCAAGGGGAAGAGTGGAAAGAGGTAAAGTCAGAGCTCAGCCTGGGGCATATCATGGATGCCTTATAGGCCATTGGTCCCTGCTTCACATCCCATTGGGCTTTATACATAATTGTATTATTGACAATCTATACTTTGTAATTCCCTTACCAGTTTTATTCACCTGATTCTATGTATAAGATATAAGTTCCCTAAGGTCAGGATCCATTTACTGCTCTCCTGAATGTCCCTTCATTCTAGCACCTAAAACAATGCCAGTATCCTCTTAGAGGCAGTGCTCAGAATAGCTAGTTGAGTGAAAACCTTAAGGGAAACTGGATAAAACATATTTTCTGTGTTGATACAAAGTCTTTAGAATGGCCACTGATGGCTTGAGATTCTGGCCGAAGTATCCTAACAACTAAGATGACATATTGCTATTATTAAGCTGATACAACATTTTGCCAGTATTAAGACACCAAAAATGGTTTTAATTTGGCTTTTACATCTGTTGATTTAATCCACATAGACTTAACACAATGGATAAATCCAATTGCTATGTAACTTACCAGGGGGTATGAGTTTTCCGTTTTTCTTCTATACCTACTATAGTACATGATTGTGTCTCATTATCCTTGCTCTTCCTGCTCACTCTGTTTTGACTAGGGCTATGCCAGAGGCTGTTTCTGAAGGTGGTACCACTTTTGAGTGAGCCTGGAGTCAAAAAGGCAGGGTCTAGGGAAATCTTGGCTCCGTCACACACTAACACAGTAGTTCAGTGCAAGTTATTTAATCCATTTTAGAATTAGTTTCTTTACCTATAAATTGGGGATAACAATTATACTTCCCTCCTAAGATTGTGGCACAATTAAGATGATGTGTATATAGCGTTTAGCCCAGTCTCTGGCATTTTGGGATCACCACATCTAAGTCAACTGCTACTATTTTCATAATTATTGTAACATTACAATATTCAAGCTTGGCCCCAGGTTTTTTTATTTAAAATGATCAAAATTTATACAAAAAAGTCTTACAAAATCCTGGCAGATCAAGGATGAGACAACTAGTAGGCAATAATACAGTAATTCATTTACATCATGTCAAAAATGACTGAAAATAAAACTTTATGGAAGAGTATATTTTTATAGAAAATCTTTGCTTCAGAGTTTTCTGATAAATATTCGTTTTGGCCTGAGAACTACATAGTTGATTTCTGTATGAAACTGAATATTTTTTGAAAGTTAGAACTAAATTAGTTGGGTTATTTTTGCATGATGAAAGCGTGAAAACAAAACACCTTTTTTGCTAAAATATTATCTGGTCCTCGTTTCAGCCCAGAGGACTGAAAATACTATGAAATTAAAATTTCAAATGTGGGAAGGAAATTCTATAATATTTGTTAATTCTAGCCCCAAAATGTTCAAAGTTATTTTTGCTTCAAAATCTGGAACTGAACATGCACTTAACAATTTATTTCAATTCATACTGTTAGAAGCTTGCCCTATCTGCAGGTTTGAAGGTGTATTTGAAGTATTTCTCCTTTCTTTAGAGAAAGTTGCATAAAGTGGTAAGAGGAGCAAGTCAAAACGGCTGTCTTTTAACATTGCTAGGGTATGCAGTTGTAAAATTTTTAAGGAATTAATAAATTATCTATATTTTAAACCAGGACATCTAAACACCATGTCATTGGTGTTCAAGGTGCATGAAGTTGTGCATGATCGGTAACATTTTTCAGAAAAAGAACAAAAAGCATCTCATTAGATATCACCCTTAAATAATTGTCTGAGATCAAATAATTTTACCCTGAATTCTCTATAGAACACTAGGATTATAATGGGCTTTATATATCAGGTGGGATAAGGAGTTAATACTGCAAAGGTGTTGGTTGAGAAATGCCACAGACACATATGCCATTACATTCCTGGGTTTGGGGGCTCTGCAGCAGTGACCATTTGGGTTTTCCTATTAAAGGAAAATGTACTTCATATGGCTACATGGGATGGCACCGAGTAATTGTGCTAATGTGGCTTCACTTGCTCTACTTTTCTATTTCCTTGTTTGAGAAGCTTAAATTTCAGTAGAACATGAATTTAGCATATATCTTGCATTTGATTAGATCACATTTTATATATTTTATGCATTTTAATCCAAGTTTGGCTCTGTGAACCTTACCATCTGTCTGGAGTTGTCATTGCATTTTATTTTTAATTTTAATTTACCCCATTATATTTTTGACTAAAAAGTGGTTTTATTTTTGGCAATTTCCTCACCTAGTGTCTTCTCTCCCTCTCATCCAGTTTCCACAATGCATCCAAAGATGACCTTCTAAAACATAAATCTGATCACATTATTCCCAATTTAATCACATTATCTTTATGATAAGTCCAGAATCTTTAATTAGACTCATAAGACCCTGTATCATCTGGACCCTTTGAATATATCTCTGCACCTTCCTCTAGCCATGCTCTCTTTTGCCTCTGAGCCACTGTACATGCTCTTCCCTCTACCTGGAATCATTTCTCCCACACTCTGCCTCAATAGGTCCTATTTCTTCCAAGAATTCTTCACTTACAATCTTACCTTTTCCCCACACTATATACTATAGCCTCCCATCTCATAGATTAAACAAATTGCATAAGGTCATGAAGCACTATGTGTCTGCCACACTAGAATGTAAACTCCAAGAGGAAACAGATACCATCTACCTTATTTACTGTTGGGACTCCCACATCTAGTCTAGGACCCGGGACATGACAGTGGCTCAGTAAGTGTTTATTAAAAGCCTGGATGGATGAGAAAGAAAAGGTACCATAGAAAATACTATACATATATTATTTATGACTTTTACTTATTAAATATGTACAAATTAAAAAATAATCTGTAGGTATAACTGAAATCAAAAGCACTTGTAGACTTTTATTTTAATCTTTTATTCTATAGGAGCAGCAGCTAACTGGAACTGCTATATTTTGTGGGCTAGTGGACGGTAAATGCAATAAAAATTATCTCACATCATAAGATGTTCTTTGTAATTAGACATTGTTATCTGAGTTTCAATTATTTATGATAATGCTTCATTGCACCTAAAATAAATAGCTATAGAGATTTAAAAATCAATACTCCAATTAGAAGCTTACTACACATAAATCTACAAAATTGCACAAGTTTAAGTTTGTGGCCAAAACACCCTATAAAAATGCCTCTAGGAATCAAGAAGTTTATGAGATACAATTCAGACTGCTGCTAAATCCAAAATGAGAACTGCAGTTCCAGTCATAGGTAAGGTCTTTGGAGAACTTTACTATGCAACTCTGCTGATATGTTGAATATGCTGATTATGTTGACAGCTGCCAGCTTTTTCTCTTGATAGAAAACAAAAGGTTGCTTAGCCATGGACCCAAAGAAAAAATAATTATAAATTCTGGAGTTGTTTTTTTTTAATTTTTCATAAGAATTTATTTACTAATTTAGTTTAGTTTAGTTTTTTTTTTTGGTTTTCACTACTCTTTATTTATTTATTTATTAACATCTTTATTGGAGTAAAATTGCCTTACAATGGTGTGTTAGTTTCTGCTTTATAACAAAGTGAATCAGCTATATGTATACATATATCCCCATATCTCTTGGAGCCCCACATTTAGTAATATCACATCTATTGGAATCAGGTGGGGAAACCTATTCTGGATGTGGATGACCTTGTTGATATCATTTCCATCACTGTGCTGCCAGTCCTGTGGGTTCATAGTTTGCAGGACAATACACTAAGCATTAAGGAGTTTATAAATTTAGTAAATATTTACTCATCACATATTTTGTGACACACACTATGTTGGGAATACAGTGATGAATAAGACAGAGAAAAAATTAACAAGTAGATTACAGATTGTTACTGAGGGCTATAAGGGAAACAAAAAAGTGATGGGGGACGGTTACCAAAAGGGAGTAAAGTGGGAACCAAATTTAGTATAGCTGGTCTGGAATGCCTCTTAGAGGAGAAGCAATCAGTGAAAACACTGGGACACACATTCTAGGCAGAGAAAGTGGCGAGTGCAAAGTTTCTGATGTAGAAGAGGGCTTGCTATATTTGAAGATAAGAAAGAAGACTAATGTGACTGGGGAATAGTGTGCATGAGATCAAGCTGGAGAGGTACTCAGATGTCAGATGAGACAGGATTTGCAGGGGTTTGGGTTTTAGTCTAAAAGCAAGGGAAGCCCTAGAAAGGTTTTATGCAAGGAGATAACATAATCTGATTTACATTGCTAAAACTCTCATTCTGGCTACCGTATGGAAAATGGATAATAGAGGAATGAGAAAGAAAGCAGAGAGCCCTTTTAGGTGGTTATTGTTGTAGTCCAGGTGTGATATACGGCAGCAGAGATGATCAAATATATATTTTGGAGACAGAATTGATAGGACTTGTTCAAGGATTGGATGTGAGAGGTGTGGCAAAGAGAAGAATCAAGAATGATTCTCAGATTACCTGATTTAAGCAACTTGGTAGAGAGTGGTCTCAATTATTGCCGACAAGTGAGTCTGGGGAAAGAACAGAATCCCGGATAAAGGAAAGTTCAACATCTCCACACTGGGCATGTTAAGTTTAAAAGACACACACACCTGAAGTCACTTGCTGACTCAAAGACAGCCTTACCATATGGGAGAAACTTGGTAGCTGAAACAAATCAGGGAGTCAGGTAATAACTTCTTTGTGCTTACTTGTGAAAGGTATGTTATTTGCCTACTGGTAGGAGACAGAGACAAGTGCTTTGGATTATTTGTTATGGGAAAATGACATACTAAACTCTAAAATCCCTCATGAACAACATCTGCATTCACAAGACAGAGATCAGGGACTCAGGGTGTTATTGTGACGGTGACATTTTAAGCAATGGCTGCGGAATCCCTCCAAGGTCTCCGACTACACTCTGCTGGCAATAGTCATTAGTGAAAATCAATCTGAAATTCTCTCACTTATTTGCCTCTTTAAAAAATAAACTCCATTTCCTTCCAGTGCTATTCCAAAAAAGAAAAATCTATTGCCTTTTTAAAATCATAGATTTTTAGGAATATGTTTTTAAAAGAGCATCTGGTTTATTTCTCACTGAAAGCTGGTGATAAGAAGTGAGAAACATGGATCAAGTCAGCACCAAACACAGAGACTGTGAATAATTTACTTCATAATTGGCAAAAAAATCTTTTATTCAAGTTATGCGCCACCATTACCTGTTATTAAAAAGCCTTGGTATTCACTGAAGGACAAAATTTGGAGGACTTTCTCTCCCCAAGAATTATATTTCTTACCTAGACATTTCCCACAATAAGAAAGTCAAGGTTATGAGAAAATATCTCTTTTGAGCTATTAATTTAAGTTTTCACCTGGGGTTTTCCCCTTTTTTCTTCCCCTATTAGCCACGAAACAGAGCTCTGTGCTTACTACTTCAGGGTTCAGTGAAAGCAGAATTTGCCTGCCAACTACTTCCTACCTAGTTCACTTTTTTTTTTTAATGAATTTATTTTATTTATTTTTGGCTGTGTTGGGCCTTCATTTCTGTGCGAGGGTTTTCTCTAGTTGTGGTGAGCTGGGGCCACTCTTCATCACGGTGCGCAGGCCTCTCACTGTCGCAGCCTTCTCTTGTTGCGGAGCACAGGCTCAGTAGCTGTGGTGCACGGGCTTAGTTGCTCCGCAGCATGTGGGATTTTCCCAGACCAGGGCTCGAACTCGTGTCCCCTGCATCGGCAGGCGGACTCTCAACCACTGCGCCACCAGGGAAGCCCCCTAGTTCACTTTTAACGCTGAAGCTTAAGTCAGTTTTGCTAAGCATCCTGGAGAGACAGTAGGGTTGGAACCGAGAGAGACTTCTATTGAAATAGGGCGTCCAGATAAAATGCAGGAGACTCAGTTAAATTTGAATGTCAAATAAACAACAAATAATTTTTAGTATATCCCAAATATAGCATGGGATATACTTAAATTTAAAATTATGTGTTATTTATTTGAAATTCAAGTATACCTGAGCATCTTATAATTTTTATTGTTGTTAAACTGGCAACCTTACCCTGAAAAAGACTTAGAGAGGGAGAGACCTCCTCTAACTAAAAACAAAGAGGGGGAAAGCTTGGGACTTTGGCTCTGTTCTAGCAATATATGACTGTACCTGACAGGGAGGTAGGAAGACCTCTAAGGAGAATGGCTGCGTGTAGTGCCTGTGGGACAGAAAATTTGATACGTATTTATAAAATTGATATTTTAATCATTTATAGTGTTCTGATTCTCTATACTTATAATTACTCCCCACCCAAACGAATAGCATGTCATTTCATTGACAATATATTTCTATCACCTTCACACATGAATGACACCTTCACTGGATATAGATCATTTGTATACAAACTTTTATACCTTAAACTCTGAAGATATACTCTATTGTCTTTTTTCATCTAATGCTATGAGCAGGCTTAGTGTAGGTATGACTTTTCTTCCTTTATAAGGAACTTGTTTTGCCTGCCTGGTTATTTTCACAATTAATTCTTTCTCCTTGGAGTTAATGACATTCAACAGAATATGCCAAAATATCCATCTTTTCCAGCCCTGCACAATGACTCTGCTTCCTAGGCCTATTCTGACAAAGATCACTGCTTCTAAAGCACTCCGCCTCCTGCCATCACCTCCACCCTCAGGGACTTGCTCAAAGGTGACTGCTCAATAAATATAACAGTTTGAATCTCTGCCTGTTCCAGCAGCCAGTGTTCTCTGATGCTCTGCTTTCTTGGACTGCCCCACTCCCTGAACATCAATTAACATTAGTTTTCTTTACTTCTCTTGACAATATGACCTCCCTGTGCCAGTGGCAGCCAAGGAACTCTAGGCATACCAGCATGAAAGAGGCCACTAGCTTTTTTTTTTTTTTTTTTTTAGCAGACTTTATTTTTTAGAGCAGTTTTCAGTTCACAGCAAAATTGAACAGAAGGCACAGAGATTTCCCATATCCTCCCTGTTCCTACACATGCACAGCTTCCCCCATCATCAATGTCCCCCATCAGAATGTGCATTTGTTCAATCAGTAAGCCTACATTGACATGTCACTATCACCAAGGTCCGTAGTTTATGTTAAAGTTCACTCTTGGTGTTGTATATCTATGGATTTGGACAAATGTATAATGACATGTATCCCTCATTATAACATGATACAGAGCAGTGTAGCTTCCCTAAAAATCCTCTGTGTTCCACCTATTCATCTCACCCCTACCTCTACCCCTAAAAACCACTGATCTTTTTACTGTCTCCATAGTTTTGCCTTTTCTAGAATGGCATATAGTTAAAATCACATAGTATATAGCTTTTTCAGAGGCTTCTTTCACATAGTGATATGCATTTAAGGTACCTCCAAATCTTTTCATGGTTTGATAGCTCATTTCTATTTAGTGCTGAACAATATTCCATTGTCAGGAAGTATCACAATTTATTTATCCATTCACCTACTGAAGGGCATCTTGGTTGATTCCAAGTTTAGGCAGTTAGACTAAGACTGCTGTAAACATCTGTATGCAGGCTTTGGTGTGGATGCAAGTTTTTAGCTCTTTTGGGTAAATAGCAAGGAGGGAGATTGCTGGATTGTATGGTAAGGATATGCTTAGTTTTGCAAGAAACCGCCAAACTGTCTTCCAAAGTGGCTGTACCCACTAGCAATGCATGAGAGCTCCTTTTATCATCCTCTACAGCATTTGGTATTGTCGGTGTTCTCGATTCAGGTCATTCTAATAAGTGTATAGTGGGCCACTTGCCTTTTATGGTCGCCTGTTACTCCCTAAGTTGTCATAAAAGAGACTATTGATTCAAATCAGCTTGAGGTGGCCAAGAGCACTAATTTTCTCTTCTCAGCAGGAGAGTCCAGTCAGATTACAAGAACAGAAAAGCATTAGGAGTTCCATCTCTAGGTCCTCATCGTAGATTTGTTGATTGAATAAATGAATGAGTTATCGAATGAATGGATGGATGAATGAATAAATGAACTTAGGTAGCACCTAGTTCTGGCCTCAGAAGTCCTTATAATAGATAATCTTTAAGTTTCCTTCCAATTCTATCATTCTCTCCTTACTCAGAGAAATATTATAGGCATTTTGATTGACCTACCAAAGAGATGAGCCACTGCAAAAGCTTGTGCCTCATCACTGAAGCAAAGGTTTTCGCTGAGTTCCACTAAGCCTTTAAGTAATCTCTGTGGAAAGAGCCTGCTCATGCAGGACTCTCAAAACCAGCCCGAACCTACTTCATCAAACACCCAGGTTTGCATATCTTTCCAGAGCCCCAGAAACACACGTGTGGGTTTAGGGTTTTTTGGTTTCATTTTGTTTTTTAGTGGTAAAAGCCTTTCTATGTTGAATAAACTAACAATATCTACTTTCCTCCTTCATAGCCATCTTGATTTTGAGTGTTTCTTCTAAGTCCTGTGGAACTTAACTTGTAGGGTCCTACGGACTGAATGTTTGTGTGACTGCAGAATTCATACATTGAATGTCTAATCCCCAATGTGGTGATATTTGGAGATAGAGCCTTTGGCAGTAATTAGGTCATGAGGGTGAAGCCCTCATGATGGGATTAGTGCCTTTATAAGGAAAGAAAAGAGAGAGCTTGCTTCCTCTCTCTCTGCCATGTGAGGATATAACAAGAAGACAGCCATCTGCAAACCAGGAAGAGAGCTCTCACCAGAATGCTACCATGCTGGCACCATGATATTGGACTTCTCAGTCTCTAGAACTGTGAGAAACAAGTTTCTGTTATTTAAGCCACCCAGTCTATGCTATTTTTGTTATAGCATCCTGACCAAGACTTAGGGCTTCCCTTATATTGTAAGAATATCTCCCTTAGAGTTCAAACTCTAAACTGTGTCCCTGATCCCTGAGGGCTGAGTGGGGCCAGCTTATCCTGCAGAGCCTGGTGTGATGGAAATTGTCCCACTAAAGACTCAGAAAACATAGTGTTCTCCACAGTTACTTCTAGTAGTTCTTTTCTGGATGAAGCAAATCCAGGAAAACTTTCCATTTCCCAAAGAAATGGAAAATACCCGAAAATATGATCCAAAAAGACCTGAGTATGAAATTAGTGGTTAAGTCCTATCTGAAAGTAGCTAGAATTTGGCATCCTTATATCTGGCCACCTGCTTATACTACCTGTTGATGAACTTAATAAACAATACATCACACACAGTAAAGATCATCTACGTCTTTGGTCCTGACTATATCAGAGCTACTTCCCCCTGTCCGCCATTGTTTTTCTAATTGTTGTTCTACAGGAAATAGAGGAACGATTCCCTTGTGGGATGAGCCAGGCCACTTCTGTAGCACTAGCTATATGAGAGAAGTGAAGGGAGAGCAACACAAAATATTTTTTTTAAGAGTTGGAGCCAAGATACTGAGATGCCAGTAAGGAAGGACGGGATAGAGGAACGCTTGCCCATTTCCAAATAGAAACTCCTTTGTTTAGCACATTAGCATATGTGGATGGGTTTTGGTAGTTCGTTTTTTTTTCTTTACTTGTGTAAGAGCTTCTCCTTCTTCTGGGGAGTGGATTAAGGGATAGAGAAAACTGCACTGGTTTCCAACCTTGTCTGCACGTTAGAATCACCAGGGGAGCTTGAAAAACATTGATGACTGTGTCTCCTTCCTTGCCTTCAGCTATTGTGATTTAGCTGGTCTCAGATATGGCCTGGATCTTAGAATTTTTAAATCCCCAAGTCATTTCAGCATACAAACCACTTTGGGAATCACTTCCCTAGTGTTGTTCAGCCAGGGGCCAAGACACATCAAAATCACGTGGGAGAGTTAAAAATATATACATTGCCTGAGTTTCCATCCTAGACCTCCTGAGTCAGAACCCCCCGTTGAAGGGCCAGAGCTCCTCAAGTGACTTCTCTGCAAACAGTAGTGACTATAGACAACAGCAGTCCTCATTAGCATGGCTACTACTTGAATAGATAGACCTTCATAGATGCCTGGAGCGCCTTCTTTACTTCTCTCTAAGAATCCACGCCTCACACCCCCTTTTAAAATTTGAACTGAACATAATTCCTTGCCTTTTTTTTTTTTTTTTCACTTAAAAGTCACAGTGACCTGTTACCTGCTGTCAGTTGTTCTGCCTGGCCTGGTTCTTAACATGCTTCCTGTGCCTGTGCTCTCGCTACAGCTAAACTGAAAGCTCCCTGAGAGCCAAGGCTTCCCTGTGCTTTAGTCTGGATCTCACATCACCCTTCCTCTGGTTTTCAATATAATGTCCTGTAGGTTACAAATCACAATACAGACATCATATGTATATGGAGAGAAATTTGTTCAAGGGGTGTAAATGTAACTGAAAAGTAAAAAAGAAAAAAAAGATATTCATTTGTCCATAATTCTGAACGAAAATATTAAATTGATAAGTGGTTGGCAAATATTTAAGATTTTTGGATCTCTGAACTATATTATGTCTGTATTGTGCTTTGTACTTCACCAATCTATGTGATTGCTATCATAACCTTACTGGGAAGTAGACAAGACCATTTCATAGATGTATAATGATGGGGCCCAGAGGGAAGGTGCCTAGATCTCACCTGACAGCTGGCAGACCCAGGTATAAAACACAATATTCCTGACTTTCAGTCCAGGTAGTTCCCTCCTATTTCCATGATCTCAACTGCCCTCCATTCACCAGTGACTCTTCATCTGCATCTTCAGTCCTTCCCTCTCTCCTAAGATCCACATTTCTAATGACATTTGAAAGAATTCCACCTGCATGTTCTAGCGATAAGTCAAACTCATTAGGCCTCAAAGGGAGACTTCATCAGTTGATCCCATTGCTTTTCTCCCAACTCCTATGTTTCTATATCCCATTTAACAACTTGGCCATTTTTCTCATTTCTCTTTTCCCTTTTTCATTCACTTTTCTTAACTTATCACTTGCAAGACCCCATTCATTCTATTATTGATCTGTTATTGATATGCAGATTTTTAAAATAAATCTTGGTTTAGTATCAGGTATTGAAATATGTTAAATTTCCCTCCTCTCCTAGCATATATACTCACACTTTCAACTTTAGAAAACACTGTCATTAATATATTGATTCCACTGCAAAGTATTTTAAAAAATAGCTAAAAATAATTGCTGAAAAATGATAACACTACCATCAACAATTATAAACACCCAAAAGGGGTCATTCCTTTTAATGACATTCCCTGTTCCCCTGAAAGAAAAATGACAAAAAAAAAAAGTTATTGAATGCAAAATGAAAAAAAAATGCGGCATTCTTGTTTTAACTTTGGATCAAAGACTGGGCATTAAAGTACACTGACCCATGCCAAATATTAATTCTACTGAGAAACTGTATTCTGCCGAACATCAATTCTCTTAAGAATTTTTACTGAATCAACAACTTATGCCTATTATACATATTACCAACACTATTATTTAATTTTATCATAAGAATATTCAAATTCTTTTTTGTTGGCATCCAATACATAGACCAATATTTTTGAAATGAGTAGAATATTTTCACTGCCAACTAGTTTATCAATAGTAAAGGGAAAGCCACATTTGGCTAGCTATTTTGACCTGAGGCCACAGCACTTTTCAGTCAAACTTTGGACACATCACAATTTCCATTTTTCAGTTTGACATTTTTCCCCACCAAAACCATATTTAAAACAAAGAGAAGGGCTTCCCTGGTGGCGCAGTGGTTGAGAGTCCGCCTGCCGATGCAGGGGACACGGGTTCGTGCCCCGGTCTGGGAAGATCCCACATGCTGCGGAGCGGCTGGGCCCGTGAGCCATGGCCGCTGAGCCTGCATGTCCGGAGCCTGTGCTCCGCAACGGGAGAGGCCACAACAGTAAGAGGCCCGCGTACCGCAAAAAAAAAAAAAACAAACAAACAAAAACAAAAACAAAGAGAAAACTGATGTAGAGGAAGGAGGCTACACAATCATAGTTATGACATGCCACTCTTTGGGAATCCAAAAATAGTAAAACTAGCACCACTTGGACTTGTCCATTTGACCATGAATGAAAAATAACCCAAAAAAATAAGCAAGCATATTTTTGTTTACAGAATTCTATTAGTCCCATGAATATTGTTGCCAAGATGGGTGATTTTATACATTTTATTTCGGCACCATGTGGAAAGGTTTTTTTTGTTTGTTTATTTTTTACTCAGGTAGACCGAATTTTTCTTGCTGGCATAATTCTCCCATAGCTTAAACAACTCATTCTTATTGGATTATGTAATAAAATATAATATGCTTAAATGCCGCATTTTTAAAAACATTTTTAATGGAAATTTTCCAATATACACACAAGAATAGAAAATTTTAATGAACCCTCATTTACTCATCATCCTAGTTTCAAAGCATTATCATTATTTTCCAATTTTGTTTCATTTCTACTCCACCCTACTTCCTTTTCTGGAGTTCATTAAAGCAAATCTCAGACATCCTATCATTTTAACTATAAACACTCTAGTATGTATCTCTACCAGTAAAGACACATTTCTTCTAATCTATCGCATCATGGTCCCATATCACAAAAATGACAATAATTTCTTAATATCATCTAATACCCAGTCCATATTGAAATCTCCCTAATTGTCACAGAAATCTGTTCACAGTTGATTTGTTCGAATTGTGACTATAAAATGCTAGGTTTCATACAACCATACATTGCTTTCAATGTTATGTTTCTTAAGTCTTGTCATTTTTTATGAGTGCCCTTCCCCCCTTGGTTTTAATTTTATTGATTTCTTGGGGAAAAAAAAAACAGTTTCACGTTAAATATTTGATTGATTACTTTCTTGTGGTCTCATTTAACTTGTTCCTCTAACTCAAGTGTTCTCAGTGGGGGTGATATATGCCCACAGGGGAGATGTCCAAGGGGCCACAGTGCAAAGGCAGATGTACAGTATATGGAGAGTATTAACATTTTACAGGTGGGACAATTAGAGAAAAAATGCCCCAAAGCTCTCCTTAGTGGGGATATAATGAAAAAAAAGTTAATAAATACTCCTCTAACTCTTAATTCCAATAAAGTTGTAGTGAGATTTAGAGACCTGGATAAATTCAAGTTTAATTTGAAGGGAAAGGAAAAAAATAAGTGATACTGTGTGCATTCTATCACATCCTATTATGAGTCGCATAATATCTAGATTTCCCTTTTTTTTAGTGATGACAAGATTGGGCAGTGGGTTCAGGGGTTTTTAATTATCAACTAGTCCCCAATTAATTTTTCACCTAATGAATTTAGCTTTCATTGGCCAGCAAGACCTACCACCATTATTTCATTAAGGATCAAAAATAACAATTTTCTACTCCTATCTTTGCTTCTGCATTTATTAGCTGGAATTCTTTTCATAACAAAGAACATTCCCACATTGACTATTAGGCTACCTTGGAATATAGTGCATAGAAGAAAGGTAGGTCAAATGCTCAACTCTTTTTCTTTATTTATAAAAATTAAGAGAATGTATTCATGTGCTACTAATGGGTACCAATGAGTTTTGTTTTAATGTTTTTATACATTACGAATTCATGTACTTTAATGTATTTGATATATTTTTCTTTTCCTTCTTGACACTTGCTTTGTCTCAGGCCAGAGGGAAACTCTTCAAGAGGCTTTTGTGTGCTTTAGTCTTTGAATCCTTTTGCACTTTCTAGAATAAGCTTAGTTTGCGTATTGCCTGACCAAGACCTGGAATTACTTGTTTTCCAAGGAGTCCTGGTTCCTTTCCCTAGCCGCTATGGGTGCTTTATATAGATTTTTCATTGTTCCTAGGACTTTTTCTTAAAGAGGTACAAACTATATTCTTTTTCAAAAGATAGAAACAAGCCAGGAGTTCATCACAGTTTTTAGCTAACCTCTTTGATTTTATAACTTTGTGTATTTTCTGTTACTCAGAAAGCTTGATTCCTAATGATAGTAACATAATTTTTCATTAACCCTATCTACCTATTTATCTATCATCTATCATCTGTTTCAAAATAACAAGGTCACTGTTATAATTAACAATAAGTCTAGCAAACGTAGTTGAACATATCTTTGCTGGTCCTCTCAGATTCCCATTAGATTATTTTTTATGATGGATGTGCCCATAAAACACTATCTTAATATCACTTAAAGTGATTATCTTCTTTGTGTAGTTATGATAGCAACATGCTATATGGTTCAATTCATTTTTAGTTTGCTTTCAATTTTTAGGAATTCCTTTTTCCTTTGCTTTTGTTTTTTTACACACATCAAACATTTACATAGTTTCAAACTCAAAGCTATGTGACAAGGTACATTCACAGATGTTGGCTTCTGTCTCTACCCCTTTTATCCTCTTTTTTACCTTGTCTTCCTTTTCTTACACAAAATATAGCATACTAAAAACTGTTCTATATCTTGCATTTCCCTTAACAATTTATCCTGTAGATCACTCCATGTCACTATGTAATGATCTTCCTTGTTTCTTATTTTTACTACTATATCACCATATAGTATCATTGTTTACTCAATCAATTTCTTGTGGACGGGCATGTGGAATGCTTCTAGCCTTTTGTTATTATAAATAATGTCAGAACAAATAGCCTCTGTATATAAGATTTCATATTTTTGCAATGAAACTTCAGGATAAATTCCTAGAAGTAAAATTTCTAGTTCACAGTGTAATACATAGGCAATTGCCAAATTCCCCATAGGTGTTATACTATTTCATCTTCCCACCAATAATGTGTGAGTGCCTGCTTCTCTAAGGCCTCATCGACAGAGTATATTATAAAACTTTTATTATTTTATTCAATCCAATAAGTGAGAAATGATAACTTAGTATAGTTTTAATTTACATACTTTTGTTATAGGATGAGCATCTTTTCATATGTTAAAGGATAATTTGCAATTACTTTTCTGTCAATTTTCTATTCAATATCTTTTGACCATTTTCAATTGAGCTTTTGGACTTTTTCTTCTGTTTATAGGAAGTGTTAAAACTTCTAACCTTAGGTTGGACACAAAGTAGCTCTGGGCAAGTTACCCTCCCTACCTCCAGTAAAAATGATGGCGTCCTTTGGGAATAAACAAACTATTTACCACGTTGAGAAATTGATTGACAATAAAATAAACAATTTCACTTTTATAATTACTTATTTGTAGTTGCAATGGTGTTATGTAATACTCAAATAACTTTATCTACTTTAGTAGTGAATGAAATTGTGCAAATGGAAATCTACATGAAGAATCAATCAGGGAAAAACTGATGATATAAAAATATATTATTTTTTAACCTTCCCCATGGAAGTGAGGGAAGACCATCACTACTCTCATTTCACATCAAACTCTCACATACAGAAGCTAATTTATGAATGTAAATCACTTGGGAAATAGAGTGCAACAGTAATGTAAAATAAGAATGCATTTTTGATTACATGATATAGGAAACACAGGTGTAGGGACTTAAATTAAATAATTCTGTAACCATAATTACAGCTTCCCAAGCACAATGCTGTTTATTAGATAACTCTACTTTTTTGTTATAATAAAGCCAGATTTTCTCTTTTCCCCTCAGGAGGACACAAATTACAAGACTCCTGACCTCCAACCAATTGAATCCATTAGCATAGCTGTGCCCCAAGAGCATACCAAAGAGGACTGAAGCTGAGGAAAAGCTCCATTATGTCAGCTAAGGGGAAGGATCAATGGAAAAGTATAAACCAGACTTCTAGGATAGAACCATTTCAAGCTAAAATGTAAGTGGAAAAGATGAAAATTAACATCTTATGAACCCTAGATACAATGAATTCTAGATTATTTAGTATTTTATTTTCCCACTTGGTTGTGGACTGATCTAAACTAATTTGGTCATACAAATTGTTAGGTTCTTTTTAGTATATCTGGAAAGCCACAGAGAGATCAAAGTAGGTGAAGGGTTAAGGTTAGCTACTTCCCACTAGTTGCTACCAGTTTTATAACAATAGTAACATACACAGATCTTTACTAATAAGAAACAGTCATATAGTCAGCCCAACAAGTTTGACATCCCCATCATCTCTGAAGCTCTGAAAAACCCTTGCATAAAACTTTACCTAAGGCAAGTGCAATACACCTCTAGTAGTAGAATTCAGCTAACCCTCTGTCAGAGTCAGAGGACCAAGAGTCCTCTGACCCAGCAGCACATAAGAAAGCTTAAAGAGAAGCCCACATTGCACTCATAAAGGCATAACCAAGGACCCATGACTTTGACAGTTTGTCCACACAAGGATGGAGAAGTGTCTAAATTATTCCAGAGAATGCATTTATATTGAATAACATTAATTTTATCAATATCATTTATAATACCCATTATTCTAATTAATAAGCCACCAGTATCACCAGTGAAAACCCATTTCTCCTTTAGTCTCTACACAAATTAGCAAAGCCTCTGGTCTTGATGAAAGATAAAGATACTCAGAGTACTTTTATTACTACCTCTGGACAGTAGTCTTCTTTCTGATTAAATACTTGGTAATATCCGTGGTGTAAGATTTTCTGGTTAGATAATTGTTTGCCCTTCGAGAATGGCTTAAACATTATCTCAGACTGTTTATGCTGAACTTTTTACAAGTATATTACAGATGTTACCATGGTTTTATGAGGAAGATACAGTAATGCTTCTTTTCTTCATTTTCCTTTTTATTTTCTCTTTTTAAAGGAAAATTTTAAAATCATCAATTTCAATAGAAATATTTCAATCTTGAGAACAAATCATCAAATTTCATAGTCATACTCTTATCTTGAGAATAAGATGTGCAAGAATTTCAAGGTTTACTTACACAGAAATCTATTGCAATTTCTTGGCAATTGTAATTTCCTCTCATAAGTTTCTGGTGAGTACCAACTGACACAAAAAAAGGCAAGTCTTCAAATACTACTTAAAGTAAGTATTTTTTTAAGTGCACACACAAAAATTCAACCTGTCCTAACTGTCTCAAGCCAGACAATGATCATCTGATTTCTTGAACCCCAGGCATCAGACAGAGCATTATAGGCACAATAGCTCTGAGTAAGTGTGTTTATATGTGCTGAGATCAAGAGGGGATGGAGGCATGAAGAGGGCAAGAGAAGCCTTAGGAAATTCTGCTCTAGGCTTTGCCTGAGAAGATTTCATTCCTTCTATTAGTTTTTCTGCTCAACTGCCCTTCAAGTTGGGCTGAGGATTTTTAAAGTGCAGGACAGTTGTTAAGGGACAAATACTAAAGTGTTGTGTGGGAATAACCAGTTGAAGTTGACCAAGATTATAAAGTAATTGGCAAAGCTATTTGCTTCTACGCAGAGCATTTAAGTGTTAGAATATCATGGCACTACAAAAGAATTACCTAAAATGAGGTAATATGCTGTATTGTACTGTATGGGCTATAAGCAATTATGGAGGGATATACTTTCTTCACTTGTATTAATAAGGCTGAGCAGAATATAAAGAAACAAAAGCCTGGAATATATTACAACTCCTGAGGCAAATTGAAAGAAATTATGAAAGAATTCATTGTATTATTGAAACAAGGCAAAATGAAATGCATTGTGACAACATGATATAAATCACAGGATAATATCACATCTTAATAACCAATGCTGAACAGAAGAGAGACTTCTGTGTTGATTTACTGTGTAGAAAATGTGACATGACAGAAGACCCTTCACCAGCCAAATCTTTACATACTAGTACTGTCAGTTATGCTTTCCTTTCAAATATATAACTGAGAAGTCATCCAGAGCAGAATGGACATGGGACGAACAAAGTGTGGTCAGTGATTCTTCTTACCTGCCCCATTCCACCAAGTTAATGCTCTGATCCTCTACTAGCCTGAAATAAAATCCCAATGCCAGTTTTTTATTCAGCAATATAAACCTACAGCTAATTATTATGTGCCAAAACAAGGCTGCAGAAAGTATAATCTATTAGCAATAACTTGTGTCTAACAATATAATTGCATCTGGAATAATGAAATGTTCATTTTAGTATCAAAATTAATAATGTCATATCAATGCCATTAATAATTAAGGATTCTTTTTATAACATCACATCATTAATAACAACTCATTATGAATAATTCTATTAATATGAACAATAATAATATCATACTGTCTTTCTATACAATTTTGCAAGGATAATGAAAATGCTGTACACATATTGGACTAGACCCTGCTGTGTCCGAGGAAAGCAGTTCTGGAAATATATTATACCTGTAGATCAATAAAGTATCTTTTTGTTTTCCTAGATAGTAATTTGTAAGTGCAAAAAATTCATCATTAAATACTCAGAATACATATGAAAATTCTGTTTAAAATTGTCCATTTCTGTGTTTACAAGGAATAGAGGATGGGATTAGGGGTAAGTTCTTAGTTTAATGCATGTAATATTACCTAACTTAAAAAAAATAATTCACCTACCTGTCTTCTCAGGGAACCAAATCTCAGTTATTCAACACAGGTATTTTTTTTATTTATCCAAGTATCCTCTATCTCCACAATGTATTATAACATATCAAGGTATCTCTAAGTCAGGTATAAGCAAATTATAGCCTGCAGGCTAAATCTGGTCCATAGTCTGTCTTTTGTACATAAACTTTTTTTTTTTTTTTTTTTTGTGGTACGCGGGCCTCTCACTATTGTGGCCACTCCTGTTGCGGAGCACAGGCTCTGGACACGCAGGATCAGCGGCCATGGCTCACGGGCCTAGCCACTCCGTGGCATGTGGGATCTTCCCACACCGGGGCACGAACCCGTGTCCCCTGCATCGGCAGGCAGACTCTCAACCACTGCGCCACCAGGGAAGCCCTGTACATAAACTTTTAATGGAACATAATCAGTTGTTTGGATATTATCTGTGACTCCTTTTACCCAATAACAGCAGAGCTAAGTAGTAGCAACAGAGACCACCTGGCCCACAAAGCTGAAATACTTACTCTCTGGCCCTTTACAGAAAAAGTGTGTTGATCTCTTCTCTAGATGATAGGAAGGAACTAATTTTGACATTTCCAAAACATAGATAAGAAAAATAAAAAGGGAGAAGAAAATCAATAACATATCTTTAAAAACACTCATGTTCATATTTTAGATTTCCCAATGTTAGAATAGTAAACTATAGCTGCATTATTCATTGTTATTTGTTGTTAATGGAATGAATATAAATGTATAATCTAAGGTCAATGCTGGGAACAGAGATGAACTTCAATAAAAGCTGTTGAAGCAATGAAAGAGTACAAGTTTGGGACTTCCCTGGTAGCGCAGTGGTTAAGAATCTGCCTGCCAATGCAGGGGACATGGGTTCGATTCCTGCTCTGGGAAGATCCCACATGCCACGGAGCAACTAAGCCCGTGAGCCACGGCTACTGAGCCTGCGCTCTAGAGCCCGTGAGCCACAACTACTTAGGCCCGCGCGCACTGCGACGAAGAGTAGCCCCTGTTCGCCGCATCTAGAGAAGGGCTGTGCACAGCAACAAAGACCCAACGCAACCAATAAGTAAATAAATTAATTAAAAAAAAAAGAGTACAAGTTTTATTTTAGGATTAGAAAGCATATATCTTGAAATAATGATTTATTCTTGTCATTATTTACTTACCAATATGTTTTTATTGCTTTCCATCCACATTAACACTTGTGAATAAAAGATAATATCAAGATATTTTCTACATCCAGGTTTTTAAAAAAATTTTTTTAAATGAAATGAAAAACTTCAAACATAAACAGAAGTTGACAGAAAAGTTAAATAAGTCCCCATATGCCCTCTCCCAGCCTTCAGCAATTTTCAGCTCATGGCCTACCTCATTTCATCTACACTGCAATCTCTGTCTCTAATATTATTTTGAAACAAATTATATCATTTAATCTTTAAACATTTCAATAAATACCCCGAAAAACTAAAGACTTTAACTTAACTATAATGTCATCATTATTCCTAAAATTAACAATAATTCCTTAATCTTATATCTAGATTGTGTTCAAATTTCCAATCATCTCATAAATTACCTCTGTCTTTTTTTTAAACAGTTTTTAGAATTTAAATCAGGATCAATTAATATCTACAAATTTTTGCATCCAGTTTGGGGATGTACAAGGAATGTCCTTATCTTGCTTTTTATTTAGATATTTTTTAGCATATATGGGGATATGGGGGGGGTGGCGGATAATAATAGTATAGCTCATAAGCCCTCGAGAGGGTGAGGAGCAGGAAAAAGCAGGTATGGCATGATCAAGTGTACTGTACCTCACAGTCACTCCAAACATTCAGGCCTGCAGTAGGACAATCCAGGTAAATGTACTGTTACTAAAGACCTTAAAGCCATCCCCCATTGGTGTCTTTAGCTGGTGCCAGGTAACAAAGAGGAGTTATCAAAACAGGTTCTGTGGTACCTGGGGTTCTACTTCCTGGACTCATTCCTTCCCCTCGTCTCAAATTCATGTGAGATGGAAACTAGGCCCTCAGACCTTCCACAAAGCAGTCAGGAACGGGAACAGGCCAAAATAGCCATGTAACTGAGAAGTACAACTACCTCAAAAAGAAAGCAGCATATTAAAGGGGACAGTGTACAGCATTTGAAGCAGAATTGTTGAAAGAGATAGACCAAAAATATAAAAGAAACATCAAAAATCTACTTAAAATGAGAGAATGTATGAGCAATCCGAAGCAAAACCAAGACATGACTAAAAACAAAAAAGAATGAAGTGAAAAAATATGAACAAGATAATAGCTATGAAAAGATATAAAGAACCTCTATCAGATATAGAACAAAAGAGTCAGTTGTAAGACCAAATTGAAGAAGTCTCTCAGAAGGCAGCAGGGAAGGATAAAGACATAGAAATACAAAGGAAAACATAAAAGAATAAAAGTAGAATTATCAGAGGAGATATTTTAAAAATGAATCACAGGGTTTCCCTGGTGGCGCAGTGGTTGAGGGTCTGCCTGCCGATGCAGGGGACACGGGTTCGTGCCCGGTCCGGGAGGATCCCACATGCTGCGGAGCGGCTGGGCCCGTGAGCCATGGCCGCTGAGCCTGCGCGTCCGGAGCCTGTGCTCCGCAACGGGACAGGCCACAACAGTGAGAGGCCTGCGTACCGCAAAAAAAAAAATAAAAAATAAAATAAAAAATAAAAATGAATCACAATAAATTTTCCACAATAGAGTTGAATGAATGACCTCAAGTACAGTGGGTTCATATTGGTAATCATGAGGAGTAAGGAAGCAACGTCATACCTGGACACATTATATTAACATAAAGAACATTAAAGAAACACAGAAAAAAAATTTAAATCTCCCAGAGAGAAAGAGCAAATTACCCAAGGAAAATGAACCAGAATGTCATCAACTCTATTAAGCAACACTGGATACAAAAATAATGATATTGGGTCTTCCCTGGTGGCTCAGTGGTTGAGAGTCCGCCTGCCGATGCAGGGGACACGGGTTCGTGCCCCAGTCTGGGAGGATCCCACATGCCACAGAGCGGCTGGGCCCGTGAGCCATGGCTGCTGAGCCTGCGCGTCCGGAGCCTGTGCTCCACAATGGGAGAGGCCACAGTGGTGAGAGGCCCGCGTACCGCAAAAAAAAAAAAAAAAAAAAAAAACCATGAAATCATATTTTTACAGTATTAATAGAAAAGAAACTTTGAACTTAGGTTTTATATACAGCCAAAAGTCAATGAAGATTGTCTCTGGTAAAAACCAACCAAACAAACAAGACTTCACAGTTTTAGCATTGAGTGCAAAGACTAATGTAAAAAACACTAATGTGGTAAGAACTCAAAAGAAGAAAAAAAATCCAGGACAGTACTTCTAGATGTATGGAAACTAAGGATAATCAAATGCCTTGTGACAATATATTGTTATCTTAAAAAAAAAAAAAAAAAGCCTAAACAGAAGAAAAGGAAAGACCACAGTGACTCCACAGCAACCAGGATCAATTTCAAGAAATTATCAAGATCTTTGTGGATGTAGTAGTGAAGGAAGACCAATGGGACAGGACAGCATACCCAAGTAAATATCTGATCTGGGAGAATAAATATATGTTGGCACATTTAAGAAATTAGTAAGAGTAAGTAAACATGTATAAGTCCCAAATTAAGAGAAACCACTGTAAAAACAAAATCAATATATAACTTTAAAAATAGCTAAATAAAAATTTAATGCACATAAAGGAAAGTTTATAAATGAAAATACATTTGAAAGTTTGCCCATGAAAGGGAATGGGAAATGGGGACAAAAGGAGTGAATGAATGAATGAAGCAAGAAGGAGTTTTGTATGAACCAATGTCAGTAGGACCCATAGATAACTGTGATTAATTCCACTCTCTGCACCTAAAGTCCAAACAAAATACACAAATGAATAAAACAAATAGAAAGAATTGCCATGTGTTTCTTTTCTTTAAAATTTAAAGCAGGTGTTCTCTAAAACTCAGCTTCCCTAAAGTACTTGTGTTGGTTTTCATTTGCAGTATATGAATATCTAGAACAATAAGTCCTCTGAATATAAATTAAACAGTTTGTGACCCTATGAAAGTTTGATGAGTGAATGCTAAGAAAAACATAAAAAACAAAACTAACCTGTTCTCTACCTGAAGAAAATGAACTGAGCGATTCTCAGTAGTTTATGATAATGAATAATGCTTAAAAACACAGCCAGTTTCTATATGAGATTGACTTTTATTGCTTGAGCTAAAGGACACTGACATTTTGCTTCCATAAAACACATTATATAGGGTTTTTCAAGAACCTGAGAGGTTTTGCTTTACTATTACAAATCCAGGGAAAGAAACTGAGTGTGTGATATCTCTGTAGGTGAATGCTTTCAGGATATTGTCTTTTTACTGGGGACTGAAGGATCCTGAATTCTAATCATGGTGGTGCTGAGAAAGTCCTTTTAATTTTGCCCCAGAGAAAATATTTTCCTGTGTAAAACAAAGATCCTGGCATAGTTTGAGCCTAGTTTATATTCAGCGGGGAGGACTGAAGGTTTTCAAACAGAAGAATGACTTTAACAGAGCTGGACGTTGTAAATATTACAAAATCCATAGTCAAATGAATTTTTCTTCATGACAATTTTACCAAAATATCTTACTTGCAATAGATATGAGTCTCAGAAATGAAGATCAAAAAATATTCTGTTCTTGGGCTTCCCTGGTGGCGCAGTGGTTTAGAGTCCGCCTGCCGATGCAGGGGACAGGGGTTCGTGCCCCGGTCCGGGAAGATCCCACATGCCGCGGAGCAGCTGGGCCCGTGAGCCATGGCCACTGAGCCTGCGCGTCCGGAGCCTGTGCTCCGCAATGGGAGAGGCCACAGCAGTGAGAGGCCCGCGTACCGCAAAAAGAAAAAAAAAAAAAAAAAAATTCTGTTCTAAATTTACACAAAATTAAATCATTTATACTTTACTTAGCACAATTATTTATATTATATTAACATAACATAAATATGTTGTATTAACAAATACCATGTTATCTAACAAAACAATAACATTTGCAATTTGTACAATGATGTTTCTAAGGGATCAGCATGCATTAAAGCACAAGTTACAAAATCAGCCTCTGATAAACTCTCCGAGCCAAGGTATTCATCAACAAAAAATACTAGGAGTGATCTCACAATAATATTATGAGGTTTAAATAATAAAATGATAAAAATAATCTATGCAAAGCCCTTAGCACAGGACTTGGTACAGTGGGAGGGCTAAATGCCAGCTATCAACACTGTTAGTGCAGGGTCAGCCTGGGAGAACAAAATCTGGGAGCTTTCCTTGGTACTCATCCGAATGGTTACAGAAAATTCCAAGAGACTAATGTGGTTGAAGTTCGAAATATGTTTCAAATTAGTTTGAGATAACCACTGATGATAGAAAATCATAATCTGTACAAAAAGATGCATGAGATAGGATTAAATGGGAAGGTAGATGAATTATAACAATTTCTTTCTATTTACTTAAGTATTTCCATTTTATTCTATCAAATGTATCTGGAATGTTGACAGAAATTTCCTAGTTCTCAGTGGTGGCATCCGCAAAATGGCTGATAGCACTGCACTTCTTACAGCTTCTATTGCCTGAATTGAAACAAGAAGTCTTGGGGCTTCCCTGGTGGCGCAGTGGTTGAGAGTCCGCCTGCCGATGCAGGCGACACGGGTTCGTGCCCTGGTCCGGGAAGATCCCACATGCCGCGGAGCGGCTGGGCCCGTGAGCCATGGCCGCTGGGCCTGTGCGTCCGGAGCCTGTGCTCCGCAACGGGAGAGGCCACAACAGTGAGAGGCCCACATACCGCAAAAAAAAAAAAAAAAAAAAAAAAGAAGTCTTAAATTTTTAATACATTTGCATAGGTTTATGTATTTTTTCAAAGGACAATTTTAGAACATTAACTTGAAATATTTAAATATAAAAGCTGATAAAGGCAGTTTGACTATTTCAGAATTTTTATACAGATAAAAATTAAAACTTTGTTTTCTGGTAGGAAAAAAATAGAAAGATAATCTTTTTTTTTTTAGAGTTCCATCAAATAGGAAGGAAATGAGCTTTCATTGTTTAAGAATAAAATGCTCACAAGAAAGGGGAAATACTTGTTTCTACTGGATATTCAACCTGTACAAATATACATTTAAATAGCTACTTTCCCTGGTATCCAGTCCTTGAAATATCCATTTAAATAGCCTTTGGCTATGACTACCTGGATTTTAAAATAGTTCTGTTTTCAGTGTCAAACATTTGATGTCCATTTGCTACACTTAAAAAAAAAAGGTTGGGCAATGTTGTGTCTTTTGAGATACAGTAACATGACAGAAAGTGACAAATGGGGGAATGTGTCACAATGAAGCATGATATATTATAGCAGAGTGATATGCTGATACTCAAAGAATCCATAATATGCATCTTTCTTTTTATTTGCTGCTACAGCAGAGGAGATTATTCTTGTAGATTAAGGGACTATTGTCACATTTTAGGTAACAAAGTAAATATATTTCCCCACATTAATATTTCTCTGTAAGACTGGCATGTGCTTTTTCTGTACTTCCTTTCTATTAATTTCAGAGTAGCAGGAGATGCATTTATAAATAGAATTCTATTCCTTATGCCTGATATATCCAGTGGTAATACAATATTCTGAGTTTGAATTCTAAGTCATTAAGAAGAAAAGATTGATGCCAACAATGGACGAAGTGTGACTGAAAAAGAAGAATATGTCTAAATACAGTAGTATTTTGATAATCTCAAACAGGATCCCTTATAGAAAAATACAACAATGCACAAAAATCCCTAATTTTAAACAGAAAATTGTCTAGATCATTCAAATACATTTTAAACAAAAATTGTATTGTCTTTTAATGTGTCCATTGTAGATTTAATGGATCTCATATGTTGTTATTTTTTCCAAGTAATAGCAACCAGTAATATCTGTAACATTCAGCAAGGATGGCTTAACATAGGCTTTTTAATCTACAACTAAGAACTCTTGGATTTTTTTTTTTCTAGAGAGGTGTGCATGTCGCCTAGTTTCTCAGAAAATCACTGAGGTACTTTTTGAAATCAAAGCAAACTAAAATCTGGGTTATCAGACATTAGTGATCATGATATATATAAATGCTAAAATAGTAATGCATGGTGAATACAAATGCAATATTAATGTAAGTTGAAAAGAGGCAGCAAAGATTTTTTTTTCTTTCCATCATAACTCTTTCTTTTTTCTTTATTTCTTTCATGCTTTCCTCTTATTTATCATCAGAAAGGGAAACCCACTGGCCAATTAGCACAGTACCATCTCAAAAACATTAGAGTGTGGCTTAAAATCAAAGTCTGTTTTATATACAAAACAGTTATACAAGGGAATTTAAATAATCATCCTGAGGGAATTTGCTACTAAGTATTATTGGATACAACTCTACCAGACATGGTGATTCATATATGTGAAGTTGATTCTTTTTTTTCTTACCTATTTATATCAACCCCTATTAAGGTAGTTTATTACAATAGAATAGCATATAAACTTTATTTTAACAGGTCAGGAAATACAAATAACTCATTCATGAAGCAATCACATGAGTTATTCCATTTCTCCTCACATGTAAAAATTAGTAATAGAAGAGCCCTTAACTCTCTTCTGCACAGATTACCTGTGTAACTCATACTCATAATTAAACATTTTTAATACTTCTCTGAGGCATAGGAATATCAGTCTAAAATAAAAATTCTTTGGTATTATGAGCATTGTTGTAAGTGTGAAACAACTTTTTGCACGTGATAAATAAGATTTTTAAAAATTCCAAATGAAATGTTTGACATTTAGTAAGGAGAATATTTAGTCATAGAAAATACTTCTTTTTTGAGGTGAAATGCCATTCTTCTCCATTAGCAGAGTGTAAAACATTAACTATACAGAATGTTAGTTTTTGCAGAGAGGAAAGGCACTTGATTTTATATGTTATCTTAGAGATGACTCTTTTCCTAGCAAAAGTCTATTGACCACACTTTCCCTTAGATACAAAATCAAAACTATTTCAGAATTATTGAAAACTTGGGGATAGATATACTTAATGAATGGTGAAGATTGTGAATCATTGTATCACATTACAAAAACGAAGGTTCAAAATATTCTAACAATTATTATCTTCCAGGATATAATTCTTATATAGAAATGTATAATTTGTTTCAGAGAATGTTAATGTTCCCAGTTATATAAGAAGTTAAATTGTTACAGCTTTATTTTGTAACCATAAATATCTTATTTTAAAAACATAACAAAGCTTTTAATGTTTGGTGGAACATTATGATCATCATCATAAATATTTGCATTTCCATAGACACACTATGTCTGAATCACTTGACATTAACATTATCAATAATTTCAGTAGATATAGGTAATACAACCATATCTACTCTGTAGAAAAATGCATTTTATCACTTGAAATAAATTAATTCTTCTGTAATGTGCAAGGATAAAGAAAAAAATTAAATAAAGCTATCTATTCTCTATGTATTTAGATTTTGTGTTTAAATTTGCTTTATTCAGTCTCCAGATTAATTTCAAACTGAGACTTGCCATTAAAACAGTAGCATCTCAATAAAAGATGTTAAAAAAATAAAATAAAATAAAAATAAAAATAAACATTTCATTTTATATATTTATATATGTATTTATTTATTTAACATCTTTATTGGAATATAATTGCTTTACACTGGTGTGTTAGTTTCTGCTGTATAACAAAGTGAATCACCTATACATATACATATATCACCATCTCTCCTCCCTCTTGCATCTCCCTCCCACACCCCCATCCCACCCCTCTAGGTAGACACAAAGCACTGAGTTATCTCCCTGTGCTATGCAGCTGCTTCCCACTAGCTATCTATTTTACATTTGGTAGTGTATATATAAGTACATGCCACTCTCTCACTTCGTCCCAGCTTACCCTTCCCCTGCCCCGTGTCCTCAAGTCCATTCTCTACGTCTGTGCCTTTATTCCTATCCTGTCCCAAGATTCTTCAGAACCACTTTTTTTCTTTTTTTAGATTCCATATACATGTGTTAGCATACAGTATTTGTTTTTCTCTTTCTGAATTACTCCACTCTGTATGACAGACTCTAGGTCCATCCACCTCACTACAAATAACTCAGTTTTCTTTCTTTTTATGGCTGAGTAATATTCCACTGTATATATGTGCCACATCTTCTTTATCCATTCATCTGTCAATGGACACTTACAATGTCCTGGCTATTGTAAATAGAGCTGCAATGAACATTGTGGTATATGACTCTTTTTGAATTATGGTTTTCTCAGGATATATGCCCGGTAATGGGATTGCTTGGTCGTATGGTAGTTCTATTTTTAGTTTTTTAAGGAACCTCCATACTGTTCTCCATAGTGGCCGTATCAATTTACATTCCCACCAGCAGTGCAAGAGGGTTCGCTTTTCTCCACACCCTCTCTAGCATTTATTGTTTGTAGATTTTTTGATGATGGCCATTCTGACTGCTGTGAGGGGATACCTCATTGAAGTTTTGATTTGCATTTCTCTAATGATTAGTGACATTGAGCATCCGTTCATGTGTTTTTTTGGCAATCTGTATATCTTTGGAGAAATGTCTGTTTAGGTCTTCTGCCCATTTTTGGATTGGGTTTTTTTTTTTTTTTTTTTTTTTGATATTGAGCTGCATGAGCTGCCTGTAAATTTTGGAGATTAGTCCTTTGTCAGTTGCTTCATTTTCAAATATGCTCTCCCAGTCTGAAGGCTGTCTTTTCGTCTTCTTTATGGTTTCCTTTGATGTGCAAAAGCTTTTAAGTTTCATTAGGTCCATTTGTTTATTTTTGTTTTTATTTCCATTTCTCTAGGAGGTGTGGCAAAAAATGGATCTTGCTGTGATTTATGTCATAGAGTGTTCTGCCTATGTTTTCCTCTATGAGTTTTATATTGTCTCACCTTACATTTAGGTCTTTAATCCACTTTGAGTTTATTTTTGTGTATGGTGTTAAGGAGTGTTCTAATTTCATTCTTTTACATGTAGCTGTCCAGTTTTCTCAGCACCACTTATTGAAGAGGCTGTCTTTTCTCCATTGTATATTCTTGCGTCGTTTATCAAAAATAAGGTGACCATATGTGCATGGGTTTATCTCTGGGCTTTCTATCCTGTTCCATTGATCTATATATCTGTTTTTGTGCCAGTACCATACTGTCTTGATTACTGTACCTTTGTAGTATAGTCTGAAGTCCAGAAGCCTGATTCCTCCAGCACTGTTTTTCTTTCTCAAGATTGCTTTGGCTATTCGGGGTCTTTTGTGTTTCCATACAAATTGTGAAGTTTTTTTGTTCTAGTTCTGTGAAAAATGCCATTGGTAGTTTGATAGGGATTGCACTGAATCTGTTGATTGCTTTGGGTAGTAGAGTCATTTTCACAATGTTGATTCTTCCAATCCAAGAACATGGTATATCTCTCCATCTATTTGTATCATCTTTAATTTCTTTCATCAGTGTCTTATAGTTTTCTGCATACAGGTCTTTTGTCTCCTTAGGTAGGTTTATTCCCAGGTATTTTATTCTTTTTTGTGGCAGTGGTAAATGGGAGTGCTTCCTTAATTTCTCTTTCAGATTTTTCATTATTAGTGTATAGGAATGCAAGAGATTTCTGTGCATTAATTTTGTATCCTGCTACTCTACCAAATTCATTGAGTAGCTCTAGTAGTTTTCTGGTAGCATCTTTAGGATTCTCTATGTAGAGTATCATGTCATCTGCAAACAGTGACAGCTTTACTTCTTCTTTTCTGATTTGGATTGCTTTTATTTCTTTTTCTTCTCTGATTGCTGTGACTAAAACTTCCAAAACTAAGTTGAATAATAGTGGTAAGAGTGGACAACCTTGTCTTTTTCCTGATCTTAATGGAAATGGTTTCAGTTTTTCATCATTGAGAATGATGTTGGCTGTGGGTTTGTCATATATGGCCTTTATTATGTTGAGATAAGTTCCCTCTATGCCTACTTTCTGGAGGGTTTTTATCATAAATGGGTGTTGAATTTTGTTAAAAGCTTTTCCTGCCATCTATTGAGATGATCATATGGTTTTTCTCCTTCAATTTGTTAATATGGTTTATCACATTGATTGATTTGCATATATTGAAGTATCCTTGCAGTCCTGGGATAAACCCCACTTGATCATGGTGTATGATCCTTTTAATGTGCTGTTGGATTCTGTTTGCTAATATTTTGTTGAGGATTTTTGCATCTATGTTCATCAGTGGTATGGGCCTGTAGTTTTCTTTTTTGTGACATCTTTGTCTGGTTTTGGCATCAGGGTGATGGTGGCCTTGTAGAATGAGTTTGAGAGTGTTCCTCCCTCTGCTATATTTTGGAAGAGTTTGAGAAGGATAGGTTCTCTAAATGTTTGATAGAATTCGCCTGTGAAGCCATCTGGTCCTGGGCTTTTGTTTGTTGGAGAACCTTTCATTTTAAAAATTATAAACCTTTTCACAATCTCATATTTCCCATCTTGATTTATAAGTGAGTCCTTTACAGTGCACATAAAGGACCACATAAGACCAAATTCTGTGGCCCTGGGGGTAATCTCGTATTACTATAACCATAAACAGTAGATATGTTTATAGAACATCCAGTATCTCCAACAGAATAGTATTTTTGTATATTTAAATTCATAAATATTATAATAATTTAATATTCATTAAAATATTTGGAAAGAATTAGAGAAATTACATCGATTTTTGTGTCTCTTATTTCCAACCCTCAGTTCATCTGTAATATGGATAAACAATATTTTGCAATTTAAATTTAGTCAGTGTTAGAACTACAAATTTTTGCAAGCATGAAAATCAGCATCTTATAGTAATATTATTAGCATTAACCCGTCAAATTTCAAGTAGCCAGCATTTTTGTCTACTGCACCAAAATCTTTGCTATTTTAATTTTCTTAAGCCTATGGAATTAACTCTTTTAGGTCTGGCTCTTTAGCCATATTTTCATTTTTAGCTGAGACACTGCTTATTATCTCTGCTAAATAATTTGTAACCTTGAGGATATTCTGGGCAACACTTTCTACTTACATTGTCCACTTCCTGAGAAAGAAAGAGGTTGATGGATAGAAAATAGATACAGGCTTCCTTTGAGAGTTTCACACTGATATGTGCAAAGGTAGCCCTGGAGGTAGAAGAAAGATTTCTAATTGGTCTGGGATGGATGTTTTGAATTGGATGTTAATGTATAAATCAGCCTTCATTGTTCTGGGTTACCTCCACAGCTCCCCCATAAAACAATATGGCAATGGATTCAGAGCACGTTTCTTCACTTTTGCATTTTACAAACTACCTTAGTGGCATATGACTATAATCTCTCTCATCTATGGTCCTGAAATCATAGACAGGAAGACTATAAGTTTGGTCAATGCAACATGAGACTAATGCATTATGGCATTCGAATTCCTAATGAATCAGTTGTTCCCTAACAACAGCACCCCACAGTTATACCAGTCACTATTCTTCATGGTTTTACACAGAATGAAGCTCTTTCAGTTTCTGGGAGAAAGTGCTCTTTCTGGCTCAAATGTGTTACCTGCTAATCTTCCAAAGATCAAATTTCAGAGAGATTAAAAAGTATGGAAAGGGACCCCTTTAAAGGAGGTAAAGAATTAATTAATAATTTGGAGGTTTCAATTTCATCACTACTAAGTATTACTAGAATTTGAAACTCATTTGAAGTATATAAATCAGATTTTTTTGAAAAAAAATATATTTTATATAGCAATTTGAAAATTGCAAGTTTCTTGTTTGAAAATTAGCATGGTTCAATCTCATTGACGTTATTGGTATTGGGTATACACATTATAATAACTTTTGGTTAGGATAGTAATCATTGATGATTATTAAGAGTATTTTAATTTTTGATCTTTTATGAGTATTTTTCTTATACCCACTTCTCTTCTTTCACTGTAGGAATCCATTTTGGCTAAAATCCAAGATTCTGACTCTCATCTGTGTTTACCATCAGTGCAATTGAAATGAGTAATTTTTCTTCCACCCATCATTCCCCATGAGAATGGGAAGTTTTCTCGTATCATCTGGATCTAAGATGAATGAAACTTGACACATTTATTTAAAGGAGCTGCGTAACTATATCATTACTGCATGAAACAATCCAAGGTTGCTTTTGACATTTCACAGTATGTGAAATTCACTGTGAATTAAAGTGAAATGAGTAAATAATAGGAGAAAACATAGTTATTTGACCTATTTTTTCCTCCTAATATTTTCAATATAGTGGAGAGAAGAATCATGAAGCCAGAATTCATCAATGTCTCTGTTAACCCTTTAATAGGAATCCCTATCTTACTGAATGCTGATACAATTGGTTATGCACATCAAGTAGAAGAACTGAAGAGTATTTCTTAATGTGTACCCCTTGATTAAATAATTTTTTTAAATAGAAGATATAAACTTGAAATAGTTTTCACAGAATGAGTTTAATTTATTCTAAATTCAAGCTCCTGAATGACAAGAGCAAAATAAATAAAAAGCATGCCTATTTTTGAAATTGTATTCTGTCCTGAAAGAAAAACAAAAAAAATGAATGTTCTCACTGATAAAGACTTATAAGGAGGCAATTAATTTTAGGTTGTTTTGTAGCTAATATGAGGCTTTGAACAGACCTCTCCAGACTTTTCACCTTAGAGTAAAGCCATATTTTGGAAAATAACCAAAAATATTAAGATAGTGAATTTCTAAAGCACAACTTCTTTATGTTTTTGCTTCATGATTTTAGATGTATTTTAATAATTGAATTTTCAATAGAATTTGCCATATTAAAATTTCAAGTTCAAAACCAAATTCTCTGTTTAATTATTACACTAATCTTGGGTAAACAGTATTGCTTTTTTATGATTATCATGCAAAAAATGTTATTGATGGCATTATTTTAGAAACTCTGTAGCAAAGATCTAATTTAATATAGGGTCTCACTTTATGTACCTTTTACTTAATCCCAAATAGAATGATGTATTCACTCTCTGACCAGTTTGGAAGGTCAGTGCTGACTACATAAACTAATATACAAGTATTTTGCTTGCTTTGCTGATTTTAAACTAAATGGCAAAATACTGCAGATTTATGGTACAGTATATTGATGAAAAACACATTATATCTACCACGCTCAATAAGTAACCAATTTAAGGTTTGAAAACCAATACGTTATCAACTCATATAAATCCCACCACATATTAAATAATCAAAACCTTCTGAAAAGATCAAATAAAGAACATCAATTTAAACTTTTCACCAGAATTTTCGTTCATGAATAGTCTGACCTGTCTACGGATCAATGGAATAATTCTTTTATTTTGAATAGGGCTCCATCTCTTAATATAACATATTAAGTTATCAAAGTTAAGTGTTACTGAAAATTTTCCACCTGGTTTATCATTCAATATTTTAAGTATATATTAATGTGTATGTTCACAGGCGAATGACCAGGGAATGCTTTTATAACTGGAAAGAAAAAAAAAAGGAGTTCAAATAATAAGTTCTTGAGACTGTACTGAGAAGCAGACTCTAAAGTAAATTTAAGTCATTAAAGCATACGGTGTAGAGAAAAAATTAAAAGACTGGTAGAAATATATTGAGGAATACTAAATTATGAATGAATTAGTGTTTTTAAACCCTGCATGTTTCAAGCATGGTCTTATTTGTACGTTCTAGAAGCCAGTCCAGGTATGATGAAGTACTAGAATCTGACTCTGGACTTGGGCTTACATTGCAGTTTACATTAACTGTGCAGAAGTCAAAGAGATTCAGTGTAGTTATGACAAAGCCATTTTCTCTTTTGGAGGATTCTTAGGAATACCTTGGGTGAGCTGGGGGGTGGGGATCAGGGTAGGGAAACTAGCTAATTCTTTCATGGTTATCAGCTGAGCTAAGGCACCAGGCAAAACTATCAATTTCGTCTGAAAGTTCAGGAGAGGCACCTGCAAAAATGAAGAACAACCTTTGGAATCAGGAAGCATCTGTCAAGTTTCACTATCTTCTCCAAGAAAGCCTTTCCCATGGAACAGAAATTACTTTTTCTACACTGGGAAACTGATTATGTCACTTTCCTAAACTTCTAAGCTAACCATTTATAATTTGGTGTTCCTTATAATTTCTACCTTCAGTGAACTGTCATAATTTTCAGAATAAAATCTATGTTGCTTTTCTTGGACTAAGGTCTGGATCCCATCTCCTGGCTCTCACTTCCCACTCTTTCCATGTTCCAACCTTAATATGGTTGGAACTATTTGAAGATATTTGAATATGCTTTGCTCTCTCACCTCTCCATGCCTTGCACATACTACCTGAAATGTCCCTTCATTTTAAACTTCCCCTTTGAACTTCTCCATTTTATCTGTTTTGGAACTCTCACATAAGCCTTTCTCCTCAAGGTTCATTTCGAATAGTCCTTTTTCAACTTTCCTCCCCAGTCATCTTCAATTTCCCCATTCCCTGGCTGAGGGAAGCATCCCTCTTATGTGCTCTCATAACTCTCTGCTCACATCTCTATCAAAACCTATAACGATGTTGTACTATAGCTATTACTTTACTTGTTTTTACACTGCAATAAGATACAGTTCCCAGGGCTATGACTTTTAACACCAAACGCCTAATTCTTAGCTCTCAGTACAGTGTCTGACACAAATAAGCACTTAGAATGATATGTTGAATAAATGTTCAGTTGTCTTGGGAGTAGAGGGTAGAACTAAGAACCATTAGCAAATCTACCACTTTGGAAAGGAAGAATTGGGAAAAGGCAATCAAAAGAAAGATCCATCACAGCTTTGAAGACTCAAGGCTTTGGTTAAATTTCTTGCCAAAATGGAATTGTCTCCCTGAAGTTAATCTTCATAGTAGATTTGTGTCTTTGGAAGAACCACACTCCTTATTCCATACTAATGCTGCTCTATGGGGTTTGCAAGGATTGTATCTGCTCTAACTCCACCTCCCCAGTCATGTGTCTCAGTTAGTTCTTATCTTGAGCTTTTCCATAAGCCATCAAGAAAGATGATCTCTTTTCTTCTAGAATAATGAGTTTTCAAGAACACATATATTGGAGGGATAGTATCTAACCAGTTACTGTATGGAAGAGACCTATAGAAGACTGAAGTCAATAAGAGATAAACTCTTCTTTAAAAATTTTCTTTTAAATTTTCAATTGTAATAAAAAAACACATAATGTAAAATATACCACGTTAACCATTTTTAAGGGTATGGTTTAGTAGTGTTAAGTATATTCACATTATTCACATATTAGTATTAAATATATTCATATATTCACAGATCTCCAGAACTTTTTCATCTTGGAAACTGCAACTATATATATTAACTATATATATATATTAAGCAACAATTCTCCCTTCCCCCCCTCCCCAGCCCCTGATAACCAACATTCTATTCTTTGTTTATATGAACTTGACTGTTCTAAGTAACTCATATGAGTGGAATCATACAGTATTTGTCTTTCTGTGATTGACTTATTTCACTTAGCATAATGTCTTAAAGGTTTATCTGTGTTGTAGCATGTGACAGGATTTCCTTTGTTTTTAAGGCTGAATAACATTCCATTGTGCATTGTGTATATATATGTATAATACCACATATTCTTTATCTACTCATCCATCAATGGGCATTTGGGTTGTTTCTACCTCTTTGCTATTGTGAATACTGTTGCTATAAATGTGGATGTATAGATATCTCTTAGAGACCCTACTTTCAATTTTTTGGGACATATACCAAGAAGTGAGATTGCTAGATCATATGGTAGTTTTAATTGTAATTTTTTGATGAATTGTAATATTGTTTTCCAAGCTGTTGCACCATTTTACAATCCCACTAACAGCGTGCCAGGGTTCCAATTTATCCACATTCTCACCAACACTTGTTATTTTCTGGTTTTGTTTGTTTTGATAGTAGCGATCCTAGTGAGTATGAGGTGATATCTCACAGTGGTTGCAATTTACATTGAGACAGCTGGACTCCTGATTACATCATTAAGCCACTGAATCCAGCCAGGACTGCATGAACTGATAAGCTTTTATAATTTCCTCAAATCAGTTTGAGTCTCTTCTGTTGTAACCACGAGAATTTTGTTTAAGATACCTCTCTGTCCCAATGTACCTCTCCACCTCTCCACTGAGGCTTTAGTGATACTTTTGATGTGCCACCACAAATCAAATCAGGCAGAGGTTTTCTGCAGTTAACAGGGATCCCTGCTGGGAAATGCAAATGTACTTTTACTCTTGAGGAACTTTTAGGCAAACTTTGCATGAACTAATCTTTATCAAGCTGCTTCCTCCCAACGTCTAACTAACAAAATCCTCACTGAAGGTTTTACAGTTATACTTGCATCAGGAAGGAAGAAGAAGAAGGAGGAAGAGAGGAAGAGGGAGGAAGGTGAGTAGGGGATGGAGGAGGGGTGGAGGAAAGGAGGAAGAGGAGGAAGGACAGAGGTAGAAGGGAGAAGCAGGAAGAATTAAAGAAACTCAATATTCTGGAGCACTTTGTGCATTCGAGCCTTCTCCACCCTACATTTCCGATCTGAGCTGAAGAGGTGCACCATCCCAGGACAGCAGTAGGTGTTGGGGAACATTGCCACTTGATGTTGGGAGACCAAACTAGAAAGGAAGATAAGAGGATGCCAGATGTAAACATTGTCTATTTTATTAGAGCCAGTCTTGGAGTAGAAAAACAAAAGGACCCTCCTTGCCCGTGTCCTGCCCTAGGCCTCAGATCTCAAACTTATGATCATGAAAAGACTGAATACTGATGTAGACAAAAGTATGATGTAATTACAATGAAAAGATGGGAGGATGGCATGCAGTCAGAGAAGTCCATAGTAAAAAATTGATACCTAATACTAAACTGAAAAATCATGAAATAATAGTGTTATCAAATTATTTAGAAGCATAATTGTATTTTATGAGAAACAGAAATGGCTAAATGTGGCATGGTAAGAAATTACCTTTTTTTAAAAATTACCTCTGATAAAGGGCAGAAGCGGGGAGGGGTATGGGGCTGCTTGTCTTTAGTTATAAGCTTCAGAAATTTTTCACTTAAAACCATGTCCATGAATAACATTGGCGAGAAAGAAAAAGAAGGCAACACCACCCAGCAGGATGCCCTCACATCACACTCCTCGAGTTCAACCCTTATAGATAACTATTAAGCAGGTGTATGTATACATGTTTGCATTTGTGTGTGTGGTATGTAATGAGATGTGTGTTTGTGTCTCTGCATGTCTGTGTATGGGTGTCTTTAACCAAATGAATTCCTGTTATAATTCTGCAACTTACTTTACCTCTAAAGAATATACCAGGAATATCTTCCATTCTTTTTATGTTACATAATCCTATGAAAGTAGTCTTATTTATTTAGCCATTTCTCTGATACATGCTTTTTAAAAAGTTCTTTTTTCCTCATTTTGGGGAATATTTTTCAAATAAATAAATATAAAGTTTTTAAGTATTGATTTAGTACCGGAGACTATTTTATGGTTACAGTGATGAAAAATAAAGTGAGAAACAGCTACTTAGGTAACTATAATACCATGTAATGAGTTCCATGGAGGGTTGGCAAGATGGTCTACAACAAATATAGTATTATAGAAGCAGAGGTTCATATGAATCCCCACCTCCATAAGAAAAATATTAGAATGACAGAAAGGTGATAAAACTATAAAAAATACATTATATCAGGGGAAAAGAGTGGTTTATTTATTTTCTAAGAGTGTAATAACCACATGTTTTTCATTGAGATAAAAATATAATCAAAAGCTCTGAGAAGTTTGGTGCACCTCAACCAACCATGATTTGGTAAGGAGGGAAATGGATAAGGAGAAAAGGAGGAGAGAGGGAAAGATGGAAGGGTAAACTTAGAATAAATAGTTTCTCTACAATAGTAGTTTTGATTCTCAAAACTGCCTTAGCAGATTTGAAGATGTCTTCAGTAAGACTAACCCTGGTGGTGTGTTGTTCAAATAATTCGAGTCCCAAAATGAGAGTGATCGGGTGGTTTCCTAGGATCAACTTGATGAAACCATGTAAGAAACTTAACACACTCAAAACAAGGTGAAGAACTCTGATTATGCTCTGACCTTAACCAGTGTTCTTAAAACGGTTATATAGAAGTTGTTAATATACGTTGATATTGTGCTAACAAACAAAATCTTAAAGCACATGCCAACAAGAAAAGCCCTAGCAGGACATAGTTTTGCTTTGTACCATGAAAGAAAATTTTGGTCTAAAGAAAACAGACCAAAAATCTCTAAAAGCTAAACTTTTCAATAAAGATCAGAGTGGAAGCATTCACTGAATTCCATTCTAGAATCAGGACAAAGATGTCTGGTACCTAACAAAGTAAGTAGAGACATAGGTCTAACAGAGAAGTGTGGTACTGTGAAAGATCAAGCTTTGAATCTACAGACTCAGGGGGATGGTCAAAATCTTTGAAGGATAAGGGATCTGATCCCAATATTGCAATTAAATTCAGTTCCCACATTGAAAATGGACAAAAGTAGATCTCAGATTTGAAAAATGGTGACAGCAACTCATTTTATTGGGTTTAACCTGAAGTCGTGTTTAGGAATCAACACTCAAGGTTGTGCGAAATCTGTACAGATATAGGCGGGGAAATATCAAATTCCAGAAGCAAATTCCATATGTTGAAAAGAATAATTTTGTAAAAAGGCATCAGTAGAAGAAGTTTCCATGCTCGACAGTCTATGAAGTAAAGCACAATAGGGCATGGGGTTCTGGGCAGCAGATTGCTGGTTCACTGACTCATGTGGAATGCTCTCACCTAGGTGTCTAGCCAGTGTGTTCTAGACATGAAGAAGTGGAGAAGCAGAGGGCCAGTTAACTGTATTTTACTTTGACTTTGACTTTTAGATGCACACACATGCATTTGCAAAATGAATATCTTTCTTGCATTCAGTTTTTATACCTTTTGGCCAAGGGGTCACAGCCTGAAGAATTGGGCTGGTCTGGGTTACGTTTTGGCTCTGTCACCTCATTCTGTCCGACTTTGGGCCAACAGTTTTAATTTACTTAGCCTCAGTTTCTTCATATGTGAAATGAGCATAATAATACTTCCCATGTCAAAAAGTTATTATAATTCTTAAATGCGGTGGTGTAAAGCATATAATCAGTTCCAAACATAGGGCAAATGCTAAATGGTAATAAAGTCAAACATGGCAATATCCTCACATCTATTTCCCTTCAACACATTTTTTATGCCTATTTTGTATGTTTACACAAAAATTCTTTTTTTAGTCATTTAGCTGTCCATGTTCATCCTGAGCATTGTTTACCATACCTGTTTTATTCATTGTTATATAATCTTTACAAGTTTAGACTGCCTGTTCATATTTTTTTTTTGTATTCAGCAGCAATAAGACCAGAGGTGACCTGCTTTTTTTCCTGTGCTTATTCAAAATCTGAATTATTGTTTTTAGAATGCTTAAAAATGACCAATGTATGCTTATTCCAACAATAAAAATGAATTAAAGAAGCCAGGTGATGTAAAAGCATTTTATATTTTGGAAAAAATAATTAAAGCATGGTTTCCTTCATGAAGAATAAAAGCAAAGTTAGATAGGATTTCTAAAAATAAAATTAGATGTCTAATTTGTACATTAAAACTTTTTATTTTACTATAAAAGGGACATGGCTTTATATTATTTTTCATGATGCCAATAAGCCTATTATAGAGAACAGGATGCTATGCAGAATTGACCATAACTTTTTCATGTTATGAGTTGGTGTTCACAGTAAAATGTATTTTAAAAACTATGAGTATAAAATATTAGTGCCCTACGAATAATAATGGTTTCAAATTCTCCAGTAAGACTTTTGCTTTTCAAAGGTCTGACAATTTTTGCAACTCCTTTCTAGCTTTGCATGTGTATAGCTTTACTTTAGAAAACAGCCACCAAAATATCTCTACTTTTCTTCCATCTCAGTGTTATGGTTTTACACATTGCTAAATCTCAGGCAGATAAACAGATTCAAATAAAATTTGGTGATAAAAGAAAACAGCACCTACTGTATGTTGAGAATTCGATGGCAACTTTCAGCCGAATGTGAATTAAAATGGCTAGGTTATAAATCCCCTGAAAATAAGGTTTATAATGGAAATGCTGACAGGCATTTAACGATAGCAGCAGTAGCTGGCACCACTGTAATAAAAGGACTTAAATGAAAAAAGAAAAAAATGTATGCCTCACAAAAACATGTGGATTTCAGTGTAAAGCTATATGCAGACTCAATGTAAGGATGGATGATAATACGCCTCAGCAATTATGATGCATGGGTGTTAGTAACAAAGAATCTTGAAATTCAGCTTCCAATCAAATTGTGAAAGAGTTTAAGGAAAAACCTGAATGCAGTATTCTTCAGTTCTGTTACTCTGGCACCACCACCCTCTTCCCAATATATTTTATTCATGCTTTAGCATCAGAGCAGAGCTTAGTCAGAAACTGACCCCCTTGAAAACAAGATAGGCATTTCAACAGCCAACCCTTTGGAACCCCCATTATAATGAATTATTAAAGCGTTGGTTAGGCTTAGGTAAGAGAATACACACATTCTTTCAGGGACACTGATTTCTATAGTCAGAAAGTTCATAGTTCTGTTTATTTTTGGTCCCTCCCTAGAGGGGACAATAGCCCTGAGTGGCCTCTCTAAACCATCTGAATGAAGAAAGTTCACCTTCTGATTATATCCAAACAATAAATTAATGACTTGGTTTTCTTTTTCCTTAAGAGTGAGACACATATTAACCTATTTTATTTTTGTCTTCCACTTTTGAATTAAAAATCTTCCTATGTTTCTGAGTAATATAAAAAGAAATGAAAGTTTAAAGTATCATATTTTTCTTGACTATGACTATAAAATAAAATAAATGAGGTAACTCTGCTAAAAAGCAGATTAAAATAATGTCTTAAGTAGGTGCCTATAGATCCAAACTGATCACTAGTAGGTTCTGGTTTCCAGACTCTCATGTCCCAGGTTACTCCTAAAAAGCTCCACTCTAATTCTTCTAACAAGTAACAAGCTCTTTGGTTATTTTGGGAGAGAATATTTCCCAGGAAAAGGATAAAGGTACACTGGTGTGAGTGTCTGTGTATTCTTTCTTCATGCCTATAAATCCCACCCAAACTGTCAAGGTTGACAATCTAAAACGATAATCAAAACCACTTTTTACATTCGTTCTTGTAACTGCCGCAGGCAAGTTTTAAAAGATATGCTAACAAATCCCAAAGAATAGCTGGTATTAAATATTTGATATGACCTGAAATGAATACTGTGGAAATAAACTTTAAGTCATATAGCTTATTAATTTCTTATCAATACATAACTAGAGTCATATGTGTGCTCATTCAATTGTTAATTATTTAATTCAATCAAATAATTAAATTTAATTAAAAATAACATAATAAATATGTACTTATATACACATATATATATGTGTATGTATATATATATTCTTTTTAATTCACAGAAATTTTGGAAAAAACCAAAATGAAAAATTAAAGAAAAAGGTGGCTATTTTATAAGCTAGATTACTTTATTATTCTAATACCATAAGCAATACATCAACGATCACCCAATGTGACTATTTATTTTTATTTGAATTGAACACTTATTACATATTTTAATATACATTTACTGCTTTGTATAAAACCATTTATTGGTTTATACCAAATATAACAAGAAGTGAATAAATTATGTATGCACAGTCAGTGCATTTTTATAAATTAAACAATTTCGTTTAACCTTACCCAGAGTAAGAGCAAGAATGTTAGCAGCACCCCCATGCAGTTATCACTAACTCCAAAGGTAATCACTTATCTTAGTGTGGCTCTCCTAAGAACAGACGTAAGATGGGTGAGTGCGGGTGGTTTATTTGAGAGGAGATCCCAGGTTTTACCAAGTGAGAGAAGAGAAGTGAGACCTGAAAGAGAGAGATCAGTAGAATGTATGTAGAAGAGTGGGTTAGTGTCATGAGCAACTGGGGTCAATCCTTCTATGAATACTCTGAAAAACCATGTGGAATAGTCCAGAATTGTCCTGCTAGAGGACAGGGAGATTCTGTTTATCCATTGACTTCTATCTCTGATTTGTTGAAAATTGCCCTCAGGAGAGTTTACTTATCTGTACTTCTGGGTGAGGAGAATAAAAATGTGAGAAAGACTAAGATAAAATACTGAGATCAGCTTCTACTTTATCATGAGGTTCTTCTGGTCAGAGTTAAATACCATGTCCTTTTGGTAAGAGTTAAAGGCAACAGCTTCCATTTTGTTGTTGGTGTTATTAATATTTATGTAATAAATGACATTTCTCAGCAAGTCAAGCTGTTACCAGATGCTCTGAGTTTTGCAGAAGATTTTTAGCTGATGTCATGATGGGTAGCATTCCCAGTAATACTCTCTTTTGTCTGTTCCAGTTGTGGAATCTGCCCTAGGAAAGCTCCGTCCATGTCTTTGGTGTAAGAAGATGCAAATTTATCACAGCATAATGTCCTTGAGATTGCAAGATTCACACAACAAGACAGTATAATTTTCCCTATCTTGAACTTGATATGAGGTGCAATGATTTATGTTAGAAGCAAAGGAAAGCAAGAAAAGGGAGAGTAAGTCATTTCATGCAGCCCACACAATAGAGTTGGATACAGAGCAGGTGAAATGGAAATGCTGAGAAAATTTGAAGGAATGTGTCAAGATTCCATATTGAAAAGCAAGTTTAGTGGTGACTGAGATAATAGTGAACTCAGTGATTTCTGAGATAGCAGAGTTCTTATCACATGGGTGAAACATAGTGATATGGATTCCAAGTCTCAAAGTCATGTATTTGTCTACCAAGACATGGGCGACAGTCCCAACACTGACAAGACTACAGTTTGGGGTCACATTTGCAAATCTTCAAAGCAATGAGAGTAATAAGACAAAGAAACTAAATCTAAAGGAACCACTATCGTGGGCCTAAGGGCTCATGGAGAGAATTGATTGGAGTTATCTAAGATGCTGCCAGCACCTTAGGTCTAGACAGGGGATGATTGAGCCTTATTGGATGAAGATGCTAAGAATAAAAGTATTGGGACTCGTTTTCAGAGGCGGGGTATGAGAGGACTTCCCTTCCAGCTTTTTTATAGAATTGCTGGCCTTTTCTGAAGCAAATGATCAGGACACGCATATTGAATTGAGTAACCAATAGCCAGCTGGATATGTCCTGCTGGTCAATTCTTGCTATTACTGCTGACCACCATACTGTGTGTGCCAGTCAAGTATTTTAAGACAGAATATTCTTTCTGAGCAAAGCCAACCAATAATACCATGGCTCATTATTTCCGGTTGTTATTTCTGGCTCCTCTCTGCTCTCCAGATTCATTTGATAATCACTTAACCTTTCATCCAACACCCTGTATTCTGGTGAACTCTGAACATGCCATGCTAATTCACACTTCTATGCTTTTCAATGTACTGTTTCTGCTATCTGGTATTCCCTTACCACCATTCCCAACTCAAAAGTTTTATCTTTCCTTTGAGACTCACATAGCTTTCCCTGATCACTTCCATCTTTTCTGATGTCCTACTGTACCTACCCCTCTACATGATGGATATTCATTTATCTCCAACTACATTACAAGCTCCTCTACTAGACAAAGGTCTTTCTATCTATTGGGATGAGGATATTAGTTGGCTCACAGTTAGCCTTCATTACATGCTTATTGGCTTTAACTGAAATATGCTAGGTGGCCCCTAAAGAAATTCTCCCTTTTTTCTCTGTTTTGAGCATTCCCAGGTATATAGTAAATTCTTAATAAATGCTTGCAAAATGTAATTGAACTATGTTAAATTGCAAAAATAAATGATATCTCTTTCATTGCATGAGCATGATTATCTTTCCATTTGCCCATTCCTCCAACTAGTTTTGGGAAATGATAGACTAAAAGAATCTAGAAGTTAAATGCATGAGTCCCAGAGACAGATTTCTGGCTTCAGTTTTTACTCACAAGTCATTTAAACTCTGTGATTTAGCTTCCTTGTCTGCAAAATGAAGTTATTAATATTGCATTTACCTTGCATTTAGTAAATTATAAATGTTGACTATTGTTACCCAAAAGTTTACATGAAAAGGACACTTTTCTTCAAATTTGAGCAAACACTTAAATCAAACACTATATACCTAATATACATAATAATTATGGCACTTGATAAAATGCTTAGCGCAAATATGGTGCCACTTAAGCGCTCAATTTATTGTCATTGGCCCCTACTTTACTCCTTGTTCCATTACGGTAAATAACAGGAGCTTCTGAATAATGATATGAAAAGCTCTCTGATAAACAGACATATCACCAAATGCAAACATAGTGTCTTTCCCAACAAAACATGTGTGTCCATTGTTTGTTCCCAAGTACTAAACATTTTGTTGGATGGAAGATACTGGGAACTAAGGCTATTTCACTTAAATGAAGAGGCATTTCAAATATATCTTCTTAAAAAAATCATTTTGGTGGGTCTTTATACATCACTTTCAGAACTTTCTTCTGAGCTTTGATGGTGATATCTTTTCACATCCCAACACTATATAAATTAGGTTAGAATGAAGTAGGAACTTCCAATTTGGAAGACATTAATTGGCTGATAGTCTGGTGTGTTAGCCACTAGAAGGAGCAGGTGAAAGATGGGGAAAATACAGGTCCTATCTTAAAACAGTCTAGTTTTTCAACTTCATCATACAGAGGTAAAATAATGCAATAGCATGAATATGAAAATATGGGGTGAGGTAATATGTTAATAATGTAAATTGTATTTACAAGTATACCATTACTACATTTCAGAAAAAAATGTGCATAAATTGGTAATATTTTACCAATATCACCAGGGTAATATTTCCCCTGGTAATTTCCAGGGGAAAACACTCACCATTTTATTCTTCAAATATAATGTAATTTAAATAAAAAGTAAAACAGAACTCAACATAAAAGTAGTTATATCCTGTATAATTGAAGATAGCTTAAAATGAGGCAGCTTAGATCTTGAATTAATTAATCAGAGAAGGTCACCCTGATCATCAGAAACATTACTTGTGAGAGATGAGGGTTTAACTATCATTACTTTCTTACAGAAACAGTAGAAAATTGGAATCTAAAAAGGAAAACCTATCAGGTATGTATCAATAGCATTTAATTGAGTTAAGTATAGAAGGTAGAGTGTGAAGATATATTCTTATAGCACATATAGTCAAGAAGAATGTTTAGTGTGCTTTTATTATTTTCCTTATTCAGGAATGATAAGTAGCAGAGCTAATTATCTGTATATCTATGTCATACACTCTGGACACAGACACTGTCCTTGATAGCTGTCAATTTAGAAGCAGTACCTGTGACAAAGATAATTTCTAATTTTGGAATAGTTAAGAATAACTTCATGTACATATGGCAAGTTATGGACACTATAGAAAAATAAGTTAATGGAGGACAAAATGGTTATTCTGAAATCTCTTTAATTCACTTAACAATGAAAACGATGAACCTGATTTTACTTTTAAAAGACATAGATGTGTTTAAATATGCTAATTTCTATTTTTAATATTGCTATTACTGTTTATGAATATACTCCCTGACTCATACACCATGCTCATGCCATATTAAACTTTAATGCAATAAGCACAACACTGTATGTTTGCTTTATGAATGACTATACTTAATAAACAATGCATTATTTAGCTTGAATCAACTTAAGGAAGTTGTGGTCTAGGAAAAGAGAATTGTGAGACATAAGAATAGGTCATTTCAATGTTCTCTTTAGTCCAATGTTGTTCAACTCATCTGTTCTGCTCTGACCTCTGAGTTTTTGAAGAAAATCTGTATTGTTGAATCACAACACATTTTATTATCAATCAGCATATATTACTGGATAAACAATAGAACAGTAAAGTTATGAATGAATAAAGTGCATGGGATAAATTAAAAAGTAGTAGAATAACATAATCTGAATTTGGAAATCATATAAAAACAGGAAATCTAACAGGTGATGAATCACAGTTTCTAAATTTTCAATATGATATTAAAAGAGTGTCCATGAAAAAAAATCATCATATTACAGACAAATTATAGGGGAAACAAGGTGTAAATTACAGAGGAATTCCCCTTTAAGTACAAATTTTTTAATAAAATAAAAATATAATTCAGCAAATAATATACATATATGCTGCAGTGTTTAAAATGTCCCTATAAAATTTACATACAATTATCAGTAAGCTTTAGGGTGATCTTTGCTATCCCTTTCTAGTGTTCACAGAAGTTAAGATTATAATTAGCAAGATTGGAAAGGTGCTTATGAATCCTCAAATGAGGGATTGTGTATTACTTGTTAGTTTTTATTTTAATATTATGTCAGACTTACAGAAAATTTGCAAGAATATTTCTAAGACCCCAATAAGCCCTTTATCCCAATTTACTAATTACTTACGTTTTGCCCCAATTATTTTATGATTCTATCTTCCTGTTATCTGTATGTATACATATTTTTTTCTGAACTGTTTGAAACAGAGTTGGAGACATTGTTCCTTATTACCCCTAAATATTTTAGTATGTTTTTCAAAGAACAAAGGCATTCTAACTACAATAACATGATCAAAACCACAAAATTTCACAGTAATGTGAAATAATATGATTATTACATAATCAATAGCTCATATTCAAATTTTGTAAACTGACTCAAGGCTGTTCTTTGTAACACTTTTTTCCCCAGTCTAGGTGCAGTCTGGAATCACACAGTGCATCGATCATTAGAATCCTTTACCCTGGAAGGGTTGCTCAGTCCTTTTATTTGCTGATCTTGACATTATAAAGAGTACAAAGTCATTATTTTGTAAAATATTCCTCACTTTGGGATTGTCTAATATTTCCTCATGATGAAATTTAGACTTTCCATCTTTGGCATGAATAATACAGATGTTGTATTTTCCTTAGTGCAGTTATAACTGGAAGTCCCAAACCCAACATCAGTGATGTTAACTTTGATCATTTAATAAATATTGTATTATGTTATTGAAGAGGTTCGTAATAAGTCTCCCCAAAATATGCCACTTTGGCATGTGGGATTATTTCGAGCTGAAGGCAATCAAGGCCCAAAAGACTCATCAAGAGTTTCACCACTTAAAATAATTTAGATAGGTGGCCTGGCTCAGAAAGAGAGCTATTACCAGAGATAACTTTTACCTGAATGAACTATCTGTATGGCAGGGTAAACATCTAATTACTAAACATTTCTTCTCATTGTCCAGTGAATTACCCTACTCCCCTTTGAAGCTCCAGGCTCCATTCCTTAGCTCAGGATTACACACTAGCCTCAATTGCCAGATTTGCCCTTGGGTCTTACATTTTTATGGAGAACTCATATATGTACTTAATTTTTATTCTCCTGTTAATGTCTTACGGCAATTTGGTTATTAGACCAGCCAAAGAACCTAGAAGGGTAGAAGGAAAATTTTTCCTCCCCGAAATTATGTAATTAGGTTTCTCCATGATAAAGTTACTACTTTCTTCTTTGTAATGTAACTTCTATGGAGATACTTTGAATCTAATTTGTGGTGAGATACTTTATGTCTATGTAAGTTTTTTTCCCTGATCAAAATTTTACCCACTAACTTCAGCATCCATTATGATTTTCCAACCCCATCATTTCTTCTCTAACCATCAGAGTTCTATTTACAATAGAACTTATTCACCTGTTTATTCATTTATTTAAACAGATTTATGGGTTCTTATATCATTCAGTGATTTATAATCTACTAGTATTGTTATTTATTTACTATCATTGTTTATTACAATACTCAATTTGCCCCAGATGTGACCAAATTTGAGCCACTTCAATTTACCTCTTGTGTCTTTTGGACATGTCCCCAATATTCTCCCAGCCCTTGATTAATGGTGCTGCAAGAAGATGTTCAGGCTTATCTTGCCCTTTGTCTGCCAAAGACCTGAGATGCAACCATTTTTCCAAACATCCCTGGTTCTTTTTACTGGAAAATGATATTTAGAAAACAAGGTTGTCATAATTGCTATCAGTGTTAGCTATTAGTTGATAGAGCTAGCAAACATATGTAAGTGTGCACCTGTGTGCGTTTATGTAATATAAATAAATATATAAATATAGGTATATTTATATGTAATACATACTATATGTAATATGTATGTAAATATATTCATACAGATGTGTATTTTATATTTAAAATACACATGGAATTATTTTATACTGATACATTTCAATTCTAATCCAATGCCACAGGATACATTTAGTTTTCCCCCTTTCTGTATTTACAAATTGCTTCTTCAACAGAGAAGCCTGTCTTCCATTACTCTTAATATATTTACTCATTCACTAATGCCTAGAATACATAGAATATACTTTCAGAATTGCTAATCCATTCCACTGTAAAAAGCAAGCCTACTGAAAATTCAAAGTTTGTATTAATTTATAGGTAAAACTTATATATAAAACGTATGTGAAATTTACAAATCATAAGTACAAAATTCTATGAGTTTTGAAAATGGTACACTCATGAAACCCACACTTCTATCAAAATTTAGAATACTTATGTCATAAAGTATGATGGAATATACAGTATGTCTCTTTGGTGTTTGACTTTAACTCAAATGTTGGTAAGATTTGTTCCTGTTGCTCCATCTATTAGGAGTCTTTTTCCACTTTATTTCTGATTAGCATTCTTATATGTAATGTATTACTCATTTATTCATTCTCCTCTTAATGAACACTTGGGTTTTTTTGTTTGTTTGGGTTGGCTTTGTCAGGAAGTAAAACTTTCCCGAACCCTTTTAGATGCAGCCTTTGGTGTTCTGCAAATTAAACAAACAAAAGACGACTAGTGAGAGGGAAAACATATAACATGGGAGTTCACAAAGAAATGTGACTCGAGGTTAGAATTTGGGGCTTATATACCATTTTAATAGGGAATGGCAAGGAGCAGAGGGCACATCTGGGAGAACAAATGACTTTTTAGAGGAGAGAAGAGAAACGAGAGATTTTGGAAAAACAGATGACTTTTTGGAAAGACAAATGGGCCCTTAAAAGAATAGATGGGAGATATGATAGTTTTGTGACAATGTATGTTGAGTGTGGTGCCAACAACTTCTTATCTCAAGAAGATTAGAAGATTAGATTTGCTCCTGGGGGAGGGAATTTATGACAACTGAGCTCTTTTGGGAAGTTCTGCTCTTAGGCAGATAAGGGATTTCAAATGCCTTCAGCTCAAAATAATTCTTATGCCTCAGTGGCTTTTCTGGACTGTTTCAGCTTTTATGACTAAAATGTCAAAATCATTCTTTAAAACATCTTTTTGTACACATATGTTTCTACTTCTCTTGGAAAGTACCTAGTAATGAAATTACTGAGTCATATGGTAGGTATAAGTTTAACTTTGTAAGAAACTGCTAAAGTCTTTTACTAAATGGTTGTACCATTTGCATTCTCAGTGGCAATATGTGAGAGTTCCAATTGCTTCAAGTCTTCACCTACATTTGGTAGTTTCATTTTTTTAAGTTCAGTAATTTGAGTGGCATCTCATTATGGCTGCAAATTATATTCTCCAAATTGTTCATTTTATTTCCTTATAGTAATTGTTTATTGTATCCTCTCTGAGAAAATATTTGTCTACCCATTTTGCCAAGATAATCTCCTTAGTTTGCCTAAAGAACCATTATGACTTTAGCTTGAGCATTTTGGATTATACTACATTTTAAATTAATTTTTATATTTGATGTTGAGTAGAGTTTGAGTTTCATGTTTTTCCATATGATATTCAGTTGTTCAACATCCTCTATTGAAAATCCTTTCCCCAATGATTTGCTTTAGTGTCTCTGTGGAAATGCAATGTACTGTATAAATGTGAGTCTATTTCTGGACTCTCTAGTCCTTCCATCGATCTAGTTATTATTATTAAACAAAGTTAAGATGTCTTAATTACTGTAACTTTATAGCAAGTTTTAAAGTTGGATGATATAAGTACACCATCTTTTGATTTCCTTAAGAATTTTTGGCTGTGTTGCATTTCCAAATAAATTTTGAGTTAGTTTTGACTGTGTTGCATTTCCAAATAAATTTTGAGTATATTTCTGCAAAAAAGTCTGTTGTGATTTACATTGGGATTGTATTGAATCTATAGTCCAATTAGGGGAGGATGGAGAATGGACATTTTAACAACCTTGAATGCTCTAATCCACAAACATGGTGTGTCGCTCCATTAATTAAGATTTGTCTTAATTTCTTTCAGGAATGCTTTATAATTTTTAGTATAGAGGTTTTGCAGTCCTTTGTTAAAGTTCATGTTTTTAGACACAATTGTATATGGGACTGATTTTTAATGTATTTTCTATGTTGCTGATATATTAACCTTGTACCTGCAACTTTGCTAAATTCACCTACTGGCTCTAGTAATTGTTTTATAAATTCCTTGTGATTTCCTTTGTAAATGATTATGTTATGTGTAATTAAAGACAGATTTTATATTTTGTTTCCAAGCTTTATTTATTTCTTTTGATTGCCTTATTGGCAAGATGTGGAATAGAAGTGGTAAAAACAGACATCTCACCTATTTCTAATTTTATGGAAAATCATTCAATATTTCACCGTTATGCATGATATTAGCTGTAAGCATTTTTGATATGCCCTATATACAATTGAAAAAAATCATTCTCTGCGTCTATTCAAAGATGTCAAGCTATTTCTCCTTCAGTCTATTAATATAGTAAGTTATAGTAATTGATTTTTGAGTGTTAAGACAACCTTGTATTTTTTTAAGAAACCACATTTACTCATGTTTTATCTTTCATATATAATTACTGGTTTCCTTTTGCTAACATTCTGTTAGGAATTTTTACATTTTTATTCATGAAGAATATTGGTCTTAGTTTTTTTCTTTTGTAATGTCTTAATCAGGTGTTAGATAATGCTGTCCTCATAAAATGAGTTTGAAAGTATTCTCTTCATCTCAAACTTTCTGAAACATTCTGTATAAGATTTACACATATATTATTACATTGTAGTAATTGGCAATGTTTTTAAAAAATACATTTCAGAGATAAACTTAGTTGGACTTGATGTATTATTTTTTAATATATGGTTCTTGTAGTCTGGAAATATTTTATGATTTTTAATAATTTACACAAAAAATAAAGGTCCACCTTTTAATTTTTATAAATTTCTTGTGTCATCAATGACAACATCCTTCCATGGTTGGCTACAATATTAACAATAAGGTATAGTAGTTTCCATATTTGAAAAATTGTGAAAAATGGGTACATTCTTTTAGGGGTAATTCTTTGAAAATTTTCCAGTTCTCTTTTGAATTTTTGTTTTTTATTTAGTGAAATATGGTCATTCACATTTTAAACAAATAAATCCAATATAACATGTTTTCAAATTAATTAGAAAATATCTATACACATAGGCCCACAATTTTTAATCACATTAAAAAAATTATTCTCTTTTTAGACCAAATTTTGGGGTGTGGACTATATAAAAATTTCTTATTCTATTTCCCCTACAAAAATCAAGTTCTTGGATTTACCAACTTTATACTTCTGGAGTTTTTTTTAATGCTTGGTGTCCTTTATTGCATCTTTTATTTATGTTTGTTTTGCTCTTGTTTTCCAGTGTTCAATGTTTAAATTATTCATTTCCATATTTTTATTTGATAACATACTCAAAGTTATGGATATTCATTTGAGTAAACTTTGGCAATATTCCATAAGTGATGACAAAAATATTCCTATTTTGTTCTTTTTCAAGAGCTTCTAATTATATTTTTGTTTCCTTTTTTAAGCAATTTCATAATACATTTTAAAAAACTATATGTTATGAGTGATTTTTGTTTAAATATTTTATATTCACGTTTCCTTTTACTGCATTATGGTTAGAGAATGTGATCTGCGTGTAGTCTGTAGAATTTGAGCTTTTATTTGTGGACTAAATCAATTTTGTTAGTATTGCATTGTTTATGTAAAATACATTTTTTTTTGTAGGTTATAACCATCTGGTATTATATTAATGTTAGTCTTTGTCAGTCAGATCTGCCAACACCTTGATTTTAGCCTAGTGAGAACCATTTCAGACTTCTGAATTACAGAACTGTAAGGCAATATATTTTTAATTTAAGCCACTAAATTTATGGTTATTTGTTACAGCAGCCATAGAAAACTAAGATACCACTGCACTGGAAAATAATAGATACAGATGAAATACTATTAAAAAATAAACAAACTCAGAGGGTAATTGACCCATAAAAGAAAGAAAATTCAAAGAATGTAAATAAATTATTTTCCAAAGAAACAAAATTAATAGAGAAGTCAGAAAATAACTTCAAAATAAGTATCTTTTAATATGTGGAAAAATAAGAGAGAAATTAGAATTCATGAGATAAAAACAGATCATCATAAATGAATGTTAGAGTTTTGGTATGAAAAATATAATTACTTTTATATAAATAAAGAACAACAATTGCACACTGGTAAAAAAGCAAGTTAGAGAAATAAATGATCAAGGTGAAGAAACATGTCAAAAGACTTTAGAAATGGAATTATTAAGAAGAACAGAGGAAAACATTCTTATTTATCTACTGTCTAAAGTAGAATATAAGAGCATGTACGTAAGGAAATATTTAAATAAATCTATTCTCAAGAGTAAAATGAGAGCCTCTCTGAATGAAAAAGAGCAAACACTCAAGAATATATTCCTCCAAGGAAAACACAGGCAGAACGCTCTATGACATAAATCACCGCAAGATCCTTTTTGACCCACCTCCTAGAGAAATAGAAATAAAAACAAAAATAAACAAATGGGACCTAATGAAACTTAAAAGCTTTTGCACAGCAAAGGAAACCATAAACAAGACAAAAAGACAACCCTCAGAATGGGAGAATATATTTGCAAATGAAGCAACTGACAAAGGATTAATCTCCAAAATGTATAAGCAGCTCATGCAGCTCAATATCAAAAAAACAAACAATCCAATCCAAAAATGGGTGGAAGACCTTAATAGACATTTCTCCAAAGAAGATATACAGATTGCCAACAAACACATGAAAGGATGCTAAAAATCACTAATCATTAGAGAAATGCAAATCAAAACTACAATGAGGTATCACCTCACACTGGTCAGGATGGGCATCATCAAAAAATCTACAAACAATAAATGCTGGAGAGGGTGTGGAGAAAGGGAACCCTCTTGCACTGTTGGTGGGAATGTAAATTGATACAGTCACTATGGAGAACTGTATGGAGGTTCCTTAAAAACTAAAAATAGAACTACCAGATGACCCAGCAATCCCACTACTGGGCATATACCCTGAGAAAACCATAATTCAAAAGAGACACGTACCACAATGTTCATTGCAGCACTATTTACGATAGCCAGGACATGGAAGCAACCTAAGTGTCCATCGACAGATGAATGGATAAAGATGTGGCACATGTGTACAATGGAATATTATTCAGCCATAAAAAGAAAAAAAATGAGCTATTTGTAGTGAGGTGGATGGACCTAGAGTCTGTCATACAGAGTGAAGTAAGTCAGAAAGAGAAAAACAAATACTGTATGCTAACACATATATATGGAATCTAAAAAAAAAAATGGTTCTGATGAACCTAGGGGCAGGACAGGAATAAAGATGCAGACGTAGATAATGGACTTGAGGACATGGGGAGGGAGAAGGGGAAGCTGGGACAAAGTGAGAGAGTGGCGTTGACATATACACACTACCAAATGTAAAATAGATAGCTAGAGGGAAGCAGCTGCATAGGGAGATCAGCTTGGGCTTAGTGCTTTATGTCCACCTAGAGGGGTGGGATAGGGAGGGAGGGAGGGAGGCTCAAGAGGGAGGGGATATGGGGATATATGCATGCATATGGCTGATTCACTTTGTTGTACAACAGAAACTAACACAGTATTGTGAAGCAATTATACTCCAATAAAGATGTTAAAAAAAAAAGAATATATTCCTCCACAAGGTAAAATGAATTTATAAGGGTACAAGGAGGAGAGAGAATGATGAGCATAAAATTAAATAAACTGATTGTTAAAACTCACTAAGTATAAATTAGAAGACGACAGAGAAGGAAGAAGAGAAAAAGAGGAAGAGAGGAGGAGGAGGAGGCAAAGAAACTAAGGAAGATGTTTTTAATATTAATCTGAAAATAAGATTCAAGATGAGAGTTATAAATGAGTTGGGGAAAGGTGACAGGATCAAGGAGAGGGAGAGAAAGGAAAAGAGGGAGGAAGATAATGATAAACTCTTGACCTTTTTTCGAAAAATATATTTAAGTATGAGTATATTAAAATCAAGCATAACTGAAAGAATAGAAATAGAATGTAGAGCTATCAAAATAGGGACCGTATGAAATTCAGTTCTTCTAGTAAAAAGTAGGGAAACATAGAGTCTAACGCATGCTAAAGAAAAAACACAAAATGAGATGACATAGTAATCACTGATCGGCCCGACTGTAAATGAGCTAAATTTTCCTATTCCCAGACAGACTATATGATTGGATCACATATAAGAAACCAAACTACTATGCCTAAACTTCTTTTCCCTTTCTTTTGTATTTCTATGGAAAAGTCCGTGTGCATTAACAGCCAAGAAAAAAATGACAAAAAAGGACAAATTTAAGGTATTTTCCAAGCACATGTCTAGACATAATGTAAAGCTATAATAATGAGAATTGTGTGGCATTGAATCAGTAATGGATAAATAGATCAATGAAACAGAAGTAAGCCATAAGTGTGCATGGGCACGCACATGGCATATAATAAAGTTTCAAAATAGTGAAAAAAAAATTAAGTCTTACTTAAATTGTCTGCATATAAGTATTTTAAAATTTTGATTATTAGAAGGTAATCTATCTCTGGCTAAAACTTTTGACATGAGAACAAGTTTGTTGGAAACAAATGGATCTTAAATACCAGATATGTACATACTCATTCACTAATATAAATCCAAGTGATAAAAATATAATAATAGCATATAACTGAAGGAATAATTTCTTGTTCTTCGTAATATTGGGTGAATTATGTAGAAGTAACATAATGCTGACAAGGGGTGAGACTATGCATAAAAATAATAATATTGCTAATTACCTTGCTGTAATAAAAACAGAATTAAAATGCTACAGCTATTCTGTAGCATAGCTCATCCTTAAAGCATTGTAAACAGAGATATTATGGCCATTAAGTATTAGCCTTGATGCGTGGTGTTATGATGGAGAGCTAGTCTGACAAATACTGGCCCACGTGAAAAGAGATGTATTAAATTACTCTTAGATCCATTGCTGTATTTTTTCAATATGTAAGCTCTGTTTTTAAATTTTTATTCATGTCAGTATCAGAGAACACATATATAAAGAAATTAGATAATTTTACCCCAACATTATTCCCTATTCTTTACCTTTTTAACTAATATGCCCAAAGTGTGAAAAATTGTTTCAGAAGATATCTTAAAATATCCAGACACAAAAATGAGCCCTTCAAAAAATGTCAAAACAATTTTAACCTGGAAATTGCTATGGGGAACCTTTAAATGTTCCCGTATATTGCTGGCAGTCTACAAAAGCTTCTTGATGCATTTTTAATGAATCACATTTATTATCAAATATGGGATTTCACATTCTATCAGCAGGGTAGTTGAGTTGGCAATAACAAAAAACAAGTTTTCCTAAAATGATATATAGGCTCCCATATTTCAGCATTATAACTTTGGAAGTCACAGAATACTAGATGCACAGTCCCCTTGCCTTTTAAAGGTTTGGCATGGACACATTGGCATTTCTATCTACTTAACAAATATACTGGCTTTCTAATCTCTTCTGAATTATTGAGAATAATTTTTATAAATCTAGATGCAATGAAAAATCTTATAGGCTTGAAGGTACCATGTGAATGAAAACCAAAACCATTTGCCACTAATTCATTATGCTGCCCGAGTTCAGTATCTCTGATTCTGAGATAGTGCTGGGAAAGAATATGACAAATCTTTCATTTGACAACAAAAAAAGCACAGCAATGAGGTTATTTCTAGGCACTTATACTAGACTCTCTCTTTTTTTTTTTGGTCACTTTCAGTAATATTTTATTAAGTAAAATTCCTTTTAAAGTAAGGCATTCTAATCTCCCCCCAAATCTATATTTACCCCCATCCTTGCCCCCAAATAAAAGCCATCTCACACTTTTCTCCAGAGAGTAACTACAAAGGGTTAAGCAAAATCCACCCTGACAATACTAGAAACAGTTCTCTCTCGGTGTGTGTTGGTTCACTGCTCCACAGGGCATAGCAGATGTTGTGTCTGGTAGTAAGAAGGGCCCAGGAGGTGTGGGCTGTCAATCACTTGGGGGTTTTTTTTTGTTGTTTTTTTTGTTTTTTTTTCCTAACTACAGGCTACGCTATGGATCTGAAGCCCAACTGAAACAATCTGCCTCAGCTGGGGTGTGCGAGGTATCAATAACCCTTGACAGAGGTGTCAAGAGCCTCGGTGGAGCTGAACTACCCTGCTGACCAGATGCTTAGCAAGTTAACAAGATAGCATTGAGCATTCACCACTTTTCCAACACAGCAATTAACACAACTGGAAGATCACTGCACTGATATTCTGAAAAAGAATCTCACCAAAGTAGCCTTTTATGGAATAGAGACAAATAAATATTGGACCACTTTGGGGAGAGGAGTGTTTTGAAGTTTCAAGTTGGACAGATGCTTTGGCTAAATAAATGTGAGAAACGGGGGAAAAAAAACTACTATCAAAAGTATTTTCTCGGTCCATTTCTAAAAATAATTTGTGAGTACACTAAAACTATATTATCTTAGGGAATAACAGTCATACATTTATTTCAAAAGTGATCAGGACTAAAACTTGGTCGAAGAACAGAACCTAAATTGGCAAAGTTTTGCTAATGTGAGTAAAATTAGTCAGCATCTCTATATAAACTATAAGAACATATTCAGAAGTTGCTCAGTAAACAACATTTAGATATCTATAAAACTTGAAAAGAATAAAGCAATCAAATTACTGATTAAGAGAAAAACACCCCCTTTAAAAGACTGTATACCATGTTGATAAATGTCCTGACTCGAATATACTTTGGGTTTGTGTTTTCAACTTATCTTACTTTAGGGTTATTTCCTACCTTTTCATTCATAATTCCATTAGATAGCAATTATATATTTTTTCTGGAAAACAGATTATATACTATTTCTAGAAAAATACATGGTATACAGGAAAACATGAATATTCGCTTTAAACAATTTGATGTTGTTTGTCTTTGCTTTGAAATTCAATAATGCCATCAGCCTGTAAGACCTCTTAGAGCCCAGCATTTCACACAGTGAAAGCTGCTTTCTGTTACAAAAGCACAGCAGCTGTGGCTCCCGCAGATACCCTTAAAGACAGATATAATAAAACACTGGGAGGGAGTAGGTCGACACAGGAGCATGAAATGGACGAGATGAAGCCCCTTTGTCACAGCCAAACAGGCTATAAAGTTACTATAGTAACATACAGTATTAAACTCCAGGTGGATTGACTTAATCTTCCCCAAACAAAAAATAAAGGTTAACAAAAACCAAACCAATAACGATTACAATTACTCTACTCAAATATTTTTCAAGCAGTTGTTTTTGGTTGAGTCTGGATAGATGATGAACTGGATACACGGGTGCATGTTCTGATATGAAGAGACAATCCCAGAAGTTCAGGGTTTGGGGGAAGAAATGAAGTTTTAAAATACTTTGAAAAAAATCAAATGAGTAGCAAGAAAATCAAAGTGACAATGAAAGAGCCATTAGATTATGTGGATTCTCAAGCCCAGCTTTTTCTATATTCATCACATTTTTGTCAAATGGTGAGATTTTTTACATGGTAATACCTCTGGTACTAAATTCACTGATAATGCAACAGCCTTTTCTTAACTTTAGTTAAAGAGTTTCGGTTCCATCTGTTTTAGACTGTGTTCTCAGCAAGAAAATAATGGCAAGACACAAGGTAAAGTAACTATGAAATAAAAGCTACTGGACTAGTCTGTGGAACATGAGAGCAAAAAAAAAAAAAAAAAAAAAAAAAACGAACAAGGAAATGGAAAACCATCGAATTTTTAAATTTCATGAAAGAAGTAAATCTAAGTGTTTAGGATATACAATTACAACTCAGGGTAGCTGTCAAGTCCTGCTATTTCTTTCTTGCACGTTTAGTATTTACTGTTATTATTTTGCTGTGATCATCAACCATTTCACCTACAAACCACTCCTATAGGGTAAACCTCACAAACGTTTTTTCTACCCAGACTATAACACATACACACACACTCACAATCTTACTCCTTTTTGCTTTAGTAAATAGCTATTTTTTGTGGCTCTATTTTCAAGTGTGAAATTTCATGTCTTTAATGTAGATGAAAACTTGCAGTGATAAATAAACCTTAACATGTAGATATTTGCACTTTGGATTAACTCAATGATCATCTGAATTGCTCCTTTTGAATACTGCTTTAATGATCTGAAAGAGTTAAGAGACTTGCTCTGAACCTTAATTTATGCCATGGAGCTAGGCACCAGGGCATGCCGGACTCAGTATGAATATTTTTAGTAGGATTTAGCTAACAGTGTGAGACATACCTTTAATGGATTTAGTTTGGGTAAACAACCTTTGTCTAGACAGCCCAAATGTCACAGGTATTGGTGCTCATTTTAAGTGGTAACTTCTATGCAAATAATTGCAAAGTTGCATTTTGTTCTTTGTACTGATATTTTATGAATTAAAACGTTTGACTATATCAAGAGCTGAAGATACACTCACAAGTGGAAATTTTAGTCATAGACCTTTCTTACTGGTCATTCTTGTTGGACAACAGTGAAACAATTAGATTTCAGATTGCACTCCTAGATTTATGATGTGGTTGCTGAGGGCTGATTCCTACTAATATTAAGAAATCTATAAAAGAAATGTGGAGAGGAAGAGCTAATAGATTAGCAGACTTTGGGGGAAAGCAAAGAGCAGAATTAAGGTTAAGAGATGAAGAAATAGCCATAGTAGAGAGCAGAAAGAACACATTTTTTTGTAAAATATTCATTCACTGTATCTCTTTGATATATCCATGCATATAAGAAATATGGAATTTTGAGAACTAGAACAAACTATCATTTTTCACAGCTGAATTTAGTTTATTCAGCTTCCTTGTAATGTATAACTAAAGATATTTTGTATTAAATGTGTTTTCTTTTATTATTTAAAAAATCATATGGCTTTAACTAGTTATTTTTAGATTTACCCATAAAGTACTTACTATTTACCTTATTATATTGTTGAGGAATCATAAGAATGGGGGAAAAAATCAGTCCTTGATGTGGAAGCTTTCAAACTAACACGTAGATTCTAATGTTAGAATTACAAATGTAATTCACATTTACCTAGAGGTCTAACTTTTGAGTATTGCATAAAACTGTCCACAGGAATAGCTTAATGTGCCCTCAGATCTGGCTCATTTTATAATAGTTGCTTCATGCTTATTTGGGGGTTTTCATAGATTCTAAAGTTCTAGGAAAGAAACAATAGGTTGTTTATATAGTTTGAAAGAATAATTCCAAATCATTAAGAGTAAATCCTGACAAATGCAATTCTGTGATGTGATAGGTTATAAAAATAAGAGTAAGATAAATTCTTTTCGGGCATATAATTTCACTCTAAGGAGAAATGCACTTAAAACTTTCAGTGCAGGCTAAAGTTTTTGCTTGTACTTAAAAACATTCAATTTTTTATGCAGGCAACATTATATTCTTCACAATTTTAATTTTGTTAAGAACAATATGTCATCTGAGGCTGCAATTAATTGTTCTGGCTGGTAACATCAGAATCCTCGTCCCCCAAATAAAGCAAAATAAAAGGGATACGGGGTCCAGAGCAACCATGATTGCATTAAACATTGTCTTAGATGAGAATGAGTTGCTGATATCCTCTTTGCATATTGCATAACCTGTTATTTCTTTTATTCTTTTTTTTCCCCTTCAGTATGCAGTCCACATTCTACTAGAAAGGTTGTGGTCCAAACCAGTAATTAAAAACCCAGGGCTCTAATAACTTTGATAAACATGGATCTGCTCCACTGTATAAGTTGCTCTCAAAGAAGGAAAAAATAAATGGATTTTTATAAGATAAATCAGTTCAATTCATAAAAACTCACAAAATGGGTAATAGTTCATACAGAGCATTTCTGCTATCTTCATTCAAAGAAGCAAACAAGGAAAGGCAAGGAGGCTACAAGTCATGTTTTTAGTGCTATCAGCTGGAAAGTGTGTCAGACTCTTAAAATTGCTGTAATTTTCACCTCAGGCATCCCAAAGTGCTCGGTAAACCATCGGAGATGAAACCTACAACAATCTGAGCTCCAGCACCCTCCTCACAGCCCTGCAGGATACCTCAAACTCCCCCAGACCCTACTGGCATCCTTAACAACTTGGCTCTGACCTCACTGATCATCTCATCAGAAGAACAGAGCCGCCCTCATCTGACTGCCTATTAGAATAGGAAAGAAGAATCGGAAACACATGACAGAGCCATTGAGACAACTTATGCATAGGACAAGTAATCTAATGACTCTATAGATTGCACCCCAAGTTCCCTAACTCCAAAAGGAATGATGTAAACTGGAGGTTCTAGTCAGCTAATGAGCAAAGATCATCTTTATACGGGCACATCTATGCTCTGTATGGTGGATATCTCATGAACAAGTACAAAGAGTGGTTGAATAAGCTTTATTTCTGTATTACTAACATTTAGTAAGGCCAATAATAATCATTTTGCTTTTCTTTTTCAAGAAACTCAAGCCCCTCTAAAGACTATTGCTATTATCTAACTATATCCATCTCAGAAAATAGATTCAGGAAGCTCATAATGAGGGAAGGTGTAAATATCATTGTGTTAGTATTTTTTTCTTTTTCCCCAAAATGAAAATGGGGTTTGCAATGATTTCTGCATAGATATTGAGCCAAATTCAGTCAGTGAGCAAGTTGCTTCCTAGATACTTCTAAAAGCTGACTTAGCATTTGTTTTAATCGAGTGAATGGAGTCACCCTAACGTCTAAAACTTTTTCATGAAGTTGTTACCTAATTTGTTAATGACTTTCCTTGCTGGACTGTTCCATTTTTCAATCTTATCTCAAAATGCAAAGGTTTAAAAATAGGTATCAGCCATCTTAACAGCCATCGCATTCAAAAGGGGTCACTAAGTGCCTCTATTCTCTGTGTAATTAATAGATCCTCTACTGCAGAGTTTGCTTTTCAAGTAACGGTTCCTATGAAAATAGCAGAAAGTAATTTCTGAATGAAATCTGAAGTCCCAATTGCTTAGCTATGTTTGTGCTACATAAAATCAACTAACCTTAATATTACATGTAATTTATGATATATTAATAGTTTATTAGAATGTGAGCCCCATGGGGACAGGTCCTGTGTCTGTTTTGCTCACTCCTTCACCTTCAGTGGTTGAAATAGTGTCTGGCACATAATATATATTTGTTGTTTGTTGAATAAATAAACAAATGATGAAAAGACTGAATTTGACATAATTTTCTGCAGCTGCCTAAATATATGGAGAGGAACAGAACATTTTATTTCATATTTCAATAGAGTTAAATAAACTGAAATTCACTTTAGAAAAGAGGTTTAAAAGCTGGTCCTCCTTAAAGAGTGTAGAATTCACAGTTAAGGTTACACAGAGTTTGTAATTCTCTCTATTTGTTTATAAATTAATGCTCTCTTTTGAATATATGTCACAAGATTAGTGTCAAAGGAAAAACCTATTAAGAAAAAATCCATATTTATTTGCAAAAGCAAACTGTTTATGAGGAAGTCTTCTGAAAAACTGGCTTCTTGAACACAGTTTGAAATGGATGTGTAAAGGGAAACTTAACATCCAAATGTAAGGTTACCATGGTGGAAGAAAAACAGTTATTTCCTCAAATAATTACCCTATTTCTAAGAGTCTTCACCTATCTGTAGGTATTAGTACTGCAAAAGTAGGATTAACTTTGCTAGGAAGTTGGCCACTTTGGGGAAAGGACTAAAGTCTTCATTGATTTGAAGGACTGGCGCTAGATGGGTTTTCTATTTTGTTCGTTTTAGTTTACCCCATAATGCAAAGGTGGCTTTTATTGTATGTTTGCTTCATTTTTATTTCTGAGCTACAGTACGCTTAGTCATAATGCAGGCAGGACAAGATGACAATTTTGCTTTTTCACTGAAGTTTCGTGGCCAGAAAATAAATTATTCAAAATATGTTTACTGCAGGCCACACGTAAGTCTGTCTAGTCTGTTTGCAAGGCTCTGGATGTTTAAGTCAGTCTGCCTCAGCCAGGCTGCTTTGGGCCAAGAAGAAGAAACTGGAGATGCTGGAATTTTGTTCCCTAGCAATCATCTAGGATTCACCTCAGTGCACTGGAAACACTAGAAACTCTGAACCCACTCTGCTTGCCCCCTCTATTATATTATTACATTATACTATATTATATTATTGTTATTATACAATGAATATAAATGAATAAATATTGCAATGGCTATGAATTAACCTATCGATTTTTAGTTATAATTGTAATAATCAACTTGAAATTATATTTCATTATTTGGTCCATCAAGCAAAGGATTTATAAGAAGTGCCTGCCCTAGTTCAAGGCTCATATCACTTGCTTGACAAATGCTTGTTGAATGAATACAATTTTATAGAATGCTTATAATAGAAACTCACTACAGTAGAAACTTCTAGAAAATAGGGCTATTTCAGGAATTTAGCAGGAGTACTTAGTCAAGGACACTTCCACGTAAAGGGCTTTCACCCTTCAAGATATTGACTGACAAGATGTCCTGAAGTGAGGACACCTTACTAGTCTAAATCTAGGAATTTCTATTGAGGTTGTAAAGGCAAGCCTTCAGAAAGAACTAGCAAACCAGAGAAAAGAAGAGACATGCATCACAGAGCGTCTTAATGCCCGAAGGGAACTGTGTGACACCCCTGGATTTTGCCTGAATAGAGACACTTGAAAATAGAACTTCCATGGAATTCTTCATATAAAATATAACTAAAGTTGCATTCTTTGCTTTGTCACATTTATTTGTAATAAATAACTCTTTATGCAGCAGAAAGTGAATGAGTGGTAACAGATGTGTGTAGCTATAGAGCTTTGGGATGATTACATTTGTTAAAAAACCAAATACCATATCAGCCAGTGAATTTATCGTAAACTTTGTTTCTTAGCTTTCACTTTACAAAAGCTATCCATTATTTGGATAAAGTTGGCTGAAAGGCAAATAATACCACTAAGGGAAAAAGTATCTTAAAGCATATGAAAGTGAAATTTCCTGTTTGCATGAAGAGAATCAGTGGCCAATCCTTTCAAATAGATCAGAAGTTTAATTGTCATAATAAGAGTGACAATGGAAATTCATAGAGGGTTTTTTTGGCTGTCACAATGACGAGGGGAACTTTTGGCATTGAGTAGAGACTAGAGGTTCTAGATATCCTGTGAAATATAGCCCTGAACCCTGCACAAGTTTTAATGCATTGTCAAGATACTAATATGGGTGTGAACGGCACCTAGAACCTACATCACTTTTATAAATAAACTCAAGCTATTATTTGTATAGTTTCAACATCACTGGAACTTTCCAGGAATTGAGCCATTATATAAAGTGATGGAAGTATGCCCTTTATTTATTCCAGACTAGTAAAAGTTATTTACCGTTTAGCAACATATTTCGTAACTAGGGCAATGCTGCTTATTCTTGCACTGCTACTACAACACACCTCACTGAGTCTGTCTTTGGTAGCTGTTGCTTTCCATACATAGGGTCAGGCATATGACCACAAATCACTATTATAACCTTATAGAGATGTAACTCAAAGTAATGCAGAGAGAGAGAGCAAAAGAGAGACTGACTCTCTGCAGATACTTCTTAATCTACATTCCAATGTAGAAACAGCAATGGAAGAACATCCTCCCAGAACACAGTAATTGCAGTTCCTGGTGCTCTGACGGTTTCATGAAAAGGACTTTGGCTCTTTCCTGGCTTTTTGCTGCTGTGGTCCCTTCAGCACTTCTCTTTTCTGTCTACCATCTGGAGCACAGTTGAAACATCTTTTTCCTTCATTGGTTGTCAATTTTCCTCCTCAAGCAACATACATAGGCTGTTCTCACAGCTTCTTATTCAAGTGCAGGAAATGCTCGAAAGTGAAGATTATATTGATGGCCAAATAAACCTTCCTGAGTTTATGTTGCATAAGTTTTCATGTGTTCACAAGAAAAACTATGCTGTTCAAATTATTAACCACCATCACACTGAATGCAGTTGAGTTTCAGGATTTTAAGAATGAACTATCTTTCATTTTAATGTCTGTGTCATGCAATACAACAATGAATGTAAATTACTGAGCACAGGACCTAGCACAGAGTGAAAGCTTTGTCAATTCTTGCTATGATTATCAGCTGTCTCTTGTTGCTCTTCTATATATTCAAGATAAAAGCACCTTGCAACTTGATGCCAGGAAAAATCATCCTTCAGTTCTTGCAAGTCTCATGGGGACTTGTTTTAGAAGGAAAGCATACAATGACAGTGGTAATATTTGTAGGTTTTACTCATGAATGGCAGTTATAATAAAGCGGAAATCCAAATTACATAGACATTTTAGGTAGTATTAGCTTCTTTAATTTAAAAGGTAAACTCCTTAATTCTCTCCTCTGTAAATAAAAAGTCAAAGTAAGTTTTCAAAGCACCCATACGTGTTTCTAAAAGTTATCTTAAGTGTATGGACTAAATGAAAATTTAACAAGTGCATGAAACAATCTAGAAGCAATGCAGGCTATGTGATGGTTTTTGTCTTAGTGTAAAGCTTCGGTTCTGGTTTTGATTTTTGTCCTAATTTAGTGTGGTTCAAGACTTGGCCAAGAATTTTTTTTTTTTCTTTTTGCAATAGTCAGACTTCTTGGTGACAAATAGCCCTGAATAACAAAGTATGTGTCAACATCAGCAATGGGATAATTTAAAAGTCTCTTTTATACTAATATAACACAAGAGGCATTATTCAATCACGACTACTTGTTAGTCAAATCAGTGTGTACAATACAGGCTTTTCTCTATCAAAATATCTTTGGTGAGACCTTCAGATGACCTTTAAACTTAACATATACCTGATTTATTGTGAGGTTTCTGAGAAATAATTGAGGTGACTTCACGATGTTCCCAATCAAATTTTTTTTAAGGATAAGAGTGTGAATTACATCAGAAACTGTTCATAGCCAGATGTGGCCCAGTCCTGTGCACAGAGACTCTATGGGACTCAGAATATTGGAGGTCCAACTTTTCAAGGAGGCTAATATTGCTCAAGTATAAACAGGTCATTGATGCCTTGATCAAAAGCTACTGCTGCAATGCAAAACTATGAGATTTTCAAAAGGAGTTACGGAAAAGTGCAATGAAAAAAATAAACAAAATTTCCCAAGTCCTGCTGAGAATCTGACAAATGGATTCAATGAGTTTTCAGGTCTCTGCATGTGCCAAAAATCTGTAATTGTGTTTCTGAATTCTTGGAAAATTGGAATTCTAAACACGTTTTAAAAACAAGATTGGTTAATGATGAGTGATATACACATGGAAAGTTTTCTTTTTCATATAGGTACATTCCCCAATATGCAAAAATAATTCAAAGGAAAATCTACTCATCAACCAAGCATATAAATTACACTTGGGAAAAAAGTCATCCTTTCCCCCTATAAAGAAAGGCAAAAGTATAATTGGGATTATTTCCTCACAATACTTTAAAATTATTTTTGACCAACAATAATACTTGAATATTGTGCTGTATTTACTTATTTGGAGCAAGGTTAAGTTTAAGTTTCAATCCATTTTTTTGTCAAATCCAATTCCCATTAGTAAGAGTTAAAAGCAGCTATCTCAAGCAGTCTTAACAATGAGGATGTCCTTAAAAATATCAATTATGTATTAGATTTGCCATGGGATAAACATTAATTTTTTTACTGGCCTCCAATCACCATACTTCTTTTAAGATTACTCTGTTATGAACAATATGTGACAAATTTTCTGTAGTTTTTAGTCATTTAAAAATATATAAAGACACCGAGTGGTCTTTACAGCTGACATACAGATTAATAGTTCATTAAATAAGGATAGTAACTTAAAATCTTGATACACTTTATAACTTACAAATCACCTTTATATTTGTAATATAATTTTTAAAATTTATCTTAAAAAATGGGGATTTTTCCTCAAATTAAGAAGATTCTTATGTCAAAAAAAAAAAAAAAAAACCCTGCTAATTTTCTCAGTCCAATTCAGGATTTTTTTCCAAATGCACTAAATTATTTAGGACAAGTCAGTTATAAATTAAATAGAAAACCCTACAGAATAAATCGCAGGTTCTCTCCTTCTACATATTAAACTTTTGCCCTTTTTGAAGACTTTTTCTACATTAAAATTATGCCTGATGTGGAATCTCTTATGGTATCAGGGCAGAAGATTTTTGTAAGACTTTTTACTAAATTAATGATGTTTGTAAAAAAAGATAGATAAAATAAAAATGAGCCTGGTCGCTACTAGCTTAAGATTCTTGCTTTCAGTTTAGCATAATGTGTGCAGATCAAAAAGAAAATCATAATAAATAAGCTTCAAAAATACACTTGGCAAGAATTGTTAGTGTAAGGGTTAGTAGATTATGCTTATTAGATAACATTTAACAACAAAAACATTGTGCAGTATTTTGTTGATTATGCTAAAGCAAGTGTTTTGAAAAATCACTAGCTTTTTCAGGTCTCTAATGCTTGCCTTACTGGGGGAAGGGGAAAACAAGAAAGGAAACATTTCTAGAAAAGCCATTTTGGTAATATCTGAGACAAAGCCATTCTTATTTCACTGGGATTTTATTTCATTCTTGTAGGCTTAACATCTCACTGCATGAACAAAGAAAATATGTGAAAAGAGCTTCAGGCTAGCTACTTCCAAAAGGATTCAACCTTCCCGAGTGCTATCAATATCATCCATACACCCACACAGTTAGCACTTTTGAATACATTTACTGAAAACCATTAATAAAGCAACAATCTTAGTCTGGCTCTTAACCATGTGTCACAGTGAAATAAGTTCATGTAAATCTGTGAACTGCACGACAATGATCAAATTAACACTCATTTTAAGAAAAAATGTCCCTCAGGCTGAAAAATAATTAGGAGTCTCTCACTATCTTTTCCTAATAAAAAATCACGATATTATTGTTGACTGTGCTAATAAAACACCTCCCATGACCCTGATGCAGCTTGATGTAAAATGTAAGGACTGTTCCATTGTGCAGTCTCGCACATGTTTTATTGAACATTTCCATTTGGCTCTTCATCTATGAACACAAGGGTCATAGAAACGGCAGAACTTTTGTCATAGTGCAGTGCAACTCTCACTTGTTTATTACTGCCCTTAATAAAACCTCCACTCTGAAATTCGGTATCTTTGAAATTTAACTTTTAACTACATAAGCTGAATTTTCAGAGCTTTGGAAATGAGTAGGAATAAGAGCAAGGGACAGAAAAAGCAAACAGAGAAATTCCATTTAGTGCAGAAAGCAGCCCACGGTTGGCACCTATGTTGCCATAAATGTCAAGTCTGGGATCTTGGTTTTCAGAAAAACATTATATTGAGGAAGTCATAATGGTCACAGATTGCTCAACATTTTTCTCTTTTGGTGATTCATATCCACTCCACAACTACTTCTTGAATGTTTTTGAAGGTCTAGGAGGGACAAAAACAAGTAAAAATATAATCCTTGTCCTCAAGGAACTTATCAAGAATTTAACGGATTGGGGTTTTGTACTGAAGTGGATGATGAGCGGATGTTGGTTACTGATGTTTCCAATATGCCAATTGAGGATGAAGTATCACTTTATCTTTGAAAAACAAAACAAAACACATAAACCTGACAAGGTCAGCAAACTACTGGAGTGTGTGAATTCTTCACATTGAACAGCATCTGGACATTGATACCATGGTTCAGGGAAATCTGGTTATAGGAATCAACACAACTCAGGAAAGGCTTTTGAACAAAGGTGAGCAAGATATCCTTTCCCTCGAGTAGCTTGTTGTTGAGTAAGGGAAAATTCATATCGATAACTAATTATAATACAAGCCAGGATATGGCGAGGTATTCTAGTGACCATTTACTTTATAATGAAATATTTTGATTCTTTTTTGTAAATTCTTAGAATTAGACCTTTGAAGTAATGAGTAATACATATGTTCCTTGGAAAACACTGAACACTTCAGGCACACATACAATTTTAAGGTAATTTCTATTTTTTAAAAACCATTATATTCAAAAATATATATTAGTTTATAGCAGAGAGTAAGCAATTGGAAAGAAAAAAAAAAGGTCAAGCTTACAGGAAATGTTATGAGTACATGAGAAAATATAAATTTTGCAAACCAAAGAAAGTTTTGTTTTGCTTAATTTTAATTGAAGGAACATCTCAGCATTCTTCTAAACTTTCTCTTCTCAAAGTGTGCTCCATGGAATACTATGTTAAAATATGTTTTGAAGGTCCAATAAGTCTGGAAATACTTGGTTAAATCAAGTTAAATACATTTCAGAATTTAATATGACCACGTGCATTGTGTCTCTCTAGGAGAGAATGTTCCTTTTACAGAGCATCTCAAGGCACTGTAGTTTCATGGAAGAAAGCTTGGGCCACATGTGATGGTAGATGAGAACAATAGCAGATTCTCAGGTCCCATTCCAGCAAGGTGTGGATCTAGAATTCCAGATTTTAAACACACTCTCCTGTGATTTCAATGTAACTGCCTGGCATCAGACCTTGGACAGATATTTGAGAATCTCTGATACTAAAGCTGAATTTACATTTAGATGCTACAGGTGAATCAAGGTTTACAAATAATAGTTTCAATATAATACTAGACATTAAACCATTTTTTAGAAAGCCTCTCAATGCGCAGAAGAAAGTGAATGCTTTTCAAAAATACCCTCTGTTGTTGGGAGATTGGGATTGACATATACCCACTACTACATATAAAATAGATAACAAATAAGGACCTATTGTATAGCACAGGAAACTCTACTCAATACTCTGTAATGACTTATATGGGAAAAGAATCTAAAAAAGAGTATATATACTCTAAAAGAATCTAAAAAAGAGTACATATACTCTAAAAGAATCTAAAAAGGGTATATATATATATATATATATATATATACATATATATATATACATATATATGTATAACTGATTTACTTTGCTGTACAGCAGAAACTAACACAACATTGTAAATCAACTATAATCCAATAAAAAAATTTTTTAAATACCCTCTGTTGGAAGAGAGAAAAACTTTCATTACCTGGGCAATGCTCTACTTAACATCATAACAATGTTAACAATCTGGCGGGAAAGAAGAAGGAGGATGTTAGTTAAAGTTCAAGAGATGTGTCTGGGGACTTCCCTGGTGGCACAGTGGTTAAGAATCCACCTGCCAATGCAGGGGACACGGGTTCGAGCCCTGGTCTGGGAAAATCCCACATGCCGTGGAGCAACTAAGCCAGTGCACCACAACTACTGAGCCTGTGCTCTAGAGCCCATGTGCCACAACTACTGAGCCTACATGCCACAACTACTGCAGCCTGTGCGCCTAGAGCCATGCTCCACAACAAGAGAAGCCACCACAATGAGAAGCCCGCACACCTCAACGGAGAGTAGCCCCCGATCATTGCAGCTAGAGAAAGCCCACAGCAACGAACACCTAATGCAGCCAAAAATAAATAAATAAAATTAAAAAAAAAAAAAAGAGATGTGTCTGGTTACACTTAGCACAGTTGTCATTTGCACTGCTCACTGCTGCTTTCAGCATTCCATTGGGCCTTTTCTTTTTTCCCTCCCCAAAAAATCACCTTCTATCTCTCTTTCTCTCCCAGGTTCCAAGGAGCCAAGTACTCACTAAAGAGAAACTAGGGGAAGTGTGTCATTGCTTTAGCTATAACAAGCTGCTGGTGTCTAAATACTAAACATTCCACCCTATGTCGCTTCCACTTTCTAAGATACACAGACTGTTTTGATAAATTATTTCCACTCTTTGAGTTTTACAACTTTAGGTATAGCAGGAAACAAGTCCACAAAGGTGATAAAGAAAAGGAGATGGAACTGTCGAAGAAGGCCAAAGGCAAGGAGCAAAAGGAAAAATGTGTGTTTTTTGAAAAAGTCCAGTCCATAAATTAAATTGTTTTCATCTACTTTTTTCCCAAAAGGTATGATTTGTGTGACCAGTGTTGTCCACAGCACATAAGATGGTATTGACACTGATCTTTCTAAAAGATCAAGAGTAACACCACTGCTCTTAGGATAATTTTATAAAGGAATTGTGGGGGAAATAGATGTTATTGTCCTAATAGCTAGCTGCAGTTTCCCATTCTACTTCTCACTAGAATGTGAGAAACACTGACAAAACTAAAGCCTCTGTTTAAAGAATTCTTGAAGGAATGAGTGCAATTCAGAGTTAATAAATCACCACAATTCAAAATCTGGTATCTCATATCAGTTCTTAAAATAATTTATAATGGTTTATTAAAAATGTACATCTTAAATCTCATTTTGTTATTTGTAAAAATTATTTTGATAACACACATTTCTGAATCAATATACTTTGAGGAACTAAACCTTTGTTTATAAAAATTCTTCAGTGTATGTAACAAGCAAAAATTCTGGCTCATGGTAGCCAAATGATGGATGGATGGATGAATGAGTCAAGATAGCTGATATACCCAAATACAATTCCTCGCTCAATTATTCAAGTTCTAGCTGTGAATTTTATCTTGATTTGCCACTGTGATGTAAAAAGTTTAAATTATGCTAATATGCAGCTTTGTTGTTGTTTCATTATTGTCTACATAACAAATCATTCCCAGTCTTAGTGGCTTACAGTAATACTTTATTATCATCTCTCACATTACTGTGTATCAAATGGACTCAGCTGGACGATTTTCACTTGGAGGTTCTCATGGGGTTGCAAACAAATGGTGGCTGGTGCTGGTGTCATCTAAAGGTTTGATTGGGCTAGACATCCAAGATGGTGGTCAGTTCATGCTGGATGTCACATGGGAGCTCAGCTAGAGCTGTTGACTAGAGCATTTATATGTGGCCTCTCCATGTAGCTCTCTTATGTAGCTTCTTATAGATTCTTAGAGGATACATCGAAAGTACAAGTATACCAAGTGATTCAGGGGAAACTGCAAAGCTTCTTACAACCTAGTTTGAAAGTCCTGGGACATCACCTTGCTGCAACCATAGAAAAAGGCAAGTCACTAAATCCAGGCTATATTAAGAAGCGAAGAACTAGACTCCATCTCTTGATGTGGGAAGCAGTGTATACACACAGGGAAGGCAAGGAATTAAAGGCATTTAGCTTGACTATAACATTTTAATTCTTCTCTCTTCAAAGATATAAACGTCTCAAAGATATTTAAGTGAAAACAGTTCTTTCTTTTGATATAAAGAGGTCCAACACCCTTCCAACTCTTTCCCTGTTTGTTTGCTGAGGCAGAGGAGAATTAGCAAAACCTATGAACAGGATTTAACCTCATTTCAATCAAGTATAAACATTGCCAATAATTTTATGCCCTGCCATAGATGGGCAAATATGGCAAATATTTAATAAACTGTGAAGCACCAAGAAAATACATCTACCTTTGTTCTACCAAGAGTAAGAGACTATTAAACAAAGTGGATGAAGAATCATAATTCTTATTTCATTTACATCTCCATGGAGCAAATATTAGTAATTTTGCAGAAGAGGCTCAATAGGATAAGTGATTTTTTTCCCTTAAATTGCACTATTAATGAGTAGTAAAACTACTACTGGAAATAAAACTTCCAGCCTGAGGATTGTGGTTTTTTTCACTACACATGCCTGCTTCAATGAAAAGTTAACAACCACTGTGAAAACCTGTGGAGAAACTGGAGGTGAAAGAGTGAAGTTGGAGGGGAAGAATACAATGAAGTATGAGCCAGGGATCACTGTACTGAGAAACTTTTGTTTTACTCTTAATTGTTCCAACAAATATTTTCTACAACCCTATATACCCAGAGTGACAGTCTTATAGCAACCACTGTCTGGGAAAAATTAAAAAACAAAACAAGACTGTAGATGTGGGGAGTGGAGGAAGAGAGAATAATGTCGTGGAGGTCATGGAACCAGCAGCCAGGATGAGGCTCCGAGTGGCTGGAGATGGTGTGTGGGAAATACACTGACAAGTGATGAACAATGAGATACATGGAGAGATGGGAGAGGTGACCCCTTCCCTCCCTCGGTGCTCCCACCCCTGCTGCTGAATAGCCTTTTGGGTTTGTATAGAGCTTGAGGAAGACTGTGAAAGAAAAGATGAGAACATCCATGCTGCCGGCTGCATGGCACTCTCTGATTTTTTTCTCTTCCCACTGTTTGAAAACAAAACAAAACAAAACAGCATGCCCATAGCAAAATGAATTAATTTAAAATTTCAGTAACAGCCAAGAAATATAATGTAACAAATGAAACATGCTACTTCCTAATTATATAAGTATTACGTTTCTATTTCAGAATTATGTTTGTAGTTCAATCTTAAAACAGGGAAAACGGTATGAGCAAGCAGCTACTTTATTTGATTCATTTCATTTCTCTAAACAGTATATAATTGTTTTAAAATGGAGCTGATTTTTTTCTTATGAAGAACACTCTGACAAAGTTACAAAAAATAAAGAATATAATGAAAGTGCTAAATATCACCTATTACTCTATTATTCTTTACAAGTGAATTATACATGTTCTAGTTAGAAGACTAATCTAGGCAAAATATTGTTCATAAAGCTTAGAATCTCAGCAAAACCCACTTCCAAAAAATGAGGTCAAATAAGCAACTTTTCAGTTATATATTTTTAAGTAAACTGATTTATATCCTTCAGGGGTTAAGTGGTCTCAAATTCTTTTTATAACATTGCTGTACATTTTAGTTCATGAGAGAAAATTGCATACATTAAAAGGATACCAAATTTAATGCCATTCTTTATCTGCTTCTAATTCTTATCTACGCATTCATTTATCTATATCCATCTTAACCTATTATGAATAATAATTTCTATTTTATGATCCATGCTCTTTTTTTTTTTTGCTGCAAAATGCACAAAAGTAATTAAGCTAAACCGAAACAATTATAGAAATAAACTATTCAATAACGGAGTTGCCAAAAAAGTTTTACTGTACCCTAAGGAGGCAAAAAAAATGCCTATACAACAGTAATATCATTCCACATGTTACATTTATTCCTGCAAGCCAGACAAGCTCAAATTAATTGTACTGACTAAACTTTTCTTCTTGGAGAAAATTAAAGATATGCTGTTGTCAACACTTGAGCACAACCTTGCCGACACTTAAATGCAGAGAAGGGTGTGACATCCTGCCCCGGCTGCCTTGCGCTAATTAATCACTCTGGTATTTAGGACCATTCAAGCAGACAAATTAATGGGGAATAATTAGTGTATCTTTGTTCCAGCTCAGCTTTGCACACCAGACACTCTCGGGGAGAGAGGGGAGTTTGCAGAGCGCGAGCCATTAGCACGTGCATAGTTTCACTTCTGTTCGGCAAGTTCTTCCGAGATTAAGAGAAAAGCCAAATTAGCAGACGTGTGACTGGGGTTAGGACACCCTTCTGGAAAGAAAGCCCTCTGTTTGGGTATCAGCTTTCAAGAGCAAGTTGTTAATGCAGATACTGAATTTCCTGAAACAATTAAACCTCAGGGAAAAAATAATTTCGGAAACCAAAAATAAGTCTTTTAAAAAGTATAGTGAGAAAATGTACTTTTATTTATATCGTTTATATTTATATATCACGGAGATAATTTCAATCTTCAGAAATTCTATACTTCCCCTTATTATTGTTTGGTTTGGTGCATTTTTATTTAAAACAGATTTTTATCAACAAATAGTATTGGTAAATTTTATAATTAAATAGTGTAGACCATTTAACCTCGCTGCAGTTAGTGAGAACTCTCTGCAGATACATCCTAGGGCCATAAAACTTAATTTGTTTCTTCTGATAGGAATCATAGGGTAGAAAATTCAGACAAAGTCTCTGTACACGGTCAGTGTGACCAGCACAGTACTGATTAAACTCTGTCCCAGTTTACACCTCTAACTGGTTACGGCATGCACATGGGCTGAGCTAAGGCACAGTTTCTTACCAGAATATATTTAAAAACTAAAACCTATTGAAGGTTACTAGATTGAGAAAATTTCACGATTTGGTCTTACAACTAAAAACAGAGAGAAAATCAACTGATTTATGATCACAAATTCTCCCAGATTAAACCTGTTTTACTGTAATATGTAGATTCCTTCCTTCACCAGACAAAAACATCCGATTTTTCCACAAATAATACTTCAAACACCAGATTTTATTCTGATGATAAATTATTTCTGAGCTTTTTATTGAATAACAGGTTGTTATATAAAGAACTCATCTAAACATACTGCAAATAATAGTTTGAATATATGTATGTACATTCACATAATCACACTTATTTTGATACCATATGTGTGAGTAATTTTTAGTTCCGTTTTTTCATTTTTCTGAGGTTTATGTAAGGGAGGAGTTTGAATACATAAAATATGTTTTCTGTGTTCAATGGCTATTTTCTGCATTTCTCTACCTAACTCTCCTGCTTTGCTCCTTAATAATCAAGGCAAGAATGACTGCTGTAGCAGCGGAGAACATTCCTGCAAATTCCAAACCCACTGTAGGAAGGTTCAGACCTCTGATGGCATCACTCTCAGAGAGCAAATGTACCGCGTGAAAGAGCAGGTCTGAAAGGGTCAGGCTCTGATGTAAAGGAGACCACACAGTGAGAAAACAGACCACATTTGGAATCAGGTTATCCACCCTTTTGTAAAGAAATTCCACCACCAGAAATACAAAGATGAACTGAGTGTGGGTCATCTGTGAGTGGGTTTAGTCTTGTTAGTAGCACATTACATAATAATAGTGTCAAAGAGGAATATCCCTACCTGAGATATGTCATAATTTACCACACCCAACTTCCAGCTGTCATAAAAAGATGATAGTGCTAGGCATAATGCTCTTGAACTTGTGCTGGTAGAGAGGAGGAGGAAAAAAAGTCAATTACAACACCACACATTCCCACAATTTCTTAGAGGCGAGAAATGAATCTCTCTCCGTTCTCCTCTGAGATACTAAATTACTGCCTACGATAAGCCCAGATGCCATTAGAAAGGCTTCCATCCTGGGAATGGGTCCTCCTAGATCTTTGAAGGTGCCTAATCCTCATTAAAGGCAAACCCTGGGTGTAGGAGGGGCTGCGCTGGCATCAAGGCACCTGGCGATGACTACAAGCACTGGCCCCATGGGCGGCTGCCGCTGAGCAGCAGAATGTAATTTAGTCGCACCAGTAGGAGCAGAGGTCAATGATTTTATATTAATGGGGATCACGACAGTTCTAAGCTGTGGCGTGCTTTGAAATAAGTGTTGTACAAGGCAGCAAAGAGAGCTGGGCTGAGGAAATGAGCTGTGTCACTGTCTCCTCATGCCTTGCAGCAAACACCGGAGTGTTTTTAGCTGTACAGAGTCGGTGCCATCATAATATTTTATAAACGACAATTACCTATTTCATTTGGAAAAACTCATACTCTTAAAGTATGCTGCTAGAGATGCCGCTAAAGATAAGAAAATTACTTTCTAATCCAAATAGAGTCCACGTGTGTGGCCAACGAATGGGCTATGAATGGGATGCTCAGAGATGGAAACGAACTTATGAAAATAAGCCTAGGCATGTTATGGGTAGTTGTTGTGATGCTATTGAAAGATAGTATATCACTACAGACTTTGACATATTATGTAAGTGTCTACACCTAAAACAAAAGAGATGGAGAAGGCGTTAGAGGAAATGATTTTAAATTATGATCAATTATTCAATCTTGGAAGTTGAAAGCACTATTACCACACTTAGCCAAAATTTCTTTAAAATATAAAATTATTTTCAGATTTATTTTCAGGAATACCAAGTTTAGACTTTCTATTCAATTTTCAGCAGGTCAATATTAATTTTTTTCAATTAGTAATTGGGGGCAAGGAATTATTTTTGTCAGCATCTCTGAGAGTAAGGAAAAAAAGCAAAATAACAGTTCTCCCAGGGCTCAGGGATGGTCAGGTGAGAAGGGATGGGATGCACCATATATGGAAAACAATAAAGGTGTAACAGGAAAGGAGGATTAGATTTTCAAAATATCTTTTGAAGTAAACAGGTCAGAGATAGCTGAGCCAACAAGGATAAACATGTAAGCTGTTCCAAATATGATTGATTAGGGGGAACTCTTTCATTAAGTGGATAATAGCTACCTGAGAGTTACAAAAAATATTTAGCTGTGTAAAGGTTGACGTATTGATCAGAAAATTAAAATCTATTCTCATAAATGGCTACTTGGTAAAACAGTTAATTAATTTTCAATATTTCTCCCATGCCCAAGAAGAGTCTCGGCTGATCTCTGGGATAAGTCAACCATTACTGGAAGATAAAGTGGTATCACTGAACACTGAATTACACATCATCTAAAAAATACCTTCTATAATAGAAAATCCCATCTTGACTAGTCTATTAGAGATGCACTTTCCAAAGATATCTGTGAAACAATAGTGCCATGACATATGTTCTATGCAAAAGCTCACACACATTCAGACATATATATATATATATATATATATATATATATATATATATATATATATATATATATATATATATATATATTCTGCAGTCAGATACATTTAAAAAACACTACATTCTAAGTTCTTTGTATATGCCTGAAGGGCATTAGCATATTAAAGGCTCTGAAAAGTCCTGAAATAAAGACCCAGTTTAGTTTCCTTAAGATCTTTATCCATCTAGTTAATTTTATGACTATATTATTTTTTCTCCCCTGAGTCTATTAACATCCCCTTCTCTGAAACACATAATGCTGTAATATTAGAGTTCACTGAGCTAGTGACATGCATTTTCATGAAGTGGAACTAGTAGATGTAATCTCAGCCCCAAGCTTATTCCCTTGTACATAGGAACTGGTTAATGGAAGATTTGGGTTGTTAATTATAATTTAATTAAAATTGCAGACTTTCAGAAAGTATGCTATAATCTACATGGTATTTATAAATTAATATACCAAAAAATTGGAGACACACTAAAATTCTCAGGAATAAAAGGGCGAAGGATCGTTGGTACATTTCTATCTATAAATGTGAAGAATGGGAGCCACCAAAGGTTGGGTTTTGATGTGGGGACTTGACTAGTTCATCATGCTTTTAAATAATTTGGAATATGGAATGATTTGGATATTCCAAATCTAGAGATACATGTAGTTTTGTTGGGGCAATCCAAGCCATGTCTAGTTAGGCAAATGACCTCTCTCCAGCACAAAATATAAAGGGCAACAAAAAACTCAGTAATCAAGATACATAATATTTTTCTTAATTAAAATTTATACAGATAAATCAATGGAAAACAAAATATCAGTATTTTAAATAAAGACAGGATTAGTGTTACAGATTTTTCCTTTTGCTTCAGGCTCCAATATGGCTCAGCATGGCACTGGGGATAAGAAAGTACCAGAAGACAAATGGCAGGAAGAAAGAGCACTTAATTGGGAGTCCAAATTAGTTCTGATCATTTCTGCCAATAAATAGCTATTTAATTTTAGAAAAAAATCTATCAATATACCATGTCTCTGTTTACTCATCTATAGGGAGAACAGCATTTCTCAAACAGTTCTGAGAAGCATTCCTTCAATGAGACATTAATAGGTGTTCAGAAAAAAAGGAAGATGGGTAATATTTTTATATCAAAATATTTGGGAAAAGCTATATCAAATTTGGTCAGATTTCTTTACTATAGGACTTCCCAGAATTTTTAACATGCTAATATATTTCATTTCTGCCTTATAGGAAAATAGAGTATACAAGAAATAGAACATTTATTATCATCTTGCATAGAGTATGCAAAATGCTAAACCAAGTAATCTAAGTTCCCTCCTCCCTACGGAACAATGAAATTCTAAAGAGGTTTTTCTTTTTAGAGGTCATGTGCATAGAGGAAATAGGAGTTTAGTATAAATTAAAACTTTATAGAAAAAATAACTCTAACAATGCTTACAGAAATCTTTATTTCTGCAAACATTTATAGCATAACAAAATGACTTTAAGTTCTCTAAAAACAGAAGATCTACATGTTGGCTTCAATAGCCAAAAACAAATGTTAGATTAGGATTGACATTCTGGTATTGAAACCTTACAAGACACATGTGAAGGATGGAAAGTGAACAGAGTAGAAAAATGAACCACCGTAAGAAGATGAGAGTAGATAGAAAGGGCTATTTTACGGGAACATATGTTTTTAAAGATGTTTCAGTATTTGAATATGAGTTTCAGAATTAATGTTACAAAATGTTATCAATCATAAAAGGTATAGATAGATAGATAGATGGATAAATAGATAGATGGATAGATAGATAGATAGTTGACCCTTGAACAACAGGGGTTTGAACTCCGCAGCTCCACTTAAATGCGTTCTTTTTTTTTTTCTTCCAATAGTAAATACTACAGTACTACTTGATCATCGGTTGGTTGAATCCCCGGATGTGGAACCATGGATACATAGGGAGGGCTGACTGAAAAGTTATACTTGGATTCTTAATTGCACAGAGGGTTGGCCCCCCTAATCCCCTGGGTTGTTGTATATACACATACATAGACATAGACAAAAATGTATAGACAAATATATGGAACAAATGGGTATTGAAACTTGAAAGGAATACTTTTAAGGTATATAAAATAAACTCATACTCAGAGGTCATAAAATGATGTCACCCTCAAAAATTATATCAATGGCTTCTAAAATGATTTAGGAAAAAATGATAAAAATAGATCTATGGTGGATTAATAGTACATTGAGCAGGTTTTTGAAGGAGCTCAATATTGAGTAGCACAACTAAGTATTGTGCAAAGAATCTCTTGGAACCTATGTCCAAAACAAACTACTGAATTGGAACTTTCATGGATATCAACAAAGATATTATTTTTCTGTTTAAACTTTGTGAGAATTCCAACTGTTTTCTTCTATAACCCCGTGCTGATTTTGTCAATCTATAACTACCACATCTAATGTTTTCAGCTCACTCTCTTAAACCCCATTTTCAATAACCCTTGACCCCAGAGGACCTATAATCCATTGATTCTACTTGATTATCATGGTCCTAATCACCTTCATGTCCCCACTTTCCTCCTTACACAGCTAACTTCCTCAGCCAGTTATGTTTTCTTCCTCACATACACTTCCAACTCCCTCGCTCCTCTTTTAATTCATTGTACTGGATGGAAAACCCACCAACCTGGTTAGATTCAACTCTGCCTATTCTGGCACATATGTTTGTACTGAATGAAACTGGAGAAACACACGCAGACACACAGACACACACACCCAGTGCTTTCTGAACTCACTTTACATTTATAATCACAAACCTCAACTGTGTTCTCAGTGTTCAATGATACCATATTTTCATTCACTCCACTCTCACCATCACCTAGAATGAAGACTTCTTCACACCTCCACCTCCTCCAGTTCTCCAGTATTTCCTCCCCCATATTCGCTCACAGCAATGACTGGGAAAGTAAAAACACACAGAAGAGAATTTCCACAAGCTTATCCCACTTTCTTCATAATTCTAGCAACCTGCTTTAGTGACTATATATTTTGCCTTTTCTTCTATTACTGTGGATGACTTGTCCTTACTACCACATAAGGCCAACTCCTCCATTTGGCCATTGGATTGCATCAAATATGGTCTAATCAATTTTATTTTTCAAACGGTACTTTCCTCTTTCTCATATCACTCACCTTATTTTCTCTATAGCTCTTCCATCTCTGGGTCCCATTTCCCTTTCCAACTTCTATCCAATTCCTCTCCTTCCTTTTACAGCAGAATTCCTCCTTTAAAGACTTCTACTCTCATTTTCTCCTCCCATTTCCATGTGAAACACTCCAAAAAGATTTTGCCACTATCCACTTCACCAAAACTAGGTCACCAATGAACTCTATTTTGCCAAATCTAGTGGTCAACTCTTGCCATCTATTGTATTTCAGCTATAGGTAATATCTGACAGTTTTCAAATCCATTGCTACCTCAAATCAAACCACCATTATCTCCCATCTAGATTATTACAAGTTTCAGCTGTTCTCTTTGCTCCTTAGTTGCCCCCTACAGTCTATGCCTCACTGCAGCCAGAGCCATTCCATGATAAGGTAAAATATACCATCACACTTTTATGCTCAAATTTCCCTTTCCTACTCACAGTAAAAGCCAAAGACTTCATAATGTATAAGGTCCTGTGTTGGACCCCTATTACCTCTTTGGGCCTGTTACCTAAACTTCCCCAACCCTGCTAATTACCCCTATAACCACATTGGCTTCTCTGTTATTCTCAAACAAACGAGCATGCTCCCAACTCACTGCCTTCAAATTTGCTGTTTCCTATTCCTCTATAATCTGGACTTCAATATTCACGTGATTTGCTTTTTCCTTTCCTTCAGCTCTTTAGTCATCTGTCACCTTCTGAGTGAGCAACTCCCTGGACACCTTGTCTAAAACTGTGCATACACACACACACGAGATACTTCCTATATCACTACTCTGGTTTTGCACCACTACACTTATCACTCTCTAACATACTATATATTTTACATATTATGTTCTTTAACACCTATTTTACTTATTTTATTTATTATTTTACTCATTATTTATTATATATTTTACTTATTATCTATTAATTTTACTTATTTAGAATGTGAGTTCCATGAGAGCTGGTTTTCTCTCTTTAGTTCTATTTACTGCTGTATCTTCAGCAACTAGGACATGGTTAGAATATAATAGGTGCCCAAAACATATTTGTTGAATAAATTAAATGAATGAATAATAACTTAATCTGAGTTGAAAACTTTCATCTAATTATAATAATTAAATAATTTGTTCAAAACTAATATATAATATTCTAGTGAGCATGATTAGAAACAATGTAAATGAGGTCCTCATTTCTCTTATTCTAACTTCATATTGCTTCTCAAATTTTGGAAATCTTTTGCTATACAAAGTTTTCATTTTTACATTATCAAACATGCTTATCTATTATTTTTTTTGGTAACTGGATTTCCATTCTTGCTTAAGAAGACCTCTCACAGAAACCCAGATTGTATATATAATCTCTGAGATATTTGTGTAGACTCTTTTAAAAACCATCTAGAATTTATTTTGTACATGTTGTATTATAGTAGTCCAATTTATTAATTACTTCTACTTACACTCCTATTTATTTAGTCTTCCATATATAGTTTAAGATCAGTTTATCCAATTCCCATAATAGTTCTATTTGAGTTCTATTGGAATTTCATTAAATTTAATAATCAATATTTGAAGAATTAACATTTTTACCATATTAACTCGAGACTAATAAATGAGATGGGTTAATAGTTCTCTAGTTTATACTCTTACATGTGTCCTAGTTGACAAATACATACATCCATGTAACCACAACATCAATCAAGTAATAGAACATTTCCATCTCCTCAGAATACAGAAAGTACTCTTTTGTGTCTCGCATTTGTATGTAGCCTCTCCTTAGCAGAAAAAAAAAAATTCTTCTTTTTAGAGATTCATCCATATTTTTGGATGTTTCAGTAATTTATAACTTTTATACTGCTGAGTAGTAATTCATTGTATAAGTACATCACGGTTTGTTTACAAATTCACATATTATGACTCATTTTGTTGATTTCAGGTTTTATATGTCATGAATAAAGCTGCTATGTATATCCTTGCACAAGTATTGTATAAATATGTGTTTTTAATTCATTTCATAAACATATAGGATTGAAATTGCCAAATAGTTTTCCTAGGTTTTCTACTTCCACTAGAAATTTAAGAAAATACCTATTGCTCTGAAACCTTGCTAATATTTGGCATTGTCAACTTTTGTTTCTTTCCTTTTCTTTCTTTTTGTTTTTTTTGTTTGTTTGTTTTTTTGTTCTTCTAATAGGTGTGAAGGAATGGTCCATTGAGTTTCAATTATTTGCATTTCTCTGGTGGATAAAAAATGTCGATCAAATTTCCATATTCTTATTAGCTTGTATATTTTGCGAATGTTTTGTTCAATTTTTTAAAACTAATTTTAAAGGGTTAAAATCCTTTCATTTGAAATAATTATTCTTTTATTATTGATTTTAAGTGTATTTTACATATTTGGGATGCATATCTTTAATATATATTGTTTTCATTCAATTTTATCCCTGTACATTTGAAAGTAATACTATTATTTACCATTTGATTGATGTCATCGTCCTTATTGTATTAGCATAATCAGGCACATATTTCTCTATCATGATTAGAAAAGAAAGTGCTAGGTATTTACCCACTCTTGTGTACATCAAAATGCTTTACTTTCTTTTCCCAAGACTTTTTCCCCACTGCAGTAAGATTAGTTCAGAGGAATACATTCATTTCTTCCTGTTCTTCTCTTTTCCCATTCACATGAACAGGAGAGGTTTGGAAAATTTTACTTTCTTAATTCCCTCACCTGCTCATTCTCACTTTCAAGCTTAACCTCTAGATTTTGTTGAGATAGTTACATATTTTTAATTTAATATTATAATTAAAATTTCCTGTGCAGAATATTTGTTCTTTTTCAAGTCTTAATTTAGCATTTTTCTTACACACTCCAAGACAGTTAATTTACCCATTTGAATATATTTGCATGTATCTTTCTCCCACCGTCATATGTGGATAAAACAATTCTTGGTATGGTACATCATTTTACCAGAAATATACATTTTTCCAAAGTCAGGATTCAAAACTGGGTACATTTGAATAAAAAGTCTAAGTTTTAAACATGGTGCTATTTTCCCCTTTTAATCTCTCCCCTAATACCTTTAATAATCAGTTATAAAATTTACATATAATGAATTTCAATGTCAATAAAATAATAAAACAATGATAAATATTTTAAACCAAAACCTAATAATTTAGTTTTATTACTAAATTTAAAGCTTTATATTACTAAATTATATATAGTAAGATGAAGTATATGATATATACTCTATACTATGTGGTAATATAAATATATCATATAAAATACATATTACTATATTACAGTTTTAAAATTGTATATCACCACAACTTAACAAATATTTAAATAGAGACATAACTTGCTCTTGGATATAATAGTAAAATTTTAAATGATATCAATTCTTTCTTAAAATTAATTTAGATAGTAATGCAATTCTAGTCAAAATCTTAAAGAGAAATTTCCTGAACTTGATATCCTATTTATTTTAATAGATTTATTTTTTAGCAAATGGCAAAATGATCCTGAAGTTTAACTGCAAAAGTCACTAGAAAGAATAGAGGTGTTAGTCAACACTCATACTTCACATCATAATCCAAAATTATTCTATAAGGATTCAAGCGTTAGATGATAAAATAAAAAGGAGAGGAAAATTCTATCAGTTTCTCTCTCAATTCTCTAGATGGAGACAGACTCCAGAAATAAGGGCAAATCAAAAAATTATGATCAGGCTCCCTGACTTCAGACTATACTACAAAGCTATAGTAATCAAAACAATATAGTACTGGCACAAAAACAGACATATAGATCAATGGAACAGGATAGAAAGCCCAGAAATAAACCCATGCACCTATGGTCAATTAATCTATGACAAAGGAGGCAAGAATGTACAATGGAGAAAAGACAGTCCATTCAATAGTGGTGCTGGGAAAACTAGACAGCTACATGTAAAAGAATGAAATTAGAACATTCTCTAACACCATACATAAAAAAACCTCAAAATGCATTAAAGACCTAAATGTAAGACTGGATACTATAAAACTCCTAGGGGAAAACATAGGCAGAACACTCATTGACATAAATTGCAGCAATATCTTTTTGGATCCATCTCTTAGAGTAATGAAAATAAAAGCAAAAATAAACAAATGGGACCAAACTAAATTTAAAAGCTTTTGCACAGCAAAAGAAACTGTAAACAAAACAAAAAGACAACCTACAGAATGGGAGAAAAATCTTTGCAAATGATGTGAGTGATGAGAGATTAATCTCCAAAATATACAAACAACTCATACAGCTCAATATTAAAAAAACAAAGAATGCAATAAAAAAAATGAGCAGAAGATCTAAATAGACATTTCTCCAAAGAAGACATATAGATGGCCGAAAGGTACATGAAAAGATGCTCAACATCACTAATTATTAGAGAAATGCAAATCAAAACTACAATGAGGTATCACCTCACACTGGTCAGAATGGACATCATCAAAAAGTGAACAAATAATAAATGCTGGAGAGGGTGTGAAGACAAAGGAGCCCCTTTACCCTGTTGGTGGCAATGTGAATTGGTACAGCCACTAGGGAGAATGATATGGAGGTTCCTTTAAAATCTAAAAATAGAGCTACCATATGATCCTGCAATCCCACTCCTGGGCATATATCCAGAGAAACTCATAATTCGAAAAGGTACATGCATCCCAACATTCATCGCAACACTATTTACAATAGCAAAAACATGGAAGCAACCTAAATGTCTATGGACAGATAAATGGATAAAGAAAATGTGGTATATATATATATATATATATATATATATATATATATATATATATATATATATATATATGGTGAAATATTACTCAGCCATAAAAATGAATGAAATAATACCATTTGAAGCAACATGGATGCACCTAGAGATTATCATACTAAGTGAAGCAAGTCAAACAGAGAAAGACAAATATCAATTATACTGCTTATATGTGGAATCTAAAAAAAAGATACAAATGAATGTATATACAAAATAGAAATAGATCCACAGACATAGAAAGCAAACTTATGGTTACCAAAGGGGAGAGGGGTGGGGGAGGGATAAATCAGGAGTTCAGGATTGACATATGCACACTACTATATATAAAATAGATAACCAACAAGAAACTACTGTATAGCACAGGGAACTATACTCAGTATTTTGTAATAACCTATAAAGGAAAAGAATCCAAAAAAATATATATTCTTTCCTATACATATATAGATACAACTGAATCACTTTGCTGTACACCTGAAACTAACACAACATGTAAATCAACTATACTTCAGTAAAAACATTAAAAAAAATTATGATAGAAAACTCCAAGGATTTGAGTTTGGTCAATATTAAGTATGTTAAATATATATAAAGAAAAATAAAAGGCAAACAGTGTTTGAGGAAATGTTACAAATTAAAAAGAGATTTATAATATTAACATGTAAAAAGTTCTTTGTAATTAATAAGAAAAAAAACTAATAGTTCAAAAGGGCTGCGATGATATGAGAAGGAATGTTTAATAAGCATATGAAAAATATTCAACCACGTTTGTAATCAAATAAATGCAAATTAAAACAAAATACTCTGTTTTCATCTATTATAGTGGCAAAGATTTCTCAAGTAATAACTTTGTTTTTTTCAGTATTATACTTAGTCGGGTGAGGAAGAACCAAGAATTAGGCATAATTTCAAACTACTGGTAGACATTTAAGGTGACATAATTTTGCTGGATATCAGTTTTATACTCATAGTTACACTTTTGAGGATTTATTTTGTGGAAATGTGGTGAAGCAAACCAAAGATTTGTGAATGAGAATATTGACTGTAACATCACCTAAAGCAACAAAACATGGTAAACAACCTAAATGCCCAAGAGTAGGGGAAATATTAAATAAATTTTGGTACCTACACTTGTTGAAATATCATAGAGTCATTTAAAATCATACTTTAGATATTTAATATAATGGAAAATAATAAAAAATTAAGTTAACTTTTAAAAGAAGAGTATACAGCTCAATATTTAGAAGATTTGCAATTCAGTAAAAACAGTTTATGTGCACAGAAAAAAGACAAGATGCTAAATATTAGTAATGTTTTGTACTTGAGGATATTATTAAAGATTAAAAAAATTTTTCTATTTAGACATTTTTCTATATTAGAAATTTTCTACTTATAAATATTTTTATATCAAAGCCATTATTTTGTTATAAAAATATTTAATATCAAATATTTTCAGTGCAAAGTGATTAGTGGCAAATCAGAAATAGATCAGCTTTTAGAACGGAATAGTTGTTCAATAATATTGAATAAATGATCAGAACTCAATATTAATTCTTTTACATTTTACTGTGTTTTCTCTTTCTCAACCTTTTGTTTTCTTACACTTTGTTTCTATATCCTAATGTCTTGGATTAATTTCTTCACAATCTTTCTAAATGATTTTTAAACTGTTGCTCACTGCTCTGTCACCATTTTTGTAAAGATTTAACTAATGACAATAATATACTGAGGAATTTTATACATTTGATATTATCAAAGATTAAAATTGCACTCAATTTTATTTTTCAGTCTTCAGTAAAAAAAAAAAAATTATTAACAGAAAATGCTAAAGAGAAAAACAGAGGCCAAGGGCTAAGTATAACAAGAGAATACTTAGGTGTTTGGGAAGTTCTTACTCTCTAAGGAAGATTGGATGAACAGTTGAAGTAAAACGTCCTGGGCTGCTAAATTCCTAATCTTTATAAAATTAAATGATGAAAGAAATATTAACGTAGAATGATACTACAGGCTGAATGTTTGTGCCCCCAACCCCCCAAAAATTTATACGTTGAAACCAAATCCCCAGTATGTCGGTAATTGGAAGCAGGGCTTTGGGAGGTGATTAGGTCATAAGGGAGGAGCTCTCATGAATGGGATTAGGGGCCTTATAAAGGAGACCCCAGAGACCTGCTGCTCTGCCATGTGAGGATACTATGAGAAGACAACCCTCTATGAAGCTGCACCAGAAAACAAAACTGCCAGTGCCTTACTCTTGAACTTCCCAGCCCACAGAACTATGAGAAGTAAATTTCCATGTTTATAAGCTACTTGGTCGGTGGTATTCTGTTATAGAAGCCAGAACATACTAAGACAAGTGAGGTTTAATTTTTCCATGTGATCAATTAGAAGTATTTTGCTTTGAGCTTGACTTTGATAAAAAGTTAAAGTGCTAGATTCAAAAATGGATTATACAAATGCATGTATTTTCAGTCTTTCCCACTTTTTGTTTAAGAATGGCAGCATATCAGACTTCCTATTTTTAAACACAATGGATTAAACATATCCATAAAAGCAGGTCCCCTACCTTGCCAGAATACAAAGCAGTTTGAACAAAATAATCTTAAATGATACTTAGAAATTTTCTTAAGATCATCAATAAAATCATAGATGTATTGTGACCATTAGAGTTACTGCAGATAAAAAATATTTATCAAATATTTTCGGCCTCACTTACCAAATAGATAATTGATTTCAGTGCAGATGTGGTTCTTGGCATTACCAAGCTGCAAATTCTTAATTATGCAGGAAAGTTGAGCCTGAAAAGTAAAACAAAGAAACATGTATGAACTAATGTCAAATGTAAAATTAAAGCCTGTTTTATGGAAAACAATTGATATTTCTCATTTTATCAAAAAAGAAGCAAGCTTACAAATTGATCAATATAACATTTCCTTATAAATGTAAAAAATACACTGTCATTGCCTTTATTTATTCCCTTAGCTTTTCAGGTCTGAATCTGACAGATGTATATTAAATGTATCAATTGCATTTACAAAAAACAGATTCTTTTAATTGCTAGAATATACCAAAAGATATTCATAACATTAACATTTCATTACAGTATATCGTGATATTTTATTCTTTTAATTGCTAGAATATACCAACAGATATTCATAACATTACCATTTCATCACAGTACATCATGATATTTTTTTAACTACCATTTGCATCTTGATACACTCTTTAACATTTTTTTTTCATTTATACTGGTATTACACAAGCAATATAATATGCTGTAGTGGGTTTAAACTCAATACTTGTAAATTAATTCCCAGTTGTCTTCATAAATACTCTAGAGTATTAGAAGGATGCCAACTACATGAGCTATAAAATATTAGGAGTATCTAGTGAAATATCTACTTTTTATGACATTTTACAAAATTATTTAATGTCATAATGCCTCCTGATATAGGAGTAATGCCTCCTGATATACCAGTCATTTATATATATTACATATATATTATATATTATATATTAAATATATATTATATATATATATATATATATATATATATATATATATATATATATATACCATGTCATAATGCCTCCTGATATACCAGTCCTTTATAGAGGACTTCTACTTTAAAAGAAATTGATAAATACAGTAAAAAGCAGGAGTATTTTAATTTTGTGCAGTAAGCATCAAGTAGAAAGATGACTTACAGCTATTTTTCAAGGAATATTATAAAATGTGCCCAACTTTCAAGAGAAGTAATACTCTTGAAATAAAAATCTTGAAACATTGCATAAAACCTGCTCCTTTATTCAAAGAAGGAAATGTGATTTTGTGTGTGTGTGTGTATATAAATGAGCCTGAGTGTGAAAGAGAGAGAGAGAGAAATAGAAATTAGAAGAAAATGAAAATCAAGTAAATAAATAAGAAGTCAAATGAAAAATAAAGCATCGTGTCTATTTCATGTTTTAGGAAAATTAAAGCCAAAGCATATTAAACCAAAGGAAAAAAGAAAAATAGTTATTTCATTGTCTAATTCATCTGTACATTTTATTTTATTTATACCTCTTGATTTAAGTCAGAATTTATCACCAAATCATCCAACACTAGCTTAGTATAATTTTTTGTCCTGTTTTGAAATTTCAAAATTCCACAGGTATCTTTAGATCTGAGTCCTTGTAGGGCCCAGAAGCAAAGACATTCCTCCCCGTGTTGTTGAAAAAGAAAAGATTTAGTGTGAATCAAAAAGAAATGAAAGTAAAAAGGAGGGCAAAAAATGTCACATCTACAACTTGCCACTGTTGTTGGGCCTATTTTCCTTGCACTGGGTTAGTGACCTCAGTGCTCGCTACTGTCAAGTAAAATGGTCTGAGCAACACCTGTTTTCCCCAAACCCTCGACCCTTACTTGGCCTGCAGCTCTGACACGCCCTCATGCAGTGCATAGCAATGGAGTCAAGGAAATGGGCGGTTGCCAGGGGAACTGTGCCATACTTTTTTACTAACCACTTATATATTAACTCTCACCTCATTTGTGATGAAGAGAAATGCATTTTTAAAATTGAAGAGCAGTATTGATTAGTCTAAAAAGCTTTAAATTTTTAGTTTCAAGGTATCACAGCTTTTTTCACTGCCACATGTCAGCAATGTGACTTGTAAAATATTTGAGACTTTCTGCAAAAGCATTCCGATTTTGGTACCTCAGTTGTAATACATAACCCAGAAAGAAACAGTGAGCCATTTTTTTCTCATAGGTTTTATAAATCTGCATTAAAATTTTAAATTTTCAATAAAACAGAAAATTACTTGACTTTGTTCAAGGAAGTGAAAGAATAAATGTTCCTTCCTAAACTGAAACATATAGAAAATACTGAGATGCTGCCACTTAGGCATGTAAGTTGCTCCAGTCATTTTATTTACTTTATTCAGACTCATCTTTACCAAAGTCATCCAGGCAGGCTATGTGTGCATCATATGTATTTGGTTCTTATAATGCCAAACCATCAAGAAAACATACCAGTTGGGTTATTTTGGTCATATGGATATGGGTTTAAGTCCTAGGCATGACTTATACAAGGTGTATGACATAATGTAATTATCTAGTTAGTATTAAAAAAGAGACTTCTCTCCCAGGAAAACAGCCTTTTGAAAATAAACCACAATATTTTTATGTTAAGCAACTGACCCAAATTATGAAGAAAGAGGAGAACTGGAAATGAAGAAACTAGAAAAGACCACGAAGAAATTAAGAGCTTTCCAGGGATTAATGTCCTAGAAGCAATAAGGCAAGAGAATCTTTTTTCCAGCTCCATATCATTGCACAAGGCAGAGCCACTCCCACTAAGGGCTGAAATCTGGATCAGAACAGGAAGGAGCACAGGCCAGCACGGAGCAAGGCTCTAGCCTTGTAGCCAGATCATCAGCCAGTACTCTCGCTTTCATGGCCAGCTTGACTAGCAAGACCTGAAATGTGTTCAGTAAGCCCTAAGGCCTGCTCCTTTAGGTAGTGAGAAAGTTTCACTTTGAGAAATAGATGTAAAAAGGAATCAACGCTAAAAGAGATTGTGGCTTCATTCTTGAGGCTACATTGGGAAAATAAGCCAGGGCACATTAATGTAGAGCACCAAGTAGAAAGTGTCAACTCTGTCACCATCACCACAACAGAGTAGTTATGTGTTTTCTTAGTGTCTGCCACTCAGTAAGTGACAGAGTGGAAACAAATTTACATAATAACCAAACTGGATGAAAAAAGACAGTAATGGCAAAATGTACGAACAGAAGCTATAAACAAGACAAAAAGTCTTGAATTTATGAAGTGGACTTAAATAATGTGGTAGGATCAGAGATGATCTAAAAGATGTTGTTAGAGATAGGACTACCGTGAGGTTATTTTAAAAAAGAAAGAAACAAAAGGGCCACAGTTTTACCTTAAATTGATCTTACTAAAGAGAAATAGCTGGTCAAAAGTGAACCATAACTCTCTAAAATACATTTAATTATTTTAAAATGTGCCTTAGTTAATTTTTAAAGATCCACACATAGTATCATTTTTGTCTTTTCTCCCAAGATAAAAGCTTCTGACAATTGAATCAGTACCTCTAACATTTTTTATGTATTTGCCACAGACATTCTAGTTCTGGGAATTTATCTTAAAATTTCTCACAAAATATAAAAATTGTGACACAAAGATGTTCTTCACAACATTGTTTATGACTCATTCATTCATTCAATAAAATTTCTGGAGAAATTTCAGTGGGCTAGGCAACGTGTCTGCTATTTAGAAAAAACCTAAATGCCATTAAAAGAGTAATCGTTAATTATGGTACATGCATATGATGAGCTATTATGTAGTTATTAAAATGATTTTAATGGAATGTTTAATGACTTGGGAAAATGTTAATGATATAATACTGAGTAAAAAATGCACTTATAAAATATCACTTACCATATTATATGAGATATGTAAAAATTGCATTAAAATAAAGGAATACTCCAAAATATGAATGATAATTGCCCTTGGGTGGTGGAATGATGAATAATCTTCTCCCATGCATTGCTTTTTATAAAGAACATGTAATAATTTAATAATTTAATAATAATTAACAAATACTCATATTTTGGTAAGTTAGAAATATCATAACCTGACTCAACTGACCATCTGATTAGAATTTTACTCTGTAGGTGTAAGGACTTGATTGAGTCTGACCGAATGCAGGATATTCAGATAGCTTTTACAGACATGCTTCCCTGGAAAGCACAGTGCCTGATTTTGTGGATTGCCTATATACTTGTTTCACATTTTTAAAATGCCTTGTATTCCTAATAGTAAGCTGATATGTTTAAGACTTTTTGCTAATAATCAAAAGGAAGTTTAATATGTTTCTTTTTATATCAATTTTATGGACGTATTATTTTAAGTGTATATTTTGATGAATTCTAACAAATATTTACATTGATATACTATTTTAATAAAAACACAGATTATTTCCATGATCCTCAAAAGTTCCTTTGCATTGTGTGCTTTGTAGGTAATCTTTAGCCCCATCCCTGGCACCAAGCAAATATTGATCTGCTCTATGTCACTATAGATCATATTTGCCTTCTAGAATTTCATATAAATGGAATCATACAGTATATACTCCTTGGTATATGATTATTTCACTCAGCTTAAAGTTTTTGAGCTTTGACCATGTTGTTGCATGTATCAGTTTGGGATGCCATTATATATACTCCAGAATGGCTAAAAATAAAAAGATTTATGATATCGAGTGTTGGTGAGAAAGTGGAGGAACTCAAAATTTCACATACCACCAGTGGGAATATAAGATGGTTTAGTCACTTTAGAAAACAATTTGGAGTTTCTTATTAAGTTAAACAAATACTTATCATATGACACAGCAACTCAACTCTTAGGTATTTATCCAAAAGAAATGAAAACATATGTCTACAAAAAGATATGTATACAAATGACCATGGTAGCTGAACTAGAAACATATCATTTATAACGGCCACAATTAGAAATAATCCAAATATCTATTTACAGAAGGAAGAATAAACAAATTATGGTATATACACTCAATGGAATATTACTCAGTAGTAAAAAGTTGTCTTTTTAAGTATAATTTTTTAAAAGCTAGTTTAATAAAGTGTATTATCCTAAGAAAAAGGTTTTAACAGCGGGAAAATATTGTAGATTCACCACAATAATATACATACCACTACTCAGTAAGGAATTTTTAAAAAATTTTCTTCAATAAGTGGTGTTGGGAAAACTGGGCAGCTTGTAGCTTCTTGCAAAAGAATCAAACTGGGCTACCACTCTCTCAACACCATGCAAAAAAAAAATTCAAAGTGGATTAAAGACTTAAATGTAAGACCTGAAACCATAAAACTTCTAGAAGAAAACATATACAGTAAGGTCTTTGACACAGGTCTTGGTAATATTATTTTGGATGTGTCTCCTCAGGCAAAGGAAACAAAAGCAAAAATGAACAAAATGGGACTCCATCAAACTAAAAAGCTTTTGTACAGTGAAGGAAACTATAAACAAAATGAAAAGGGGACCTACTGTATGTGAGAAGATATTTGCAGACAATATATAAGATAAAGAATTAATATCAAAGAACTCATATAACTCAACATCAAAAAGAAAAACACAACCTGATTAAAAAATAGAGGATCTGAATAGATGTTTTTCCAAAGAAGACATACAGATGGCTCACAGGCACATGAAAAGATGCTCAACATCAATAATCATCAGAGAAATGCAAATCAATACCACAATGAGATATCACCTCACACCTGTCAGAATGGCTGTTATCCAAAAGACAACAAATAAGAAGTGCTGGCAAGGATGTAGAGAAAAGGGAACCCTTGTACACTGTTGGTGGGAATGTAAACTGTTACAGCCACTATGGAAAACAGTATGGAGATTTCTCAAAACATTAAAGATAAAACTACCATATGACCCAGCAATTCCACTCCTGGATATACATCTGAAGAAAATGAAAACACTAATTAGAAAGGATACATGCACCCCTATGTTCATTGCAACATTATTTACAATAGCCAAGATATGGAAGCAACCTAAATGCTCATCAATAGATGAATGGATAAGGAAGATGTGGTACGTGTGTGTATGTGTGATGGAATACTGCTCAGCTATAAAATGAATGAAATGTTGTCATTTGCGACAACATGGATGGATATAGAGGGTATTATGCTAAGTGAAACAAGTCAGATAGAGAAAGACAAATATTACATGATTTCACTTATATGTGGAATCTAAAAAACAAATGAACAAATATAACAAAACAGAAACAGAATTATAGATTCAGAGAACAAACAGGTGATTGTCAGAGGGGAGGAGGAGTGGGGAGGAAAGAAATAGGTGAGGAAGATTAAGAGGTACAAATTTCCAGTTGCAAAATAAATGTCAGGGGTATGAAATGTACATTGTGGGGATTATAGTCAAAAACTTTGTGTGGTTGCATACTGTAACTAGACTTACCATGGTAATCATTGTGAAATATATAGAAATATTGAATCATTATGTGTGTGACAGGTACTAAATGTGCTTAGGTCAAGTATCCTTCAAAAACAAACAAACAAACTCCTAGAAAAAGAAATCAGATTGTGGTTATGAGAGGCAGGGGGTGGGGGAGGGGGAATTGGATGAAGGTGGTCAAAAGGTACAAACTTGCAGTTACAAGTAAAATAAGCACTAGGGATGTAATGTACTACATGATAAATATAATTAATGTGCTGTATGCTCTATATGAAAGTTGTTAAGAGGAAATTTAAGAGTTCTCATCACAAGGAAACATTGTTTCTCTATTTCTTTAATTCTATATCTATATGAGATGACAGTTGTTCACTAAGCTTCTTGTGATAATCATTTCATGATGTAAGTCAAATCATCATGCTGTACACTTTAAGCTATACAGTGCTGTATGTCAATTATATCTCAATAAAGTTGGAAGAACCTCTAAGCTCTAATCAAGGTATAATTAATAAATACAGTTATCAATTTTGAAGCATATTTGTCTATTATTCATTTTTAAGATAAAATAAAATTTTTGATATCATTTGTTATCTATTTAAGGGAAGGTAGTAAATATGTTAAAGCAGTCAGGAACTTGAAGTGAATAATTATTACACAAGAACTTGTATATTTTATATTGTCTCAAACTCCTGCTGTGCAGTCTTCTATCAACCTTTAGTGAAAACTTCATTTTTCTCAAATGAGAAACTCCGATAGTCAGAAATGAAATTGTTTCATTTTTCTTTCATTTAAAAATCAAGTACCGAACACAGAATTAGACATGGTCCCTGCTCAGTGGGTTTCACAATCTACAGTGCTAGCCTGATTTTCTTTCTGCTCAGACTCTATATTAGAGCACACACTCGACAGGAACCTGTTTACTATTGCTAAGATATACTCCTGTGGCTCAATACAATACTGAAAGAAAGTTCACAGTCCTTTGAAAAACCAGGACCTTGGGCATTCTGGAAAGCCAGGCACAATAACATACACTTGTATCAAATAAAGGAGAGTTCTGTGTCAAGAATGGAATTCTGTTAATGGTTTGTCTTTTTCTAGTTTACTGTTTAAGAAAACTTGCCAGAAATATTTAGAGCCAACTTTACTTCTGAACGTGTGTAAGCTTAAAAGTCTAGCACAGTGCCTGAAATGTAGGAAGTACTTGTTGAATGGTGAAGCAAATTAAAAATGTGTTTGAAATAAAATACTCTATATCAACAATAATCCCAATATTCAGTCATAGTCTAAAATTATAAAATGATTAAATTCTAAAATAAAACCCCCAAAATTATCACTGTGATTTATCCACATTCATGATTTTCACAACACCGTTCAAATGGGCTCAGAAATCTCTGGCCATCATGGAAGTTTCTTACACCATTTTCTTGAATTTTTTTCTATCAGAAAATTCATTCTTGGTTTGTACAATAACAATAACATACACAGGAGGAAAATGTACTTGTTCAGACTCTGGGGAAAAATGAGAAATTTTACATATTGGAAACCTACTCTATCTCAAATACTAAGCTAAACAAGTTAATACATCTACTCAACAAATACTGTTTAAATACTGTTTAACTATGCACCAGGCATAGTTCTGGTGCTGGTGACATATAGAAGTAAAAGATTCAGAAATGCTCCTGGGACTCATGGATCTTACATTCCAGTGGAGGGAGCATGAGGTTAGGGGAGGGGAGAAGGAAGTGAGACAAAGAACAAATAAATTAGTATATAATATTATGTGTAGTTACAGACCTGGTTTCCTTCATTCTCAACACAATCTTGCTACTTCACTATTTTTTAAATGAGGAAATTGCAAACCAGAGGTATCATCTAACTTGTCCTCAAGTCATGCTCTAGTATGGCAGTAATTTAACCCAGGTCCTTCTGACTGGAAATCCTCTGTTGTTTCCATTTGTTTATATTAGGGAAAAGAATCCAAAGACAATCACTAAATTCAAAAATTATAACCAACAAGGAAGAAAATGGAGGGGGAACAGGAAAGGACTTCAGAAGTAAACACCTGTCTCTGTGTGAAAGCCATGAGGATGTGCCTTGTGTACTTCCCACTATGGGAAGTGTAACTGACCAGGGGCCCCACTGCTGCACCGTGAAACCCACTGTGACATTTGCACTGAGGCCACACTTCCCATGGGCTGCTCCTAGCCAGTCACCGAGCATAGCAAGGATATTAAGTGATGCCTATTCCTGGGAGACACTGGACTCCTCTGATAGCTGACTCTGGCTTGAAGACTCCCTAAAGCCCTTGCTAAAACTTCCTTAGACAGTATCAATTGTCAAGGACACTACCTTCCTTCTTTCTCTCACATTGTGGCCTGAAGGTGCTAAACGCTTCCCTCACTATTTTATCTCAAAGGGGTGTTTTCTCTAATAAAATACTTGCATGTTTAATCCAATCTTGGTGTCTACTTCTCAGAAGTACAAGACAAGTGGCATCAACATTCATCTGAGCAAATGAGCAGTAAGATGAAGATTTGGGACTGGCTCACCTACCACCTGGCAGGTGCAGAGGAAACCATCCTGGTTAGTATGATAGTCCTTGGCACAGTGTAAGAGCTCAACTGCTAAAGATTTTACCAGTGATGACCTGGGGAAATGTCTCAGTGGAACAGAATGCTGTAGCAGGTGCGAAGATGCAGACATTGAAAAATAGGGGGGCGGGAAACAATGCATACAAAGACAGCAGAGTAGAACACTCTTCAGATGGATAATGAGAGACTGAGGGTTGTTAACAAGAAGTTTATGGTTAAGTGTGTGAACCTGGAGAGTCTCAGCGCTAGCTTACAAAGAGGCCTTTATCACCTGTAGTGGAAGTGTAAATACAATTAAGTGACAGGCTAAAGAATTAACTGCCAGAGGCACAGAGCTTCAGACATATTGGAATACTCAACCAAGGCAGTTTGTTGTGCAAAGATGAGGGCCCTGGTGGGAAAAAACCTATGCTTATGAAACATGGGACAGGGAAATCTGGATGGCTGACCTTGAGGACTATGCAAACTTCTGGTCACCCCTGGACTCTCTGGGCTTGCAAAGATAGCCCATATTTCCTTAGTGAGAGCTAGTACTCCCACTGGAGGAGAAGATGATACAGAAGCTTCTCTCTCATAAGGTAATAGTTACCCCCTCAGGAGTTGCCCCAACTCCTCTTCTGACTGCCAGGCCAATAACTAAGGTCAAACCCCATCATAACCTGGACAGAAGTGTGTTATCCCTGATAAGGGAGGAAAGAGACTCCACACTTAACAAACTGCAAGAATGAGCTGACATGTTCCAGCAACGGTAAAGGGAGGACCCCTTGGATTGGATTTTGAGGGTGTTTGATCAAGGGGACCACGTATAGCTGGATAAGCAAGAATTCATTGCCTTAGATGTACTTTCTAAAGATATGGAATTTAACATCCTAGCAAGAACTCCAGGCAAGAGGGCAACCTTGCTGCTGGGTGGCTTTTAGAGGTCTGTGAAAAATAATGGCAAACTCTCAGCAAAATAAAAGTGCCAATATTGCCCTGGCAGATAGTAGAGGAAGGAATAATGAGGCTGAGGGAAGTGAGAATGCTGAATGAATATGTTACATAAGCACAGAAGAGTCAAGAAGATATACCCTTCACCAAGGCCATCAGAAATGTGCTGGTAAGAGGGGCACTGGAATAAGTAAAAAGCTCAGTGATGGTTCTTCAGAGGCCAAGGATGCTAAGAGGGGCAGTTACAGAGCTGTGCTCTTTAACAACCGTGGGAATAATACCCTCCCTCTAAGTAACAGAAGCCAGGTGATGGCACTTTATTGCCAGAGTTAAGTGGCTTCAATGATCATAATGACAGGTGAAATTGGAGAGACAGTCAAGGGATTTAACCTGCTGAGTTGTGGAAATGGTTAATAGAGCATGGCATCCTTACAGGCAGAAGGGACTGGCGGCCAACAATGTTGATGCTTGACATCTAAAATTAAGAAGCAAAAAATGAACAAAAACCACAACAATGGAAGAGCAAGAAAGGATGCTGTAGCAGGTCCATGCTGCGAGGCAATCAGCCCCACCATCTGGGACATAGAATACTTTATAGTGTTGGAGGGTCCAGAAGACTCTATAGTGTTGGCAAAGGAGCAATGGGGAACTTATGGCAATCTCTAGTGGAGAATCACAACACAGACCTCTGGGATTCTGAAGTAAGGTCCGACACAGTAGAGAATTTATTCACTCTTTGAGAAATATCCGTGTTGCTGGCTCTAGTAAACACAGAACACTTGGTTATGGAACACATACTGACCATACATCTGAAACTGCCCATCATGAGCTGGATTCTGTTGCACCAATCAAATCATAATATCAAACAGACCTGGACACACTCCATTGGTCATGAGAAAGTAGCCCAGACCACATGTCACCCACTATGGTTACACCAGTGTCCCTCTGCTTATTTGTATGGGAGTTCCTGTATCACTAAGTAAAAGAGCAAGAAAACGTCTGAGCTTGACATATGTGGATGGAATACCTCAGTAGGTGGGTGCAAGTAAAATATGGACAGTGGTGGCATTATAGCCACATTCAGGATGGATTGGCCTTGAAAAAGTGGAGTGAAAAAAAATCTTCCTAATGGCAGCACTACAGGCAGTGCCCCTGGTCATCCGCTTTGAGTGGAAAGAGATGTAACCTTAGGTAAGAATACATATAGATTTCTGGGCAACGGTCAGTGGCCTGATCATTGGAGTCTAGAAAGAAATGAACAAGAACCTAAGAGACAAGGAGGTCCAGGATAGAGCCATGTTGATGGACATAAAGGAATAGGCACAAGGTGTGAAGATTTTTGTATCACCCACTGTCTACCAGAAAGCATCCACTATGGAAAAGGCAATGAACAACAAAGTAGACAGAATGACTCCTGCAGTTGACATTAGCTAGTCTTCATTATCAGTCACTCCAGAACTGGCATGATGGGCACTCAAATGTACTAGCCATAGTGGCAGAGATAGGAGCTACATATGGGTCCAAAAACATGGATCTTACTTATGAAAACTGATCTAACCACTGCTACCTCCAAATATCCAACTTGTCAACAATGAAGACCAACACTGAGTCTCTGATATGGCACTATTTCCTAAAGAATTCAATTAATTAGTTGACTACATTGCCCCATTCTACCTATTCTGAGCATGAGTTTATCTTTTCTGCCTATAAAACTTTACCCAGTACTGCTCTACAATGGCTAATAGAATGCCTGAATCAAAGACATGGAATCACCCACAGCCTAGCATCTAATTTAGGGACCACTTCACAGCAAAGGAAGTAAGAGAGTGGGCCAATTACCATGAGGTCCACTAATCATAACATATACTGTGCCACTCAGAGGCATCCAGCATCATAGAATGCTTGACTTACTTCTAAATGTGCAGGTGAAGTGTCAGTGCTGAAAAAATGCTCTGAAAGGTTGGGGTATGTTTATCAAACCAGAGACCCCTATATGGTGCTTTGTCCACAGTAGGAAAGACACATGGGTCCAAAAACCAAGGAGTGGCGATTACTGACTCATTGAGGGATTTTGTGCTTCTTGTCCTCACACTCTTGAGCTCTGCCAGGGCATACACCAAGGGTCCCATCAAGCTATAAGTTATGGCTACTACCTAGAAACTTGGGTCTCCTGGTGCCTGGGGACCAACAGGAGAAAACAGCAGTCATCGTATTGGCAGGGGTAATTCATTCCAATCAGCAGAATGATGTAAGGGTGATTGCACATGGGGAGACAAGGAGGAATGAATGTGGAGACCATTTGGATCTTAGTAATCCCTTGCCCTACTGTACCTGTGAACAGTCATATGAAGCAACCCGGACTGTAAGAGATATGATAGTAAGGGTTGAGATATGTCAGGGATGAAAGTTTGGTTCATACCATCAGGCAAGCCACCCAGACCTGCTAAGGGAATCAGTGAGAGTGAAAGGAATTTAGAATGAAGAGTGGAGGAGGGAGACAAGTACTGGTTATAACCCAGTGATCGACAGTAATGATGGGAGATTTAGTTCATTCCACTCACCTCCCTCTTTTTCATCTTTTGCTCAGGAAGAAAGGCTCACGGAAACATGGAGGAGCTGCTCCTGGACCTGTGGGGAGAAGCAGATCTGAATGGGTCAAGCGGCTCGTTGCAGCAGCCAGGAGAATCAGCTTTGCAGACCCACCACTAGAGGGAGTGTTGCCGACCAAGGAGCCCAGCCACTGTGCTCCAAAAGCTATAGCCTCATTTATGCTGAGGTCATGTGTTCCACGGGCTGCTCCCAGCTAATGACTGAAATGGCAGGAATACTAAGGCAGACACATTCTTGGGAGGCAAAGTGACACCTCGGATGGACAGCTTTGGTTGGAGAGCACTCTTTGACAGCCTTGCCAAACCTCCCTTAGATTCAGGGCTGTCTAGAACACTGGCAACCAACCTTCCCTCCCTCTTCCCTTCACTGTGGGTCAGATTTGCATGTGGTTTTATTATCATCCCAGCTTTATCCAGCTCCCTTCCTGTTTTATTTCACACAGATATTTCTCCTAATAAAATCCCTGAACATTTAAATCTGCTTTGTCATCTGCTTTTTGAGGGCCTCTGTGACATCCATATATGTTATTAAGGTTGAGATTTATGGATAAGCCGCAGGTCCTTTTTAACACGCTGAGGAAAGTACTGCAAACAAGTGAAATGGCACATGGCAAATAAGTGAGAGTAGGATAGTGTGACCATACAACACATTCTTTAAAAACCAGCATAGATAGTGTTATTGAAGACATTGCAACCGTTCATACTGTGGCTGAATTGCATCACTAGAGGGACAGAGAGCCTAAGTATTCTTGTCTCTCTATAAAAAACATGCAACCTAAGAAGACAGGCTGGACGAGGCTCAGGCTGCTGAGCACTGCAACCACAGGTGGTAAAAATTCTTTTCCAACACTTCTCTTCTTCTCTTTCAAAAATTAAAAGGATTGGATTCTCATTCCATCCCAACACTTGGGAAAATCTCTCACTCTGCCAGTTCCTTGCCATTTCGCTCCTGTCTCCCTTCCACAAACCCCCCTTCAAATTGCTCCACATCTACCTTACAGGGGCTTCCTCCCACTGACTTTCTACCAGATTTCTCACTTTCTTCTTTGCGCTTTTTACCCATTTTCAATACACTCATTACAACAGATTCTTTGGAGAAAAGACAGGCTCTTCAGTAAGTGGTGCTGGGAAAATTGGAGAGCTACATGTAAAAGAATGAAATTAGAACTCTCCCTGACACCATACACAAAAATAAACTCAAAATGGATTAAAGACCTAAATGTAAGGCCAGACACTATAAAACTCTTAGAGGAAAACATAGGCAAAACACTCTATGACATAAATCACAGCAAGATCCTTTTTGACCCACCTCCTAGAGAAACGGAAATAAAACAAAAATAAACAAATGGGACCTAATGAAACTTAAAAGCTTTTGCACAGCGAAGGAAACCATAAACAAGACAAAAAGACAACCCACAGAATGGGAGAAAATATTTTCAAATGAAGCAACTGACAAAGGATTAATCTCCAAAATATACAAGCAGCTCATGCAGCTCAATATCAAAAAAAAAAAACAACAAACAACCCAATCAAAAAACAGGGCAGGAGACCTAAATAGACATTTCTCCAAAGAAGATATACAGATTGCGAACACACACATGAAAGGATGCTTAACATCGCTAATCAAAAGAGAAATGCAAATCAAAACTACAATGAGGTATCAACTCACACCCGTCAGAATGGCCATCATCAAAAAATCTACAAACAATAAATGCTGGAGAGGGTGTGGAGAAAAGGGAACCCTCTTGAACTGTTGGTGGGAATGTAAATTGATACAGCCACTATGGAGAACAGTATGGAGGTTCCTTAAAAAACTAAAAATAGAACTACCATACGACCCAGCAATCCCACTACTGGGCATATACCCTGAGAAAACAGTAATTCAGAAAGAGTCATGTACCACAATGTTCATTGCAGCTCTATTTACAATAGCCAGGACATGGAAGCAACCTAAGTGTCCATGATAGATGAATTCATAAAGAAGATGTGGAACATATACAATGGAATATTACTCAGCCATAAAAAGAAACAAAATTGACTTATTTGAGGTGAGGTGGATGGACCTAGAATCTGTCATACAGAGTGAAGTAAGTCAGAAAGAGAAAAACAAATACCGTATGCTAACACATGTATATGGAATCCAAAAAAAAAAAAAAAAAAAAACCAAGGTTCTGAAGAACCTAGGGGCAGCACAGGAATAAACATGCAGACATAGAGAATGGACTTGAGGACATGGGGAGGGGGAAGGGTAAGCTGGGACAAAGTGAGAGAGTGGCATGGACACGTATACTCTACCAAGGGTAAAATAGATAGCTAGTGGGAAACAGTCGCATAGCACAGGGAGATCAGCTCGGTGCTTTGTGACTACCTGGTGGGGGGGGATTGGGATGGTGGGAGGGAGAAACAAGAGGGAAGAGATATGGGGATATATGTATATGTATAGCTGATTCACTTTGTTATAAAGCAGAAACTAACACACCATTGTAAAGCAATTATACTCCAATAAAGATGTTAAAAAAACAAACAAAAAAAAGATTCTTGACCAAGGTTGAAAAGTTTCCAAAATCAGTCATCTTACTCTTATCAAAGAAACTAATAAAATCGTTAGAAAGGGGCTTCCCTGGTGGCACAGTGGTTGAGAGTCCGCCTGCCGATGCAGGGAACACGGGTTCGTGCCCCGGTCTGGGAGGATCCCACATGCCGCGGAGCGGCTGGGCCTGTGAGCCATGGCCGCTGAGCCTGTGCGTCCGGAGCCTGTGCTCCACAACGGGAGAGGCCACAACAGTGAGAGGGAGAGGCCACAACAGTGAGAGGCCCGCGTACCACAAAAAAAATAAATAAATAAAATAAAAATAAATAAATAAATAAATAAAATCATTAGAAAGGACTTCTGAATGGTTAAAAATGACATTGAGTTGTTTGAGAAGCTGAGAGTTCATCCTGAAAGCTTTCAAGTTAAGGTAATCTCCCCACTTCCCAAGAGCTTTCATTTTCAATGATTCTTAAGTCTTCCCTATAAAAAACACTTAGGAGATTTTCTTTTTAAAAAGTGGGAAAATGATTAGCCATAGGTGCTTCGATAACAGTGTAGAGAATTGACAGTTTTTGAAAGTTCTTTAATCAGGTTATCATTTTATTTACATTACTTTATTTTCTTCTTCTGCAAAGAGCTAAAGATAAACTTTAGTCTGTCAAGAATGTCATAAACTCTGAATCATCAGTGTCAGAAATAATGGTATTTTTGCTCTTATAAACTTGTTCTCTTTTGGTTTGTTCTTGTGTTTCCTGAAATGAGAGTTTTCCAGGATTCAGAATTCAAAAAGTTTAGCATAATTGTTTTGAATTAAATTACCACTATCAAAGGTTTCCAATGTTAATATTTTTCTGTCAATCAAGAAAGGCAAAGTTTTGGGGAATCATTCATTTTAGGTCTTCATCAATATGAGCAAAAAACATGAAAAAGGATACATTACTTTTTCTTTCTTCAAGCATAAGTTTTTATTCATAGTTTCCTTATGTCTGCACTTATCTCTTTAAAGTTCCACTTAAGGTATAATGGAAAGGTCTCCATGAAATAAGCTAAGAATTCTGGAACTAAGTCATAATTCATTTCCTTTATCAGATACCTCTTCTCAAGGTAAGCTCGAAGTCAAAAATAAATTTCATAATACTTCTATATTTGCTGAAGCTGTTGTTGTGATGACAGAAATTACTTCTAAATATTTTGAATTACTTTTATCTACTATAAAAATGTTACATGCCTTTTTTTAAAACATCTTTATTGGAGTATAATTGCTTAACAATGTTGTGTTAGTTTCTGCTGTATAACAAAGTGAATCAAATATATGTATACATATATCCTCATATACCCTCCCTCTTGTGTCTCCCTCCCACCCTCCTTATCCCACCCCTCTAGGTGATCACAAAGCACCGAGCTGATCTCCCTGTGTTATGTGGCTGTTTCCCACTAGCTATCTATTTTACATTTGGTAGTGTATATATGTCCATGCCACTCTCTCATTTCGTTGCAGCTTACCCTTCCCCCTCCCCATGTCCTCATGTCCATTACCTACATCTGCATCTTTATTCCTGTCCTGCCCTTAGTTACATCAAAATCTTTTTTTTTAGATTACATATATATGTGTTAGCATATGGTATTTGTTTTTCTCTTTCTGAATTATTTCACATTGTATGATGGAATCTAGGTCCATCCACCTCACTACAAATAACTCAATTTCATTTCTTTTATGGCTGAGTAGTATTCCATTGAATATATGTGCCACATCTTCTTTATCCATTCATCTGTCAATGGACACTTAGGTTGCTTCCATGTCCTGGCTATTATAAATAGTGCTGCAATGAACACTGTGGTACCTGTCTCTTTTTGAAAAATGGTGTGCTCAGGGTATATGCCCAGTGGTAGGATTGCTAGGTCATATGGTAGTTCTATTTTTAGTTTTTTAAGGAACTTCCATATGGTTCTCCAGGGTGGCTATATCAATATACATTCCCACCAACATTGCAAGAGCGTTCCCTTTTCTCCACACCTTCTCCACCATTTATTGTTTGTAGATTTTTGATGACGGCCATTCTGACCCATATAAGGTGATACCTCATTGTAGTTTTGATTTGCATTTCTCTAATGATTGAGCATCCTTTCCTGTGTTTGTTGGCAATCTGTATATCTTCTTTGGAGAAATGTCTATATAGGTCTTCTGGCCATTTTTTGATTGGGTTCTTTGTTTTTTTTGATATTGAGCTGCATGAGCTGCTTGTATATTTTGGAGATTAATCCTTTGTCAGCTGCTTCATTTGCAAATATTTTCTCCCATTCTGAGGGTTGTCTTTTTGTCTTGTTATGGTTTCCTTTGCTGTGCAAAAGCTTTTAAGTTTCATTAGGTCCCATTTGTTTATTTTTATTTCCATTTCTCTAGGAGGTGGGTCAACAAGAATCTTGCTGTGATTTATGTTAAAGAGTGTTCTGCTTATGTTTTCCTCTAAGAGTTTTATAGTGTCTGGTCCTACATTTAGCACTTTAATCCGTTCTGAGTTTATTTTTGTGTATGGTTTTAGGAAGTGTTCTAATTTCATTCTTTTACATGTAGCTATCCAGTTTTCCCAGCACCATTTATTGACGAGGCTGTCTTTTCTCCATTGTATATTCTTGCCACCTTTATCAAATAAGGTGACCATATGTGCATGGGTTTATCTCTGGGCTTTCTATCCTGTTCCATTGATCTATATTTGTGTTTTGGTGCCAGTACCATACTGCTTGATTACTGTAGCTTTGTCATATAGTCTGAAGTCAGGGAACCCGATTCCTCCAGTTCCGTTTTGCTTTCTCAAGATTGCTTTGGCTCTTTGGGGTCTTTTGTGCTTCCATACAAATTGTGAAAACATTTTTTCTAGTTTTGTGAATAATGCCATTGGTAGTTTGGTAGGGATTGCATTGAATCTGTAGATTGTTTTTGGTAGTATAGTCGTTATCACAATGTTAATTTTTCCAATCCAGGAACATGGTGTATCTCTCCATCTGTTTGTATCATGTTTAATTTCTTTCATCAGTGTCTTATAATTTTCTGCATACAGGTCTTTTGTCTCCTTAGGTAGGTTTATTCTTAGGTATTTTATTCTTCTTGCTGCTATGGTAAATGAGAGTGCTTCCTTAATTTCTCTTTGAGATTTTTCATCATTAGTGTATAGGAATGCAAGAGATTTCTCTACATTAATTTTGTGTCCTGCTACTTTATCAGATTCATTGATTAGCTCTAGTAGTTTTCTGATAGCATCTTTAGGACTCTCTGTGTTTAGTATCATGTCATCTGCAAACAGTGACAGTTTTACTTCTTCTTTCTGATTTGTTCTTCTTTTTTTTTTTTTTTTTTTTTTTTTTTTTGCTGTACGCGGGCCTCTCACTGCTGCGGCCTCTCCCGTTGCGGAGCACAGGCTCCGGACACACAGGCTCCGCGGCCATGGCTCGCGGGCCCAGCCGCTGCGCGGCATGTGGGATCTTCCGGGATAGGGGCACGAACCCGCGTCCCCTGCATCGGCAGGCGGACCCTCAACCACTGCGCCACCAGGGAAGCCCTGATTTGTTCTTCTTTTACTTCTTTTTCTTCTCTGATTTCTGTGGCTGAAACTTCTAAAACTATGTTGAATAATAGTGGTGAGAGTGCGCAACCTTGTGTTGTTCCTGATCTTAGCAGAAATGGTTTCAGTTTTTCACCATTGAGAATGATGTTTGCTGTGGCTTTGCCATATATGGCCTTTATTATGTTGAGGTAGGTTCCCTCTCTGCCTACTTTCTGGAGAGTTTTTTTTTTTAATTTATTAATTTATTTACTTTTGGCTGTGTTGGGTCTTCGTTTCTGTGTGAGGGCTTTCTCTAGTTGCAGCAAGTGGGGTCCACTCTTTTTCACGGTGTGCGGGCCTCTCACTATCGTGGCCTCTCTTGTTGTGGAGCACAGGCTCCAGACGCGCAGGCTCAGTAGTTGTGGCTCACAGGCCTAGTTGCTCCAAGGCATGTTATATCTTCCCAGACCAGGGCTCGAACCCGTGTCCCCTGCTTTAGCAGGCAGATTCTCAACCACTGCGCCACAAGGGAAGCCCCCTCTGGAGAGTTTTTAACATAAATCCTTAATGAATTTCGTCAGAAGTTTTTTCTGCATCTATTGAGATGATCATATGGTTTTTATCCTTCAATTTGTTAATATGGTGTATCACACAGACTGATTTACGTATATTGAAGAATCCTTGCATTCCTGTGATAAACCCTACTGGATCATAGTGAATGATCCTTTTAATGTGCTGTTGGATTCTGTTTGCTGGTATCTTGTTGAGAGTTTTTGCATCTATGTTCTTCAGTGATATCGGCCTGTAGTTTTCTTTCTTCGTGACATCTTTGTCTGGTTTTGGCATCAGGGGGATGGTGGCCTTGTAGAATGAGATTGGGAATGTTCCTCCCCCTGCTATACTTTGGAAGAGTGTGAGAAGTATAGGTGTTAGCTCTTCTCTAAATTTTTGATAGAATTTGCCTGTGAAGCCATCTGGTCCTGGCTTTTTGTTTGTTGGAAGATTTTTAATCACAGTCTCAATTTCAGTGCTCCAGATTGGCCTGCTTATATATTCTATTTCTTCCTGGTTCAGTCTCGTAGGTTGTGCTTTCCTAAGAATTTGTCTATTTTTTCTAGGTTGTCCATTTTATTGGCATATAGTTGCTTGATATGATTTCAGTTTTCTTAAATTTACCAAGTAATCTCTCATGATCCTTTGTATTTCTGCAGTGTCAGTTGTTACTTCTCCTTTTTCATTTCTAATTCTGTTGTCTTCTCCCTCTCTTTCTTGACGAGTCCGGCTAATGGTTTATCAATTTTGTTTATCTTCTCAAAGAACCAGCTTTTAGTTTTATTGATCTTTGCTACTGTTTCCTTCATTTCTTTTTCACTTATTTCTGATCTGATCTTTATGATTTCTTTCCTTCTGCTAACTTTGGGTTTTTTGTTCTTTCTCTAATTGCTTTAGGTGTAAGGTTAGCTTGTTTATTTGAGATTTTTCTTGTTTCTTGAGGTAGGATTGTATTGCTATAAACTTCTCTCTTAGAACTGCTTTTGCTGCATCCCATAGGTTGTGGGTCATCATGTTTTCATTATCATTTTTTCTAGGTATTTTTTAAAAAATAAATTTATTTATTATTTTTATTTATTTTTGGCTGCGTTGGGTCTTTGGTGCTGTGCACAGGCTTTCTCTAGTTGCGGCTAGTGGGGGCTACTCTTCATTGCGGTGCACGGGCTTCTCATTGCGGTGGCTTCTCTTGTCACGGAGCATGGGCTCTAGGCGCGCCGGGTTCAGTAGTTGTGGTACACGGGCTCAGCAGTTGTGGCTCGCAGGCTCTAGAGCACAGGCTCAGCATTTGTGGTGCAGGGGCTCAGTGGCTCCGCAGCATGTGGGATCTTCCCGGACAATGGCTCGAACCCGTGTCCCCTCTGTTGGCAGGCAGATTCTCAACCACTGCGCCACCAGGGAAGCCTCTCTAGGTATTTTTGGATTTCCTCTTTGATTTCTTCTGTGATCTCTTGGTTATTTAGTAGCATATTGTTTAGCCTCCAAGGGTTTGTATTTTTTACATTTTTTCCTGTAATTGATATCTAGTCTCATAGTGTTGTGGTAGGGAAAGATACTTGATATGATTTCAATTTTCTTAAATTTACCAAGGCTTGATTTGTGACACAAGATATGATCTATCCTGAAGAATGTTCCATGAGCACTTGAGAAGAAAGTGTATTCTGTTGTTTTTGGATGGAATGTCCTATAAATATCAATTAAATCCATCCTGTTTAATGTGTCATTTAAAGCTTGTGTTTCCTTATTTATTGTCATTTTGGATGAACTGTCCATTGGTGAAAGTGGGGTGTTAAAGTCCCCTACTGTGATTGTGTTACTGTCAATTTCCCCTTTTCTGGCTGTTAGCATTCGCCTTATGTATTGAGGTGCTCCTATGTTGGGTGCATAAATATTTTCAATGGTTATATCTTCTTCTTGGATTGACCCCTTGATCATTATGTAGTGTCCTTCTTTGTCTCTTGTAAGAGTCTTTATTTTAAAGTCTGTTTTGTCTGATATGAGAATTGCTACTCCAGCTTTCTTTTGGTTTCCATTTGCATGGAATATCTTTTTCCATCCCCTCACTTTCAGTCTGTATGTTTCCCTAGATCTGAAGTGAGTTTCTTGTAGACAGCATATATACTGGTCCTGTTTTTGTATCCATTCAGCGAGTCCGTGTCTTTTCATTGGAGCATTTAATCCATATACATTTAAGGTAATTATCAATATGTATGTTCCTATTACCATTTTCTTAATTGTTTTGGGTTTGTTTTTGTAGGTCTTTGCCTTCTCTTGCATCTCCTGTCTAGAGAAGTTCCTTTAGCAATTGTTGTAAAGCTGGTTTGGTGGTGCTGAGTTCTCTTAACTTTTGCTTGTCTGTAAAGGTTTTAATCTCTCCATTGAATCTGAATGAGATCCTTGCTGGATAGGGTAATCTTTGTTGTAGGTTTTTCCCTTTCATCACTTTAAATATGTCCTGCCACTCCCTTCTGGCTTGCAGTTATTCTGCTGAATGTTCAGCTGTCAACCTTATGGGGATTTCCTTATATGTCACTTGTTGCTTTTCCCTTTCTGCTTTTAATATTTTTTCATTGTATTTAATTTTTATAGTTTGATTAATATACGTCTTGGCTTGTTTCTCCTTGGATTTATCCTGTATGAGAATGCGTTTCCTAGACTTGACTATTTCTTTTCAAGTTTGCAACTATAATCTCTACAAATATTTTCTCAGTCCCTTTCTTTTTCTTTTTCTTCTGGGACCTGTATAATTCGAATGGTGGTGTGCTTAATGTTGTCCCAGAGGTCTCTAAGACTGTCCTCAATTCTTTTCATTTTTTCTTTATTCTGCTCTGTGGTAGTTATTTCCACTATTTTATCTTCCAGGTCACTTATCTGTTCTTTTGCCTCAGTTATTCTGCTACTGATTCCTTCTAGAGAATTTTAAATTTCTTTTGTCGTTTTGCTCATCTTTGTTGGTTTACTCTTTAGTTCTTCTATGTCCTTGTTAAACATTACTTTTATTTTCTGCATTCTATTTCCAAGATTTTGGATCATCTTTACTATCTTTAGTCTGAATTCTTTTTCAGGTAGACTGCCTATTTCCTCTTCATTTGTTTGGTCTGGGGGGTTTTTCCCTTGCTCCTTCATCTGCTGCATATTTCTCTGTCTTCTCACTTTTTTTAACTTACTGTGTTTGGGGTATCCTTTTCACAGGCTGCAATTTCATATTTCCTGTTGTTTTTAGGATCTGCCTCCACTGGGTGAGGTTGGTTCAGTGGGTTTTGTAGGCTTCCTGGTGGAGGGGACTGGTGCCTGTGTTATAGTGGGTGGGACTGGATTTGTCTTTTGGTGGGCAGGGCCATGTCCAGTGGTGTTTTTTGTGGTGTCTGTGAACTTAGTATGATTTTTTATTTTTTTGCTGGTTTTTTTTTGTTGTTGTTGTTTTGTGGCAGGGAGACGTACCTGCTGAGGGTGCTGCTGGTGATCACGAGCAGTTCAGTGTTGCCAGAGTATGAAGTTTGCAGCTGGAGAAGGTGACAGTGGTTCAGAAGAGGTGGACTCAGTGCAGGGTCCTGGAGGGTTTTGAAGACTGAAGGAAGGAGATCGGTCTTTTCTGAAAGGCAGTGAGGAGAGAGTAATGTGATCTGTTGCCTTAGTTTGGTTTCCACAAGCACAGGCCTTTTGACAAGGATTTGGGTGAAGTCATTTGTTTGCCAGGTGATTCTAGGAAGCAGGTCAGGGAGTAGGGAAGCCTTCCTAGTAACTGGATATCACATGCTCTCAAAACGCTCTTCTAATGGGGAGGGTTGTGTTCCTGTCTTGCTAGTTGTTTGGCATGGGGCATCCAGCACTGGAGCTTGCTGGCCATTGGTTGGAGCTGGGTCTCAGTGTTGAGATGGAGATCTCTGGGAGAGCTCTTGTTGATTGATATTATATGGGGCCGGGAGGTCTCTGGTGGTCTAATGTCCTGAACTGGGCTCTCCCACCTCAGACGCTCAGGCCTGACACCAGGTCAGAGCACAAAGACACTGTCAGCCACACCACTCAGAAGAAAATGGAGAAAAAAGGAAAGGAAAATAATAATAAATTTAAAAAAATTAATCATTAAAAAAATTTAATTATTAAAATAAAAAAGTAATAATAAAAAAAGATGAAAACAACCAAACCAATAAACAAATCCACCAATGATAACAAGTGCTAAAAACTATACTAAGATAAACATAAAAATCAGAAAGAAGTCAGTTGCAGACAGCAAACCCCAAGCCTACAGTTGCTCCCAAAATCCACCACCTCAGATTGGGGATGATTCGTTGTCTATTCATGTATTCCACAGATGCAGGGTACATCAAGTTGTTTGTAGGGATTTAATCTGCTGCTCCTGAGGATGCACAGAGAAATTTCCCTTTCTCTTCCTTGTTTGCACAGCTCCCGAGGTTCACCTTTGGTTTTGGCCCCACCTCTGTGTGTAGGTTGCCCTAAGGTTTCTGTTCCTGCCCAGACAGGACAGGGTTAAAGCAGTGGCTGATTAGGGGACTCTGGCTCACTCAGGCCTGGGGGAGGGGGGAGGAAGAGGTATGGTAGTTATAATTGGAATGAAGTGCAAGCCTGAGGCAGAAGAGGTTGGCGTGAGTTGCAACAGCCTGAGGCGTGCCGTGTATTCTCCCAGGGAAGTTGTCCCTGGATCACGGGACCCTGGCAGTGGCAGGCTGCACAAGCTCTTGGGGTGGGGGTGTGTGTGGATAGTGACCTGTGCTTGCACACAGTATTCTTGGTGGCTGCAGCGGCAGTGTTAGCGTTTCATGCCCATCTCTGGTGTCTGAGCTGATAGCCATGGCTTGCGCTCGCCTCTGGAGCTCATTTAGGTGGTGCTCTGCCTTCTGTGGGCAGACAGGGAAGGAATCCCCTCTCCTTGTGCACCCCGAAACGATGGTCTTGCCTCTTAGGCAGGTCCAGACTTTTTTCCAGACTCCCTCTAGGCTAGCTGTGGCACACTAGCCCCTTTAAGGCTGTGTTCATGCAGCCAACCCCAGTCCTCTCCCTGGGATCTGACTTCCGAAGCCCGAGCCTCAGCTCCCAGCCCCAATCTGACCCAGCGGGTCAGCAGACAAGCCTCTCGGGTGCTGGTCAGCATTGATCCTCTGTGCGGAAATCTCTCCGCTTTGCCCTCGGCACCCCTGTTGCTGTGCTCTCCTCTGTGGCTCCGAAGCTTCACCTCTGTCACCCGCCATCCCCGCCAGTGAAGGGGCTTCCTAGTGTGTGGAAACTTTTCCTCCTTCACAGCTCCTTCCCAGAGGTGCAGGTCCCTTCCCTACTCTTCTGTCTCTGTTTTTTCTTTTTTCTTTTGCCCTACCCAGGTACGTGGGGATTTTCTCGCCTTTTGGAAAGTCTGAGGTCTTCTGCCAGCATTCAGTAGGTGTTCTGCAGGAGTTGTTCCACATGCAGATGTATTTTTGATGTATTTGTGGGGAGGAAGGTGATCTCCACATCTTACTCCTCTGCCATCTTGAGGTCCCCCCTCGCCTTTTTCTTTCTTAACTAAACTTATCAACCACTTTTAGCAATGCAGCAAAAGTTAAGACTGAATGCTGTATTTTTAACAAAAATTTCACAGGTGGCACTAAGATATTTTTAAAACTTATATCAAAATTATAAGTTTATGGAAATATAGTTTCTCAAGATCAAGATTAAGCAGTCTATATATTGGTAACTTTTTTTTTTTCCTATTTCTTTTTTTTTTTTTTTGCAGTACGTGGGCCTCTCGCTGTTGTGGCCTCTCCCGTTGCGGAGCACAGGCTCCGGATGCACAGGCTCAGCGGCCATGGCTCATGGGCCCAGCCGCTCCGCAGCATGTGGGATCTTCCCGGACTGGGGCACGAACCCGTGTCTCCTGAATCAGCAGGCGGACTCTCAACCACTGTGCCACCAGGGAAGCCCTGGTAACGTTTATATATGTAATATATATGCCGTTGTGTGTGTGTATATATATATATATATATTATACCTATATCTAAGTATCTATATCTATACTTGATTATAGTGTCAAACTATGGCATCCATTACAACATATGGATATATGTTCTGAATTTCTCAGTTGATAAAATAGGTTGGTCACTTGTATTTTTGACTTTCATTCTTTTTTGAAGAGTCATGTAACTTCTTAAGGTAGAGAACTATCTAGCATAACATCAATTTCCTTTTCATTACCTTCTTGATTTCCCCATGAAATAAAGGCTTGTGTTCGTCCCAGAACATCTCTAAAATTTCCATGCACTCTTTGTTTTCTGAAATAATTCTTGAGGCCCTTAATATATCCGTGACTCACATCTAAAGATACATTGTATATATTATACTTGATCAAACCCTTTCCAAGAAAAACTGCAATATGTGTGGTGATAAAACTATCTTATAACTTTTTTTGTGTGTTTATATGTCTACTAGATAAGCCCAAAGTTTTGAAAGAAACCAACTTTATTCAAAGATTGATTAATTCAATGTTGTTGAAATAGTTTCTGTCTACCCAAAGAAAGCATTATTATATTTTTATGCAGGAGAGTAAAGATCCTAATGTAACCATTCCTCCTCCTCTTCAATGCCCCCCCCACCTAAAAATGCACACAAATCTTTTGGTTACAAGGGGAAGTTTAAATAAATGCATTTATTTCCTCTCTTCCCTGAGGTCCATTAAAATGAAAGAAGGAAAAAAATGATAGTAAACTCATAAATGAAAGAACAGGTAAGGGGCATCAGTAATTAAGAAATTATAATACATTTTTAGAAGATATGGAGCAGATAGAAAAAAAGAAATAAAGGAAGGTATTTCCAAGGGAAAGTGAAAAGTAAGTAGAGACATAAAGGGAGCCTATTTTCTCTTGAGAATCTGAGAACATTGGGAATTGAAAAATACCAGCTAAGATGGGATCAGATAGGAGACTGGGTGCTAAAAATACATTAATTAAAAGTCTACATAAGGGAGACTCACTGCCCTGAACACAAATCATTCCCCTAATTTGGGTACAGAATGCCAAGCAGATAAGTGTCCAGCTCTGATAATAAATAAGTCAACAAATTAAGTTAAATCTGCAGTGTCCTCTCAATCAAAATTGAAAGACATAAGTGTCTTAGTTTAGGCTGCTATAACAATGAACCATAGATTAAGTAGCTTATCAACAATGAAATTTATTTCACACAGCTCTGGAGGCTGGCAGTCTGTGATTACAGTGCCAGCATGGCCAAGTTCTAGTGAGAGCCCGCTTCCAAGTTGTGGACAACTCTCTTCTCATTGTATCCACACATGAGATAAGAGAGAGCTTACTGAAGAGAGCTAGAGAGCTCTCTGGGGGTCCCTTTTATAAGGACACTAATTCTATTCATGAGGGCTTCACCCTTATGACCTAATTACCTCCCAAAGATCTTACCTCCTAATACCATCACTTTTGGGGTTAGGATTTCAACATATGAATTTTGGGGGGATACAAACATTCAGTCCATTGCACTGAGATCATTGATTTTTGCATTTTGGTGACTTCAGAAAATTGGCTAATTCTTTGTATCACCATCATAAAGCAAACCTGCTTGTTAATAAAACTAAAGAATTGGCTATTCTCACTGTCTCCACTTCCAAGCTTGTCATTCTCTCTTGGACCTATTCCATGAAACAGCTTTTGACAGGGTCACCAAAGGCCTCTATATTTTAAAATCTTATGGTCAGTATTCAATTTTCCTTTCCTCTCCTTTTTTCTTTTTTTTTTTTTTTGGTTGTTGTCTTTCCTGTGAGCCTCAATAGTTGCTCTTTCCTTCTTCCTTGAAACACTGTTTTTACCTGGATTCCAGATTCCACACTGCTGGTTAATTTGCTACCTCACTAGCTGATCCTTCTCAGTGTCCTCCTCACTGGAGTCTTCTCTTACCAACTCCTAAGCATTGGTGTGCCTCTAAGCTCAGCACTGAGACCCCTTCTCTCTATCTACACTCTTCATAGATGATCTCATGTGGTCCCATCCAACAAACAGAATTGTTAAAAATGTTTTAAGTCACAACATTTTGAGCTGATCTATTTCACAGTAATTCCTAAGTGAAATATAGGATTAACTAAGGGATTGCATATATACGTATTTGCATATCCATTGCTATAAACACAGACTTTTAAAATATAAAATGCAGCATTCGGTCAAGGTTGTCTTGAAAATTGCACTTTGTTGGTTTCACTTTTTATAAATAGGATTTAGGCCATTAAATATCCATCAACATCATTGATGGTGGCTGCATACTTAATTATTTGGATGTGCCAACATTTATTTAAATAATACTTTGTCATTGGACATTAAAGCTGTACTCAATTGTTTTACTATTGTAAACAAACATTTAATGAGCATCCTTATAGCTAAATCTTTGCACATCGTGATACTTATTCATAATAAACATTTGGAAGCATAGTTCTTAAATCAGTTAAGTAAAGACTTTTGCTAAGTTTCTGTGAAGAAAGTCTATAACCAATTTACGTAACTACCAGCATGCAAAAGAACTATATCACTGGTTCTTAACGCCCAAGTTAATTTTTGATATCTAGTCTTAACACTGTATAAGAAAATAAATATATTTGAAACTTGAACTTGTGATATTGATAAGAATATCACTAGAAGGCAAAAAATTTCATCCTTATGATGAATGATAGACTATTCATTAAAGACAAATTCTTTATCTCAGAAATTGAAGAGAAGGGCACTTGAAAATTAGTTCTCACTTACAATTTGAATAGAAAAGAACTATATTCAGGAAAAACTCTAACTATATCATTTTAATTTTATTATAACTTCCTTTGAATCCTGGATTCTCGTTTTATTAAAAAAATATTGATAGGCATTTAAGGCTTGGTTTAGCTGCTTTCCTTACATTAATTATTTTAGTTATACTGTTATAAATAAACTGTTAGCTAAAGAGTACCTTATGCTTGTGGAATTATCTTTACTATTTAGATTAAAAAACAAGGTTTCCAAAACATTTGGCATTTTTTAATACTGGTCTTTTTAAAGGTTTCATTGAGGTATAATTTTTATACAATAAGCCATATATACTTAATAAGTGCAATTTTATGTTTTGATACATGTATAAACCTGTGGAAACGTTACCAAAATTAAGATAATGAACATATTGATCACTCTCCAAAAGTTTCTTCACTTCCCACTTTTATGTATCTTTCTCATTCCTTTTTGTACCCCACGCCCCAACTCTCATCCTGGGTGATGACTTATCTGCTGTCACTAAAGGTTACTTTGCATTTTCTAGTTTTATATACACGGAATCATACATAATGCAGTCTTTTTTTTGCCTGGTTTCTTTTACTGACATAATTATTTTGAAATTCATCCATGTTGTTACCCATATCAATGGCTCATTCCATTAACTTATACAGTCTGTCTTCAAGTGATATTATAGCACTTCCTGTATAAGAATTTGACAACAATGTACTTTAATTTTCCCTTCCTTGCCCTTATTCTATAGTTGTAATATAGTTTACTTACATATATATGTGTGTATATATACATATATATATATATATATATATATATATATATATATATATATACTCAACATGACATTGAAGTTGTATCTGTTTAAACAGTTGCATATTTTAAAGAAATTTAAATATTTGGAAAATATTTTATATTTACACATTGTTTACCATTTCTGATGTTTTGCTTTTTTTTGGGTAAATCAATATTTCTTTCTCATATAATTTTCCTTCTGCCTGAAAAAATTGTCTTTAATATTTCTCATAGTGTGGGTCACCTGATGATGAATTCTTTTAGCTTTTGGAGGTCTACAAAATTGTCTTTATTTCAATTTCATTTTTGAAAATTATTTCCTTTAGGTATAGAAATATAGGTTGCCATTTGTTTAATACTTTCTAAAAATTTTTATTTTATTTATTTTTTATACAGCAGGTTCTTATTAGTTATCTATTTTATACATATTAGTGTATACATGTCAATCCCAGTCTCCCAATTCATCCCACCACCACCACCACCCACCTCTTTCCCCCCTTGGTGTCCCTATGTTTGCTCTCTATGTCTGTTAATACTTTGAATGATGTTGATTCACTGTCTTCTCACATTTTTCCCATTAAAAATCTACTATCCCCCTTGTTTTGTTTTTGTGCATGTAATGTATTCTTTTTCTCAGGCTGGCTTTAAAATTTTCTCACTATCTTCATTTTTAAACAATTTATTTATGATATGTCTTGGTGTCATTTTCTTTATGTTTCTTGTGCTTAGCTTTTGTTGAGATTCTTGGATTTGTAGTTTTATAGTTTTGATACCCCTTTTGCTTGAGGTATTCCAAGTATATACCTATTAGTCCACATAAAGTTGTCCTATAGCTCACTGATGCACTTTTCTTTTTTATTATTATTTTTTCCTCTGTTTTATTCTAAATGGTGTCTATTTTTATTGCTTCAAGTTCACTAATCTTTTCTTCTTCAATGTCTAATCTTCTATTCATCCATTCTAGTGGGCTTTTTTTTTTTGGTCAGAAATTATACTTTTCATTTCTTACAGTTTAATTAGGAATTTTTAAATAATATCTTTTATTATTAAGTTCAGTCTCTACTGAACTTTTTGAATATATGAAATTTATGAAATACAGTTACAATAACTTTTAATATTTTTGCTTATTTTGACATCTGTGTTAGTACAGGATTGGTTTCAATTGATTGATTTTTTTCCCTCATCATGTGTTATAATTTCCTTCTTTGCATGCTGATTAACATTTGGATTCAAGACATTGTGTCTTTTACCTTGTCGGGTGGTAAACAATTTTGTATTTCTAAAATATTCTTAAGCTTTGCTTTGGGATGCAATTAAGTTTTAGAAATAGTTCGAGCCATTCTGGTCTTGCATCTACTTTAGAACTGGAGGGTGTTTGTCTAGGGCAAATTATTCCATTATAATGAGGGAAAACTCTTCAGAGTACTCTGCCCAATTATGAGACCTTTCCAGTCTGGCTGGTGGGAATGATACTATCATAAGTGTTGGGCACCATTTCCTCTAATATTGGGGGGTGGATATTTCCCAGGGCCCGGCTTTTTTCCTCACATGAATGCACTGATCAGTACTCGACTCCCTACTTGAGGGGACCCTCTGTAGTATCTGGAGTTTTTTCTATGTGCAGCTCTCGCCTTTTCTGCACTCTGTTCTGTGAAGTTCAACAACCTTGGTGCCCCTGGACTCCCAACACCATCTCTTCATTTCAGGAAAGCTGGAAGACTCTATGTGCCTTTCTTCTGTGCCGTCACCTGGAAACTCTCTCAAGGCAGTTAGCTGGGGTAGTTATTGGGCTCACCTTGTTTGTTTACCATCTCTCAGGAATTAGTGTCCTTCATTGACAGTTGTCCAGTGTCTTAAAATCTTTGTTTCAAATAAATTTTTCCAGTTTTGAATGCTTCCAGTAGGAGGGTAATTTCAATCCTTATAACTCCATCTTGACCAGAAGTGAAAGTTTACACTAATTTTTTTAAACTATTACCTGGCTTAAACTTTTTACTTTCTAGGGCTGTTAATTACATGAAGGGAGGGTTTGAAATTACAGACTTATCTTCACAATATACTGCTTTCATTGTGTCACTCTCAGCTCCAAAACCCAAAATGGCTCTTCTTGCTCACGAAGTTAATATAAATATAAACACAAGCCAATAAAGGTAGTTGTATAAGGAACTAAAACAGGATGTTCATTGTCTACAGCTTTCTTATTCTAGCTTGATGCAAGGAGACACTTAATACAGAGGACTGGATAGACTATATAACCTTTATTCAATCCTCCATGACTAATATTACTTGCAAACATAATTTTTATAAGAATTTCACAAGAAGTTATAGGTTGTATTCTATGAACAAAACCTGGACTCCAGATAATCTGTCAGATGAAAGAATATTAACCCCCACAAGTGTAAAACTTAAGGACTCTAACCAAGACATTTGCCTAAATAGTTGATCACCTCACTTACATATATAGTGGGAAACAGTTTTAATCTACTACAAGTATAAGAGTATCTTTCCTTAAGCATTTACAATATGAGTTGTGATTTTTTTCCACAATGTTTGCATATATTTGTAGACTTGTACCCTCTTTTCAAAGGCGACACATAAACTCCTATAGAAGGTCAAACTCCTGTAATTATCACTTCTCTTTTCAAAATAGAAGGACTTTTAAGTAACAGTTTTTGTTGGAGGTATATTAATTTCTTTATTAAAGAATAGTAGAATATTAGAGAATGAAAAAAGTTTATGTGGATTAAACTCTTTAGGAAATATTTCAGTGAAGGCATTTTAACCTTAAAAATTCATAGAATTTTAGTAAACAGGGAAGCTGTAAATACTGCTTCCACAAAATAAAATTACTAAATTCATGGTTTAGTTCCTTATTACTCTATATATTATTCTTGGAGCCAGATTACAATACACCCTAATTATGTCTTAATGACTAATTCTTTATATACATGTGCAGAATTGTTTTAGAATTTTTGTGACTTAGGATATGTCCTTTTTATACAGTGATGAAATCAGCAAAGTCAGTACCTTTCAATATGTCTATGTGGATGAACTGTACTTAATCAGTCCTACTAGAGATTACCATTAGCATGTATTTCAGCCAGCTATTTCCATAATAGTGCTATATAATGAATCACTCCTATTCTCCTCAGTGTCCTAAAATAACAACCATTTTTCCATGCTCACCAATCTTCAGGTTGGCTGGAGGTCAAATGATTTAGGCTGGATCTGACTGAGCTTCACAGTAAGCTTCAGGTTGAGTTTAGGACTGTTCTAGCTGGATCTATTCCCCATTGCTTGTACTCTTTTTCTATCTCATTAACAGGCTAATAGAGGCAGATGAAATCTGTTCAGTGGTGAACTAGATTATTTTCTCCACCACCAGAAATGGATTTTAGAGATGGTTAATGTGAGAGTATTCCAGGGATGTGGGAATGTTTGCATAATTGTACCTGAGAATTTCCCAAGCATCTCCACCTTGTCTTCGACTATGTCCTTCTATGTCCCCTGAGCCTTTGCCAGGAGACTATACACAAAGCAAGACTGCCTTTTTTGAATACTTGATAACTTTATTTGTTGCAGCATATTGTCTCCTATGAGCCAAATATCATAGTACCTTTAAATGGCCATAGCCAGTTGCCTACTAAGTTAACTCTAAACATGAAACATTTCTCTGAGAAGAAACATCTTAAAATTTACAGCCTATAAGAAAATTTACCTTAGAATGTCTCATTTTAAGTCTGAAATTCTCAGATACCTGTTAGGAATATAAAACAGAGTCTTTTTTTTATTTGGATGGGAGAATAATAAACAGCAATAACTAATGGTTTGGAGTTTTAGTGGCTTATCAATACCTGACTGAACTCATTAAGTAATCTGTCTTCAGTCTTATTTAGTGCTATGAAGTCCCCTAATAGCTTATAAACCTGAACACAAATGTAGGAGCACTACTGCTCATTTATTTTTCACCAGCCACATCATTAGTAAAACATTTCTTCTTTTATAAGAAGATATTTATAAATCAAAATCATATTTGGACTGTTACTATTTGAGCTCCTTTGGAACCATTATCTACTGTGACACTTTAAACCGTCATGTTCCTTATAAACACTGCTGTAAAAAATGTAGGGAATTTGAGGGTCGTGATCATAAATGTGTGTTTTGTCCTTTTTTTTTTCAAAAAATAAAGAATGGAAAATACGAATTTTGCACACTTGCCTAATATATAAATTTTCTGCCTTCTGGCACTGGCCTATACATTTTCCTGTTCAGAGATCTTGCCTGGTACCCATGCAAGAAGGTAGACCTACTGACTCCTATAATTTGGCTACCACTTGAAGATAGTAATCAAAACTTTCTTGGAATATAGTAACATGAGAGCGTTGAATAACAGAAACCTGGAGAGGACTTGGGGAGAGAATAAGGCGTACTGGTTTTCCTGGGGATGGAAAAGCTCTCTTCTGCTCCAGTCATTTTATTGTCCTCCATGGATCCCAGTTCCCTGCCCTTGTCAGGATCCCTCTACTAGATGATTCAGAATTCCTCCTAAGAGTAACTTTTGAAAACATAGTTTTAATTCTTCAGTGTCTATCATTCCTTATTATTATTTCTTTCTAAGTTTTGCTTTTCCCTGAGGGAAAACCTTGTATACTAGCACACTGGAACATTTCGACCAGACTAGAGTGACTCAGACTTATTTAAACAACGTCAAATGTCTTTTTATTCCACATTAAAACATTGCAACAACATAGGTAAAATATAAGAGACCTGGATTTGCTTCTTTCTGATATTGCTATATTTCTCTAAAGGTCTCCAAATAAAGTTGTGACTTTATATGGAAACAGAGTATTCCCACTGGATTCTAATAATCATGAATGTCTGTGCTTATCTACAGTTGGAGTAATGTCTAAGCTCTTAAGACTTATACACACATGTCTTCATTAATACAATAAACATTAATTGAGTGCTTACTATGTTTCAGGCACTGGTACTACAGATAAGAAGGCAGAATTTAAAAGAGGGATATTTCTCATTTTAAGAGGACAAGAAATAGGAAAAAGACAAAAAGAAAGACAAGAATGGGATGAAATAAACTAACACATTCTGACTCATACTCACTTATGAGCTGCGAAGATCATCCTGGCTTCAAAATCACCATGTCCATGACCCTGTTGGCACCTGCCTCTGGCCCAGTGCCTAACACATTCTACTCTCCCATGTTAAATTCCTCCTCTCTGGTCTGCCACAATGCAAAGCACTCAGCCTGGTAATCTCTATGGCCACTGGTTAAGTTGCAGTGCAGACCAAGTGGCTGAGATCTAGAGCTAAGGAAGAAGACAGTTCTCAGACGCCCCAGCTAAACTGGTGTAGTTGCACGACTGCTAATGCAATGCTCTTGAGTCCTGAACTGTGTTGACATCCTGAGAGGGATCAAGGGAGTCAGCATTACACTGCATTACATTATACTGTATTACATCACATTACACTACACTGCACTACATTACATTACATCTGATGCCTAAAACTGGCATTATTTTACATTCTTGGGACACATATATTGCAGAGGCAGAAATACTTAGATGGGAACCCCAAATACCCATACTTGAAAGAACAAGTAATGGACAAACAAATGTAGTATTTTTCAATGTTATTTTTAAGTTTATAGAACATTTCATCCTTTCAGATTAAAACGTATTTAGGGACCTCTGCACTGCTATCACATAGAATAAGTAAATTTCAGTTAAGAGTATTAACACCAGCCTTAACAATATCATTAGCTAGAAGAGAAATTTTAGCTAATGACACCCAAAGGTCAAAAGACTTCAACTCATAGGTCACTTGGAAGTTCCCACTTAGGAACTTGAGAAAGGCATTTAATGCTGTACTTGGACTTAGAAGCACTTTCTCAAGAATAAATCACTAATAAGAATCCTCCCTTCCATCACATTGGGTTACCTCACAAGTCAGTCCAAATGCCAATGCTTTTTGCTTTGATTTTCCCAAAGTATTACTAATATATTGTTATTCACTTCTGAATGATATTTCTCTGAGTTTTAAAAAAGTAAACCTAATTTAAGATATTGCTGATATATTAAAGAAAAGTTAATTATAATGATGTGATTTAGAACTAGGTATTTGAAGAAACAACTTTTTCTACATCATTTCTGTAAAAGCATCTCTTGGCCTGGAGCTGTGCCTGGGACTTCTATAAACAGTCAGTGTAAAAACTGTGATATATTTCCCCCAAAGAACTTACAGTCCAAATGTATGACACAGATCCTCAGGAAGAGTTTAAATCATTTTAGAATTGGTACTAAAAATTAGGGGATGGCAATTGTTAAGATAAAACATTTCAATTGTTAAGATAAAACTTTTAAAAGTTTTAAAGATAAAAACAGATTTTTCCCCCCATCATCTTAATGGTCTGGTGTCATATGCAATTCAGAGAAGGTAACTCTACAACTAAGCACACTGAACACATGTAATCTATCAAGAGAGTAAATAATAACACTTGCAAATTTCTTGAAGCCCTGCAATCAATCAAGGGAAAAGAAATAAATTATGATCTATGACTTGAATCTTTTACTAACATTTCTACTTTTTGAATGAATGGCATCGTACCATTGAATGCTTCCTCTCAGGGTGGGTGGGGGTGGTGGTGGGATGAACTGGGCGATTGGGATTGACATGTATACACTGATGTGTATAAAATTGATGGCTAATAAGAACCTGCTGTATAAAAAATAAATAAAATTAAATTTAAAAAAAATTTTAAACAAACAAACAAGCTAAAAGAATGCCTACTCTCTCTTACAGTTAGAAAAATGTGTAATGGCATCATAATTAAAATATACCTATTGGTTATAAATTTACATATAATGATACAGTAGTCATTGGACAAGAACTATTCAGGCAGAGATTCTACCTTCTAAGAGTTTAAAATCAGAACTGATGACACAAACTTGAATAAATCAGTGTCAGTCATATGACACAATAACTGAAAAGAAGTAGATACTAAACTATGATCATAAATTCATCTAAGGAGACTCAGTGGAATATGGTGGAGGTTACAAAAAGTTTAGGTGAAATGTAGCAGAAGTATGGGGCTAGGGAATGTGTCAGCTCTCTTCTGATCACCACTCAAAGGCTTCCTGGAAGATGCAGGGCTTCCAAAGAGCTAAGTTTGGGGCAAAGTGACAGGATGGAGTTCTCTCTGATCACAGAGTTATGGGACTGGCTTGAACTATGCTGGGAAGTGGGAGCGGGATAATAGGATGGAGGAAAGCTGAGAGAACTTGACTGAAGTTAACAGAAAGTACACAGCAAAATAGGCAACAGCGCCGAAAGGGGGCCAGAGATGAGCACCTAGAACCAAAATTACAGCTTTCCATGCCAAGGAGAAGTCAACATCACTCTTAGTTTTGACTCAAGAAACTGAATTAGAAACAAACCTGAGAATTATTCATTAAGAAATTCCCATGTGGACAGTTTCTATTTCAAAACCACGAATTTCAGTGTGCAAAACATATGAGCTAAAGGCAGAACAATGCTTAATATATGAGGTATGCAGAAATGATTCTAGTAAGAAAACAGAAAAATGCAAGAGATAAAAAATTATAATTTTGTACCCACTTATTCAGGACTTCCTCTTGAAAGTGAAGATCAGATTTAATTATGATAGAAAAAAAAACAAAGCATTTACCTGTTTGGTTGGTGGGCTGTTTATTTATTGCTCTGTTATCTAAATATTTATTATAGATACTAAACTAATACAATACCCAACTCAAACAGACTATTCTCCATCAACTCAAAGTGAACTATCCCATTCTGGTCTATCTCCCTCTTATCCACATATCAAGCTTACAGTGCACTTTTAAAATGAACTGACACTTGGGATTTGAAGAATAATTAGTTTTCTATTGTAAAAAGATTTTTAGAGGGAAAAAAGAAAAAAGGAAAGAAGAAAAGATCAAGTCATATCTATTAGTTCCTTAGAACAGCAAATAATTTTTCTGGAACATAATATAATTATATTTCCTTTTTCATGGTGGTCTTCTCTCATGTATACACACACACACACACACACAAATCAATGAAAAACCAAGTCAGGTTGGCTTTCCTGAGTTACAGACCACCCTTTACAAAGGGTCACAATCATCCCCTCTCTTATCTCAAGACAAGAGATCCTTAAAGTAGCAACTGGTTTGGGTCTTGAGAAGGCAAAACAACACAATAGCAAAAACAAAACAAACAAAAACGAGAGAGAGAAGAGAAAGGAAGAAAGATAATTCTGACCACTTGAATATATTTATATCCAAATTATGTGCATTAGAAGCTTGTTTACTTAGGGAACTTATTACATATTTTTCTGAAGTTATGAGTAAAAATGTGAAACAGTTGGAAATAGTCACTACTCAAATTAAAGATACTTTTATTTTTTATTAGGAAACCTAAAGGCTAGAACACAGTTTAGCATTTGAAAAAGACTAAGATTCCTTGCTTGTGCTTTTAAATAAACAATGAAGTTCAAGGGAAGGGTGGATTATTTGACCAAGGTGGTGAAACAGGTGAGCAGTGGGTTGATGAGCACTAGTAGTATTATGACTGCTATCGTTCTGAATTCAGGAAATATTTGCACTTCCTTTTCCTATTCCCCTTTTCTTTTAGTCTTTGATGGATATATAATAATTATATTTTATAAGAATGCCAGTGGTGACGGAAGTGCTTCTCCTAATGCAGAGGCTGTAAAGCTATCAGAAGAGCTTTAAGCAAATGTTATCTGTTTTACAGAAGAAATCAATTACCCACAGATTGCTTAAACCAGTGACAGGCATGGTAAGGAATAAAATGTGTTAAGTAGAAAAGTTACAGCCATCAACATGTAAGGAATTACATGATATATGAAAGCAATCACTTGTTCAATTTACCTTCAAAACTAAAACAAGTTCTTCTGCATTGGAAATAAACATGAACCTCTCTCTGAAAAGGGACCAATTTCCAACTCAATGGAAAAAGTACTGTATAAATTTTAGCCAGCAGTAGTGCTATTAGGAGCACACAACCAGGTTTTCAGAGATAAAGTATGTGAACTATTTAACATACTTATTTCAAAGTAGGCATCAGTTTGTCTTCATCTTCCTGCAATTCAGCATTATGTAATTTTCCAGATATGCCTGGAATAAAAGAAGTCTGCTAGAAAATACTTCACGCTTTATAACATTCCTTATATTTATGTCGAACTGCAAAGGATTTTATTCAATTAAAACTATCTTTAGTATATTTAAGTTTTAATACTCATTATTCTCTGTTGGTAACATCTTATTATCTATATTAGCAAGACAAGATTCAGAAGTGGGCCTTTTTTCTCTGCTTAAGAAAAGTAAATGTTTCAGAGAGGCTCTGACAGTTCTTATGGAGGACATCATGGTTCAAAATGCTCATCAAAGCTGTTAATTACTCAGGTGGAGTTGGCATCTTGCTTGTGAAACAAGGTCACCATTTTTAGTTCTTTAGCTTATCGGTCCTTTAGGAATTTTTGCTTTGTATCATTTAATTTTTAAAACAAATTAATTCAAATCACATGTAACATAAAAAGTGATTTCTTAATATTGCAAAACAGGAACCATTTTACCAGATGTGCCATAGTGACATCACAGCATAAGCATCACATTTCTGTCACTGTGTGCAATGACAGCCATAATGAGAGATACCTGCCTAATGAAGAACTTATATTTTTCTTTTTACTTTCTTCTTTTTTTTTTTTTAAAGAGGGAAGTGTTTAGAAGAATTTGCTCCCATGATCTTTTAATAGAATCAGGAGTAATATACCAGCTGGTGTATATCATTCTTTTACAATATTTTGAGGGAGAGTTCTACACTGATTTAATTTTCTTGGGAATAAAATAGGTATATTCAGATTTCATGCAAGTCAATTGTCCTTAATGGACACGTGTTAATGATAAATTCAAAGTACTACATTTTTGGAACATCTTTAAGTTAAAATTTTTAAGAAGAGTCATACTAGTAGTTTTCCCCACCCCCATTCTGACACAGAAAACAATATTGTGAATATTCCCAAATGAAAGACAACACAGCTAGTGCTTTTCTCTCTGAAAAATTATCAGGTTGATGTAATGGTGATGTCCTACTGATTATTCACCACAGACCTTCCAGCAGGATAATGCATTCTTAAAATATGAACTTGAAGCTAAAATATTAAATATGCATTTCCTACTCCTATAGGACATGTTGAAATGCCACATGCTGTTGGTGAGAATGACCCATGAGTGTTGGATTTTTCTCCCTCTTGCTCTTCTTTTCCAGAAACAGTTAGTGTGGCGTGCAGTGAACCAAATCAACAATGTGATTCAAGCTGTCTCCGTAGCTTCTTGGCAAAAGAAAGGATAAACTATAAAACCCCCCTGCTACAGCTTCCAGCTCTTGCTTCCCACACTTTAACATCTTCTGTCACCTCTGGCGCTGTTACTGACCCATGCTAAGCTAAACTAAAGGATGATAAGTTTGCTGCCTTTGCCCTTGTCCTGAGGGGCTGCACATTATCCTATCAAGTATCAGTAGCCATTTCTGTGGGATATTTGTCACCCCACGAAGGCTTTTGGAACAAATGAAATGGGCAGCGAATTACAAAAATGTCATTCTCTAAAGGAAATGGATGAAGCCTTTTGTTCTCCAGTAATAAATAGATGCCATAGGCTTATAACACTATTTTTATATGAATTGACAGGGTTACTATTTCTAGTTCATTAAGGGAACAGCTTGAAAACATTTCTTTCTGTACTTTTAAAAATAATGTTGTTTCCCTCTTTTCTTCTCAGTGATAAATATAAACAATACCTTGCAATAGATCCTAGAAATCACAGATCATGATACATTTCAAGTTACTTTTGGTAATAACTGTTTTAAGAATGCATAAAAATAATTTTAGGAGGGATTTTGAAATTATAAATGGATTAAGTGAGAGGTATGTCTTACTTTTCTCACACATTATAGTTTTACAGGGCATCATGATAAATATGCCATGGACAAAGGTCAAGCAAAGAATAATAACTCAATTCCTTAAATGAAAGCTTCAAAATAAATCCTGTGTTTAACAGTGGTATACAGGGGTCAAGATGACTATGTCCCAGACTAGAGAATAAAATGTGTGTTATATCTTTGAGCCTCAGTACATTTGTTAAATGGGTATATTTGGACTGACATACTTAGATGTTCTTTGAAGTAGAATTTGAGAAAGACACATAATACATGGTAAAAAATTAAATAACATCACATGTTTTTAGATAGACTTGGATTGGGTGGTTTATCAAGCTGAGCTGAGTAGTTATGGTAGTTATGAACTATTTCTAATATAATAGGTATATTTCTTCTATAAATTCATGTAGCCAAGGATTTTAGAATTGAGCTGCCTTTTGCTTAATAAGCTTATTTTGTTAAGCAAAATTTGTAAGATAAGGTAGTGAAAATCATGCATAAGAATTTTTATTTGACATGTTAATATATTGATGAAGACTAGTAATAGTTGTGATATACTCTTTGTGGACATAATTTAAGAGTGGGTCTTCCCTGGTGGCGCAGTGGTTGAGAGTCTGCCTGCCGATGCAGGGGACACGGGTTTGTGCCCTGGTCCGGGAGGATCCCACATGCCACGGAGCGGCTGGGCCCGTGAGCCATGGCCGCTGAGCCTGCGCTTCCGGAGCCTGTGCTCCGCAATGGGGGAGGCCGCAATAGTGAGAGGCCCGCATACCGTAAAAAAAAAAAAAAAAAAAAAAAAAGAGTGAAATACATTATCTGGGTTTATCTTCAGATTTTCTGAGTCTACGTTTTAAATCATAACTCTTGAGTAGACTGCATTGCATACCTTAGGTTTAGTCAATATATGTCAATATTTTGAGAGAACTGATTATTAAAAACTGGGCAAACCAATTCTAACTTTCAATCAGGTCATAGTCACCATTTCCTGGAGGCAAATGATTGAAAAATTTCAGCTATATCTTATACATCTTCAGTGAACATTTACCTTATTTTATATTTTTTATTTCTTTTTCCTTCTTAAAATGGGAACACATGCCTGGCTCTGTGAACTCCCTAACTGTATGAGTTGTGATAGGGCATTATGGGAGCCAAAGGTTCTTCAAAGAATACCTAAGTTTGTCAGTCCACATATATTCATTTAACGCGTGCCAAAGCTCCAAGTACTAACGCATGATTTAATCTCTAGATGGATCACTGTCATTTTGACTCCTGTTTACTGCTGTGAGCCACCCGATACTCACCTTCTAGAGTCCTTTTTCTGGCAAGTTAGTCTCCATTGCTTGCAGTGAAGAACTCTTTATCTTTAAACACTTAAATTCCTTAACTAAATCTAGCTGGTGATTCTTGCACATAAGGGAGGGGAAAGTGTTTGAAAACACAAAGGAAGAAAACCGTAAGTATTTTTTTCTCTGCAAATGAAAAATGATGGCTAATATTCCCCATCTTTGTATCACAAATAGCATAGGTAGGTTAAACAAAAGTATGGTAGATAAAATGATTTTCATTAATAGAAAAATTGTTAAAACATTACAGTAGGTTACTCAAAGAGGTGAGTGATTTGTTTTTCTGTTGATCTTTAAAAATAGAGCAGATTTCATCTTATTTAATTGTATTTTGTTCTGTCTCATCCAAAGGAATTAAAGTGAAAACTATATGCAATCTTTACATCATGTAGATACTTATTGTTTAAAATTTGGCTTCTATCTATATCTGAGTTCTCAAATGAAGACACTTCTCAAGGGCCATCAGTGTTCTCTTAATTACAAAATGTAAAGTCCATTTTAAATTGATTAATTTCCCTGATTTCTATTCTTTAATTTAGTCAACAGATCTAAATCTGAGCTTCTTATTTCCTAAAATATCTTCCTGCTGATTCCTCATTGTTACATTCTAGGAAGCAGTAACTGTAAGCCCAGAGAACATCAGTGGTATTGTGAGAAAAGCCATAGGAAAGGATGCTATACTTCCACCTAAGAGGGAAAGAAAAACAAAAAGTAACAAGAAGCAAAAAGAAATGAGTTCCCCCACCTACTGGTGAAACTGAAGATTGTTTGAGCCACATTTGAGCCAAGGGCTTCAAAGCAAGAAAACCAAATGAAAGCTAAAGGTACTGGCAACAACTTGCAGCCTCTGGACCCTACCAGGACAGGAGATGGGCAGACGGGTGTGTGGCTGCTTCAGAGCCGTGGCAACCTAATGGAAAGATGTTCTAACACATAGACACCCTGACCTCATTGATGGGCTGATCGGCACTCAGGAATATAGAATTTGGCAGAACGAGGTGAGGGTGGGGGGAGTGCAGTTTATTTTAGCATTTTTTGGATAATTTATTGAACAAATGATATTTTTGATAGTTAATGATATAATGAATTACATTAAGTTATTCTGGGTAAGAATACCTACCTGCCTATATATACCCATGTTCTGGAGGAGAGAGGGCAGAAAAAGTTACAATATGTCAATCTGGACATATTTTATAAAATCACTTAGGAAATTTGCCCCCCAAATGGCAGATTATTTATATCAGAGGCACTTGTGGCATTTGAACATTTAATTTGACTAAATCTAGCTAGTGAGTCTTCACTATAAGAGAGGGAAACATATTTGAAAAGCATATAGAAAGAAAACATAAGAAAAACTTATAGTTTGAAGAACTAAATTTTCTAGAAAAGTCAAGTCTAAAGAAGAAAATTTTTCTTTCATTTTTTTTTTTTTTTTTTTTTTCTTTTTGCGGTATGCGGGCCTCTCACTGTTGTGGCCTCTCCCGTTGCGGAGCACAGGCTCCGGACGCGCAGGCCCAGAGGCCATGGCTCACGGGCCCAGCCGCTCTGCGGCATATGGGATCCTCCCAGACCGGGGCACGAACCCGTATCCCCTGCATCGGCAGGCGGACTCTCAACCACTGCGCCACCAGGGAGGCCCTCTTTCATTTTTTAAACAAATTAGAAGCACGGTAGGTAAAAGGAGATTCCTTTAATAGAAAAGTGTTAAAACATTGTGGTAGGCTACCAGTTTAATTTCCTTTTGCATCGATCTTTAAAAAAATAGAGTAAACTCTGTTCTATTTAGTCAATTCTCTTCTATCTTGTTAGCACATCTCTCACTTCAATTCCTGTCAAGTCAGTTGGCTAACACTCTTGATTTTGACCTTCAATATTTCTACCATCCGAATATAACTTTAAATTTCAGTTGCCTCTATCCTAGTTTGGACCCTCATGATCTCTCTCTTATGTAGATTGCTACCACACAAAAACAAAAAAGAAAATTTTTTAGAATCAGCAAAGCTTACCTTCATTCTCCCTCCATCTGTATTGTACTGTATTGTATAATAAAGGAGACTTTGTAAATCACCTCTTCCCTTCACCCCAAAAAGCCTGGAAGCAGTCTAGTACAGGATTCACACTGTTGCATCTCTCACTAGCTCGGTGAACGTGGCCAGGTTGCTTTAAATCTTTAAGACTCAGTTTCGTCATTCAGAAAAGCAGGACTAATAATAGTTGATATTTTGAAAGCACCTGATTTTTTTTTGAAAACTTTTCCCAAGCTATTTGTCATAGTATGTTCCCTCCCAAGATAGAGACTTTTGGTAGGTATGTTTTCTAACAACACCTAAATAAAGTGAAATGCAAAATACATTATCTTTTGAATTTGCTGACATTTAGAACATGTATTCAATAATATTGAAAATAGTATTTATTTACAAAATGATTTGGTTTTCTTCATAAATATAACTGTATATGCTAATTTCATTACCTGATATTTATACACATATGTATAAATATGTAAGTGCAAGTGGTTTAAACTTGTGTACTGAAATGGATCTAGGTGATTTTTTTTTTCTGTAAATACTTTCTAAAAAGATGGGAACAATCAGTGTTTATGAAATCTGAGACCAGTTTTGAGTAATATGCTCAAGGGTTAATGAGATACTCTAAACCTAGATCTTTAAATGCCTTTTTTATAGCAGCATTAATATATTTTTTTGTTAAGAACACAATAACTACCACGTTTACTCATTCCTGGGGAATAATCATGAAGGTTGATTTTCATTACCATCTTAATTTTCAGATGATAATATTAAAGTGGAATCACAAACTTGGGCTGTTAACACTTAGTAAAATGAAATGTAATTTAAACCCATAATGAACAATTTTAAAAGGGAAGTGAACTACTGCTTTTAAATGGCTCAGCTTGTATTGATAAAAGTTGGCACACATAACTAATCTTTTTAAAGTTTACTTTCCAAATTTAACTTTGAGCTGTCACACAGCAACTATTGCTGGTTAAAAACTGCTTTGCAAAATCAGCCATAAAATGTGTATTATATATACATTTAATATAGAGAGAATTCTTCAAAGCATAATATATTAATTAGCTACATGATATAGCAAGTCATGATCAGATTACTTATTGAACTAATTTAATTTGCACAGTGGCAGCTAATTTAAAGGAAGCATTTTCTTTTCAAGCTTGTTTTTAGAAATTGTTGGGTAAAAATTATTAGTCTGGAATTTGAAAACACTCTTTCTCCCTCCGTTTCTCTCTTTGTGATAACTTCTACCTTTGGTGATAACTTCTACCTTTGGTGGATAGAGATAGAAATATTTTTAAAATGATAAGAATAAACTAGATGATGAAAACCCACTGGAAGAAGAAAATGAATTCCTGTTTCTAAGATTAGCATCAGATTTTCATCTCTTTATGCCCTTTTCAGTATCCTTTTCAAATCAATGGGAGATCTATGCATCAGGGTAAGAAGGCTCACCTTAAATATGCTGCTGGGATATACTCAGAACAAACAGATGGAAACTGAATCCTACTGCCCACAGGCCTACATGCTTGTTTCTGTACTCATATATTCTGAAGAAGCAAATGTTCTGCTTGTCCCTAAGAAGTAGGAGATCAGAGAGAGAACAAAGGAATAAAGGGCCTTGATCCAATAATAAAGTGGGCCTTAACCAAGCTATTCATGCAAAAAGACATGTTGGAAAAAGTTTGTGTATGATTACTAATATATTTTGAGACTGATGTATAAATGTCTAAGGGGACATGGGGATATGGGGATACACATATACATATAGCTGATTCACTTTGTTATATGGCAGAAACTAACACAACATTGTAAAGCAATTATACTCCAATAAAGATGTTTAAAAAAAATGTCTGTGAAGAGTCTCCTTGAAAAGAACAAGTGACCCAACTGTATTAATGCTAACTGATAAGGAACAAAACTTTGCCACATTACAGAGTCCCAAACTTGCGGAAAATAAAACTATTCCAAGGATGTTGCAGATATACTTTAGAAGACATTCTAATTAAATAATAAATATCCATAGTCCAAATACACCAATGGGTTCATTAGTGGAAATGAACAAAAGAAAAAGTGACATAAGGAAATAGGAAAGCTCTTTATTAAAATTTAGTTCTGGTATACAAAAGGTAAAATATGTCCCGATTCAACTAGCATTGTCTCTCTTACCAATCTGTGATCATCCTGCTATTAGTATGGCTCTCATATTCTAACCACAAATTACTCAGAAATAAGTGTATTGATGGTTTAATCAAACAGATATTTGCCAAATTAGAAGTCATTTGTCAACATGAGATGTACACCTTGTATAGTTTTCAAATGATGGAAACTGATAACTGCACAGGCAAAGCTCTGATCAGATTTATCGATCTGTGGATTTATTGAACATTGATTTTGTGCTAGGCACTACTCAAAGCCCACAAGTAAATCCTATGTGGTTGATACTCTTCTTAGACCAAAAAAAAATTCACTAAAATTTACCTATAAACCCAAACCCCCCCAAAAATTTACCTATAAACCCATTTTCTGAAGTCTAGAACCCCTCCCACATCCAGTGGTAACTATAGCCTAAGATACAAAAACACTGGTCACCCAAACCACTTATACCCTCTGAGAGAAGTATTTATGCACACTTCACAGACTAGGATCTAATTCCAGTTAATGTATTCAGAAATAATGAAATTCATTAATTCTATTCTGGTTTAAATTTTTATTCTCTTAAGTAAAACGTGTTGCCTTATGGCCCTCAATTTAATAGAAACGATTTCAACTTCACATACACGTTTCCCCTCTCTGTTTTGTGCTTTACACTATAATGGAGATAAACAAAATATTTTAGAATTAATTAAACAAATAAAAGCCTGAAGTCCAGAAATGTAGGTAGAAACACTCTTACTGAGTTATCTGATTTTGTTGTTGTTCCTTGTTTGGAGTTATTATTTCAAGTTCATACTTTGATGTTGGGGTATAGAAAATATTCAAAATAAAATAAAATTAATGAAATTAATAATAAAAGAGCTGGTAAAATCAATTTGAACAAGAAACAGGTTGATATTCTCATGTGACTTGTGAAATAAACTAAGTTTATTAAAAATTTTAAAAAAGGATATTCTAGAATGTTTTGGAAAATGGTAGCATCCTTGAAAAAAATCATACACCCATGAAACGTGGTAGCTCTCATCTACAGGTTTAAATTTAAGACAGGACATTATTGTCAACCTCACACACATATTTAGATGTTTAACGATTTAAGAGGGAGTTGTCTTCCATATTCTTTTAACAGAGCACAAGTCTTATTTTTGTTTTTCTGTTATCTCATATGTTTTAATAGGTCAGTGATACAAGAAGACAATTATTTCTCCTTTACCTGTTCATATCTAGAGGAAAATTATATGGTAAAAGCAAGAATGCAAAATAGGAAGAAGAAAAAAATGTATACGTTATGAATAAAGAAGAAAAAGAAAATATAAACAAGATGCTAAACAAGTATTCATGAATCAAGGATCTTGGGCTGGCCTATCTATTTCTCATTTTTCTTTCCTCTCTCTCCTTTCTTTTATTGTCACAATGATTGTCTACAGTTCCTAGTCATCCATATCTCTTACTCTTTATTTTCTACTTTGAACCAAGTTGGCTATTTGCCATGCACTAAAATTTTGTATAGAAAAACTTTTACTTCTCACTTATTTCAGTTCTCAAGTCTGATACTTCACACAAACCCCCATCTTCCCAATTAGGTTGAAGTAGAAATAGAAAAACATAAATTAGTAATAATTCCCATCCCAAAAGGAATTACCAAAAGGAATGATGGAATACTTGGATTTTTTTAAAGGGTGACCTATGATCGCCTACCTTATCCATTTTTGAAAGAAAACTCACAAAGATTTTCCTTATGTTTTCTAGTTTTCTGAAGGCATTCATTAAACTGAAAGAGAATCAGCTCATGTTGAAAAGAGCACAATGATTTTGCTAGGGGGACAGTAGCTCCAGGACCTTTCAGAATAGCAACAAGCAGAGAAAAACTCGGAGTATGCTGTTGGTGGCCTTGTCTCAGCTCATTCAGGATAACCCAGGAGACATGAAATTTCAGACAATAAACTGTTCAATTGGATCTCTGAACTGGCTGGAATGACTGTGCCACTGTGAGTTCTGGCTGTCTGAGCAGCTTATTTCAGCAATTCATTACTTGTGGGCTTTGAGTGCTAGGCACAAAATAAATGCTCAATAAATCTACAGTAACAGAAATTTTGATCAGAGCTTTGCCTGTGCAGTCATCAAGTCCTAGTTCTGTAGTCAATAACACTTCACTTAGTGTTAAACAATTCAGTTATCACCATCACCAACCAGAATGTTTCTAGAACAATCAAAGCCCTGTACCTCAAGAAGTTTGATAACAAACTAGAACTTTGAGAATCTTGACGAACACTCAGTTTCTCTTTATTAGACCAGCTTTTGACTATTAAGAAAAAAGGTCTACCTAATGAACTAACTTAGAAAAAAATAAAGATGAAGGCAAAGCAAACAAGAACATAATAGCTTTTACATGATATATGCCAATATTTTACCTGTTTCTGTTATTCACCTTTCTTCCAGATTTATATATTTCTCCATTTACACATAAGGAATTGAGGACTTTTAAAAGTTCTTTCTCACCCTCAATAGATGCAACAATGTTTGAGATTCTGTGAGACACCTACTTATTCTTTAAAAAGAAATTTACCAATAAAAAGTTTGTTCTCAAAAACCATTGTGAATTTAGAATCCTCTTTTGCTCTTTTACCAATAGATCTCCTACTGCTGTTTGGTTAGTTTCTCGGCAAGAAGCTTGCCCTTCTAATGCAATCTCCCATCCCAAGGTTTCCCAACCATGGACATTCTGGGGTGGAGTGGAAGAGGGAGACCTAAAGTTAATGCTAACGTTAAAGTACAAAGAAGGAAATTTAAATTTCCCCTAATATTATGAACACTGAAATTCAATACACTCATTTTTATTGCTTTTTTCTCTCTCTGAATCCTAGCTGTCCTAAATTCTACTTTTCAAGGTTGCAAGAATTTAAAAAAAATCTCAATTAGGCCATCAACTATTATAACTATTGTTTTTTCAAGATCTGTTTACCCAGAAGCTAGAGTATAGAAAATGCAAGTAGAGTAATAGGAAGCACATGTTTTGATTATTATTAAAACAACTTAATGAGAAACTCCTGAGGTAAATGTGTTAGCCTTTTTGTACCCGAAAGGATGGGCAGCTAGCTTTCCTGGCCACTGACGAGCTACTTTTGACCTGACTAAAACCATTTCGGAACCTCTCTAGTGTCTACTCATTCACAAAGGCCTCCCCCACCCCCATACCATCTCCATCCAATGAGCTGTCTGCCTGATCTGCATGCAATATTGTCCGCCAGCATGAACGATTTACAATGGGCACTTTATTTCTGTAATTTAAAAGGAAAAAGAGAGAGAAACAACTACTGATGCAAAATATCATTTTTTCCTTTCTAATGGATGAGTAATAACCAGGAGATTTCTGAAAAGCTGTCCGGGGTGCCTGTCAGCGTTGGCAAAATTTCTGACCTAGAGAAATATATTCACAAACAGCCCCTGTGATTATGAGTTACAAGCCCCTTTGGAGAAAGCTACTTAGAGAAGCACCAGAGAAATTATAAAACTAGTCTAAATACTTGGCACATCGAATTCACCATTCATACATACATAGATTTTCACAGAAGAAAATATATACAATTATGTGCTCTGAATTAAAATTAAAACAACATATATGGAATACATGTTATACAAGAACTCTATAATGAAACCCTATTTCAATAAATGCCAAAAGGCTGGAAATCAGGAAATGGACGTAAATTAGATCAGACTTGGCACCTTGCAAATCCATATTCCCATCAGCCCCAATCCTTGTGCTCCAATTTAACTTGATTCTGAAGATCCTCTTTGTGGTCTGATTTGGAACCTATTACTTCTCTTTTGAAAAGAGAACAATGAGGGAGGAGAGAAGGAATATGTGAAGAAAGGTAACAATAATTCACTTGAATTAAGGGATCATTTTGCTTCGTGTTCCCTTTCAGTCCCTCCTGCCCTTGCATGGATCTTGGCAATGGTTGCTGTTCTGGTGCCAATTTAGTGAAGGCAGTGGGTATCGTGCTGGAGTAGAAGGAACAGTGTAACGTCTCCAAACGGAAACTGCTTGTCAAACACCAGAAACCAACAGAGGAAATTAGGAAACTAGGGGTTAAAACAACTGTGCTCATTCAAATCAGAGCTTTGTCCTACACGGGATTTCTCTTAACAAGGGCTGTTCAGCAGCGGGCTCCTCTGGCAGGTCTCTTGGGAAAACCCTGCGACTTGGGCATAACTGTCCTCTAGGCGGTCTCTCTGAGTGCCGTTCACTTTGCAGAATGTGAAAGCTGTGTCTCCAGTAAGTGAGGAAGTGTGCACTTAGCAAGGTATGTGGGATCTACACGAGATTATTTACATGGACTTGAAATGAAAATGATTAATGCAGTGTTTATACAATCCCCATATACATAGTAAGTTTTTTGGATAAAATCAGTTAAAGTAGCAGTTTGGCATCCTGTGGAAGAAACATCTGGTTGGTTGACTGCAATTTCATTTATGAATCAGCAGTTTTGGCACTGTACAAACACAGAGATTAATTTTATGACATTATTTGAGCTTATTTGTGCTCCGTTTTAAAATGCGGGCAAATGTCCCAGTGTGATGGTAGGGGGGCTGATATAGTAATAACACTGTCTAGTGAGTAAATCGTTTAAATAAAATACTAATGGGATAAATCATATAAAGAGTAATTTATGTCATATTTACAGTCTGCAGAGTACTTCTATAGGTATTATATCATTGGGTTCTCATATAACCCTCTGAAGTAGACAAAGGAGATATTTTCAATTTCACAATTGAGGAAACTGAGGCCAAGGAAGTCACTTTGCCCAAGGTAACTTTTTTTTTTTTACCAGAGCTTTAATTCAGGTCATCTGATTCCAATTCCAGGGCTAATTTTCAGCTCCTAAGAGGTAGGGACATGAGCTAAATTGAAGAGAGAGTGTTTTAAAGCCTGGTCAGGGTTGCTGCTTTGGGTTCAGAAGTGGAAAAGCAAAAAGGAAAAAAAATGCATCCTCAGAATTCAGTCTGGTTTGCAGTAACAGTGTGTGTTTGTGGATATTGGGTATCAATAGGTATGGCACGTATGTACGCAAGTGTGCACCTTTGCATTTCATGTGTGACCATGCCCAATAGATACAGATTGGTATTCACAAGGCTTGTGTGGTTGAAAACGCATCGGTAACTCTGGTCTTAGTCACTTTTTACATGCCCTACAACAGTAAAGGTAATTCTTAGTTAGCTGCCACCATCACCTTATTATCCTTTAAGAAGATTAAAAAGTAGAAAGGAGAAATAGAAAGATGTTTGCTGTAGCAAACACCACCTTCACTTTCAGTGTGCACTGGATAAGAGACAACTTTCATTGTCTATCCTGTGAGGAGCTAGAATTCAGATTCTCAATTTCTATATTTGAAAAAGAAGGTTGACCATCTCTTTACTTCAACATGTTTATGAATGCACCACTTTCATTTTAAAAAATTCCGAAATGTCAAACCTCTTTTTTTCCTTTTTTTAAAGATGTAGTGTTTGCATGGCATTCTGAACATACAGTGAAACTCAGACTGGGAGGAAATTGAGTTGGTTATTGACTAACTTTTTCCTAGCAGTTCAATATAAAATTCAGGAAATAGGTTCTTCATGTGTTATGTGCCCAGAAGCACGTAAAAAGAAGCCATACCTGTGCTTAAGGACATAAGGAGATAATGGTAAAGGATACAAGTGCCACAAAACATGCTTAGTTTCATAGGCTTGGTTTTTAATTCTGCTTTTTTTTTTTTTGTTTTAATGCTTCAAGAGTAAAACAAAGAACAAGCTAGTGGCAAAGATTAATGCAAAAAAGGTGGCTCTTCCCCAAACATTCTGCCTTTTTATCCCACTGTCTGGAAAATGAATTGAGGTTTCTGAAACTAGCTTTTGCATTTCTCTTCATTAGGAAGTGTATTTGTAAAACAAGCTCCCAATTTTTGCCATTCATGATTACTGGTCACGGGGTGATATTCTTCAGTGACACAGTCTTCAATGTATATGAGCCAAAGGATCATTCCTCATCCAGGGCTCAGGACGGAGTTTGGGCGCAGCTGAAACCGCCCCTCCCTTACTCTCCTTTTCCACAACAGCAGCTCATTATCAGGAGCACGTTGCAAAGGGCGGTGCAAGCACAAAAATCAATCTGATTGCCTGTATAGCTCTGCAAAATCATTCCAGGGGAGAAAAAAAGAAATGTCGGAGAGGAAGGAGAAAAGGGGCTGGGAGGGTGGAAGAGAGCAGGAATGAGGACATAAGCCCTCACAGGCCCATAAGGACTGAAGTTTAATGGCTGAGTGCTTGTTTTGAACTGTGACCTGAGGTTTGGCTGGGCACTAACAGTGGCATGCCTCATCAGCCACTGTCATAGCCACCCCAGGGTATACCTCCAGCAGGGAGTCAGCTCCATACCCTGAATTCTCAACTACCAGCTACCCACTGCCGCCTCTGCACGCACTGCTGAGACCCTGCCGAGAAATCAGCATGCAACCCAAGGAAGCATCCTTTCCTCTGGAATAAAAATTAATATTACTTGTCATATTTCATGTCTGAGCTCTTTTCATGCTTTATCCTCTGGTAATGAGGGCTAAATTACCAATATTAGTAGATTTTCATGGCTAGCACAGAAAGAGCTGTTACCAGAATAAATGTTTGCCTTGCTTCTGTTGGACACAGGCTCTGCTAATGCAGCTTTGCTAATTATTTCTAAATAGGCAATAATCTGCATCCCCTAGTGCTGGATAGCGGATTGGCCACGTACCTGCTATTTCCCTTATTTACATGTTTTACAACTTTATCAACTACACTAATTACACTCTGAGCACTGTTTAAAATTTTCTGTTAATAGAGATACAATGATGCACCAGAGGATGTGTATTTATGCCATAATTACGCCTCTGTTCCTACGATGCAGTCTCCAATTAGCTGTCTACGGTGGCACAAGCAGCTGCCTGATATTCTAAAGCAGTGAAACATCTGCACGGCGGATGATACGCTCACATGGATTTTTTTTTTTAAGCGTAGAAATTTACACCCAAGGGAGTGCAGACAAATAGGAGCCTGTCATGTGTAGGGATGATTAGAAATCCTCACCATGGCAACATTGGAGCAGCCATGTCACAGAGTGAGGGGACACATGTCTAGATGAAGGCGCTAAAAACATTTGCCATTTTTTTTTTTAGCTTCAGTCTTCCAAACTTCCCTCCCTCCCCCTTTCTCTTTTTCATATTCTTTGCTTTGCATCTAAAGCCAACCAAAACAGCAGGTGAAAAGGCCAAAGTCTGCAGCCATGCATATGACGCACGGGATTTAGTGTCAGGAAAAACAGTGCGCAATCAGAAATGTTAGACCCAGGAAATGTGCAGGGCCAGGAAAGGGTATGTGTGTGGTTTCTTTGAAATATTTTGTAATAATAATTATTTTTTATTTTTAGTTTTTGGTGGTAAGTTGTGTTCAGAGCAAGAGGCAAGATAGAAAATAAATATTAGACAGAATATAACAGTTGAGGTACCTTACTCAAAAGATGACACCTAATTTAAAATTTCCTTTTAACCCTCATTAACAGTTACAATTTCTGCATGAACAGTTGGCTAGCACACATTAGTGAGAGTAGGGGAAGGCACACAAATGTCTTCTAGTCTGATATTGAATATATTTCTTAATGGCTGCTCCTTTGATAAGCCTGCTTATATAAAGGCAGTGCATGGATGTGTTTAACTATACATAAAAAAGTCATTACACCCTATAGGGAAATATGGAGGAAATTCAAAAACACATCATCATGTTTCCTAGAATTATTTCGATATGTATGTTATCTTAATTATACTTTCGTTAGGAGTAACATTGTACTTTGCTTGTGCTTTGACCACATAGGCTTCAAAGAGGTAGCTCATGGTACGTGAGCTCTATTATTGTTTTGCTCTATTATATTGCCTTTATTTCTATATGAAAATACTGACGTTTAAATTATTAATTTAAAATTGGTTTTCCAAATAATTATCTTATCAGATGGTCATGGAAACACTTCACAATTAATAACAAAGATATGTTTAAAGGTATTTAATTAGCAGAGAGCTGAGAGGTGAAGGGGGCTACCACTAGTGAAATAATTAGAGGGAAAATGCTTTAGTATGAAGAGTAATTATAGGTAGGAGCAAAAACGTAACATATGTGCTAAATTATAAGTGTACCACAAGCAATGTGAATTGCATTAAGGATCAAACCTAATCAGTTAAAATCAGTACTTGTTCTGTGACAGCAATCCTAGTGGAAAGGCACTAGGTTGCTCATACCTATGTTCCTTAACATCACTTTGGATGCTACTTTAGAATTTCTAAAATGTCAGGGTAAGGTCCAGATCATTCTATCACAACTAGACTTCTCTTGGGAACAAGTCCCAAGAGTGCACATTTCAAAAAGAAAAAATCCTTTAATTCATTCTTTTGAGAAAAAATACAGCATTAGGAAAGCTTTAGTTATTAAAAGGCATACATAATACCTTTCGTTAATAAACTAAATATTTGCATATCTGCATATATATACATACATATGCAAAGCTGGCAATGCTTTCAAAATAATTGCATAATACTGTATGCCCATAGTATAAAATCTCAAAGTTGGAGTTGTATGTTTTAGAAGCAGGGTTTTTATAATTCCTCAATGTGTTTAAAATAACTTCTAATAATTCTAATAAAAATTTTAAAGAAAAGATCATTTTGAGTTAACAGACTATATCAGCGTTATCTTGGGTTAATGGTAGATAAGTCTCCTAAGCCTACTTCTTCTAATTTCCCAACACTTTGGTACCACCGGGTAAATGGTGATCAATATTTCAGTGAGCCCCCTCAGGCTCCTGGCTTTTAGAGACCATGGCACTAAGGCACCTTACAGTGTTTACCAATGAAATCATAAGATGTTATGTTAACAGTGAAAATGTCTTTTCTCTTCTTAACACTTTAGGTAACATAGGAATTAGTTACCTATTCAATTCCAAAAGAGAAACTGAGAGTTGCCTTCATTTCCCCAAACCCAGCAAGTGAATTCTGAGTGCAGTTGGAGAGTGGCTACATAAACAATTCTTGTCATGACTCTGGGTTTCACCGTCCCTCAGCATACCATATTTTGTACAAGCCTTAGAGTAGAGAAGTATGATACTGAAGATCCACCATCCACCACATCTGTCAGCATAAGGACAGAGTTTATCTGATAAACAAGTCATTTTTGGAAACTGCAGATGCTCCCACTGTGAAGTATTAAATGTGGCCCCGCTTAGATACATAGAATAGGGTTCCGGTCGACTGAACGCGGGCTGATAAGCTCTGCACAGCTTAGAATGCTGTTTGCCCACATACTAATGTTAAACAAAAGAACCGCAGACTGCAGAGAAAGGATGCGGGTCAGACCAGTAAATTGCTTAAACCCTTAGGCAGCCTTCTGAAAAGAAAAGGCATGAAAGAAGCTGATATGAGCTTTTATGCAGAATTGCTCTGTTTATTATCCCTGTTAAGGAAATGATGGCAAGTGTCTTGTTAAACTCTATATTCCCAACAAGGCAAGAGGACTGCCTCCCTCTAAACAAGATGCAACATGCCACTGGCCATCACTTGATAAACCATACATCTCTTCTGTATTATTTCTACATTATGAATACAATAAAAAGATGATAATAAAGCAGTACACATGATAACCATAAATGCTGTTAAACTGTGTCCTAGTATTACCTTACCTGACTTTTCACTGGGCATTCCAAGTTAATAACAATCTGCCATGGGAGAAGTCCATTTTGTATAAAAATTTCACAATCTTCCAGTAAAACTTTTAATTTTCAATTGTGATGACTCAATTTCAGATGAATTGCTGAGACAGTTTAATAATAAAATCAGATGAAATACGTCATTGTGGCAACATGTAAACTTACCCTGAGTAGAGCTGGGATATAATTTTATTAGTAAAATTCTCCGGTGGATAACATGACAGTCAGTATTGAATCTCCCCTGTGTTAGGGGTTTGAGCTGGGGGAAGGGAGGGGAAGATTCGTAAGTTTGCTAGACTTCCAACACTTCCCCTCAGGTCTGACCGCTTAAAAAATAGCATCTTTTTTGAAAGCAGATTTTTTTCTTCTGCTCAACTCTCCTCTCTTCTCCCTCCCCTTCCACAGAGACACTCTCATTCTGATTCATGTATTGGGACAAAGGAAATGAGGGAAGATCCCAAGGCTTAAGGAAAATCTGATGAGAGAACCCTAAGAGAGAAGCAATCCACTCCATCCAAATCACAGAGCAAGAAAGGATTTGGCAATCAAAGGGCCACTGTACAGGACAAAGAAATAAAACTACATGATATAAAGATACAGAAGAAAGAAAAACACACACAGCCAATTGTACTAACAATAAAAAATTAAAAATTACCCTTTGCTTAAAAGTAGTCTAACATGTCATTGAGTACTACTTTGACATTTCCCTGTGGCTTTTCTCAACAGGCAACAAATGAAAACAATCTTGAAACCATTCTGCTAAAGGCTCAGTGCAGGAGGCCTGTCCATACATTGTTATCAGATAATCTTACAATCATGGTCAGGCTTAAAGCATTTATGCCTATAGGAGCAACAGGTTTTTAATAGAAAATACTTAATCCTGATCTCAGATGTTTAAAAAACAAACAAAAATTAAAGACACACATATCTACACAGACACACACACAAACTCATGTTAATATGATTCTTCCCTATTATAATCAAATTTTAGAGACAGTAAAATTTAAATAGCTGAACCAATTAGGGATGTAGAAACTGAGAAATATTTCTAGACAGAGTACTAAAGTAGTAACAAAGAGAGCCCCAACCAGCAAAAGGCGGGTGGAAGGGGAAAGTTGGGCCTGCTGGAGCACAAGTGACTGGGGATTGTGTGGACTCAGTGTGACCAATAGAGAGTTCAGCTAAGAACAGACATCAAAGAGTAAGGGAGGGTCACAGACATAAAAAAAAAAAAAAAAATTATCTCTAGATTTAAAAAACAAAACACACACATGCACACACACACACACACAAGCTTCTGACACTGTGACATTGCAACTCTAGCAAATGGTCCATGGAGGGAGCTGTTGACACAAGTTCCTGGGTGAAGAAAAAATGACACCATTACATCCAGCTGAAAAGAAGGAAAGGGAAGAGAACTTAACTAAACAACACATTTGACATGATTTGGCAGAAATAACTTTCCTTTAAGCTACAAATCTGCTCTCCAAAAGTGTTGCCTAATGTAGATCCCTCCCCTGTACCTCTGTAGGCCCCTGCTGTGCATGGATCAGAACCCAGTGTCACAGCTTCTATCGGTCCAGAGCAGAAGCAAAGATTCTTCAAATCACAGAAATAACCCACCACTCCAAAGAGGAAAGCGCTGAGAAAGGCTGGGAAGAAGTGAGTTAACCCCTGCAATGCCAGCCATTCTGTTATGGTAAATATTGATTAAAGGCAACACGTTAGGTAAACAGATTGGAGGGAGGCTTTCATTAGAAGGGTCACTTTCATACCCCTGTGAAGGGACAGGGCCCGCGGGACAAGTATCTTTTTTTGTGCATAATGTCTGACTCCAGAATGCATAATGAGTGCATCACTTCAAATAATTTTCATTTTACACATTTTCCTGTATAGTAGTTTTGCCGAGTAAGCCTTTTTTTCCTTCTAACTCCTTGGTAATAGGCGTTGACAGGCTTCTGATGCTGAAAGTGGAAAATTATACATATGGACTGGGGATCCTAGTGGCTCAAGATTTATTCCCAAGGACCTTCACCCACCTAACCTGGGGGGGTGGTTCTTCGGGGCATAGGACTCACTGACCCCCTGAAGGGTGGCTGTGACCGAGAGCAGGGCCAGGGCAGAGCAGTCTGTCCTCAGCTGCCTTCTGTTTCAGCTTATCTGAGGAAGATCTGCTGGAAGCTGCACACTTTCATGGGGTCTAAGAGCAACAGTGATAACATTGGTTCACAAAAATGGGATAAGATTTTTTTTTAAATTGCAGACTTCCTCCTCCTCCGTTTTTGTGTCTTTAGATCTCTACGGGTAAGGGGTAAAGCATAGGACTATTACGTAACTTGGAGTAAACCTGAATGATATCTTTTGGACAATAAAACTTTTCTTTAGCAGCACATGCATATTTCCTTTTAGAAAACCTACAACAAAGGTTATTATCTGAGGTTGAGGAATCTTTTTGGAAGTGCAAATATTGAAATGAGAAAGATATTCTTCTATTTTTCAGTTTCTAAGGAACTTACACTCATATTCAGCCATTATCACAAATCATTTTGCCCTTAGGTCATAAAAATTATGTATATATTTTTGAGATATTAAATATTCTCAGGATTAACATTTACTAAAAATATAAAGAATATGAAAGTACCAATATTAAAACCATGGTTTGACCCTACCTACTTGGAATGGTACTGAAGAGGTATAGGTAGACCAGGGAAATTCTTTTCCATAGGATTTTGGTAAAAATTCATGAAATGGTGAGGCCTCTACTTGAATCCTTAAGGACTGCCTTGAAATAAAATGCTCTTTTGCTTATAATATCACATTTGTTCTCATAACAAACTTATGATGTGGGACAGAAGTTATTATTAATATCATGGGTTTAAATGGAGAGCTATGGTAAGTTAATGACTATTAATGATGCCTTACTTAATTAAGAGGAATGCTTTTTATTCTGTTTGCATTTTTTGGTAGCTTTGCTTTTTGTTGAGTAAATTCAGGCCTTGGGGTAATTACCAAAAATTACTTTTTTTTTTTTTTTTTTTTTTTTTTTTTTTGCGGTATGTGGGCCTCTCACTGTTGTGGCCTCTCCCGTTGCGGAGCACAGGCTCCGGACGCACAGGCCCAGCGGCCATGGCTCACGGGCCCAGCCGCTCCGCGGCATGTGGGATCCTCCCGGACCGGGGCACGAACCCGTGTCCCCTGCATCGGCAGGCGGACTCTCAACCACTGCGCCACCAGGGAAGCCCCAAAAATTACTTTTGATGTATAACCTAAAGTTGGTTCTCAAAAGCATGATGCCTGTATTTCAGCACATAGGATTAAGGATTTACATGTTGATCCATTAAATTGTTTTTATTTTCTAATAAAGAATTCTTCCCAGTCTGGCTTTCTTGTGTCTGAATTGCTGAGTTGTTTGTGAAGTGTGCTAACTGGTCATCCTGCATGAACATTACTTATTGTTCTGTTACTTATTGAAATTTAGCCATACATAAGAATGGATGTGAATACATAAAGTGGGACAATAAAAGGAAAATAGAAAAATAAAATAAAAGAAAGTTACTGATGGAATAGTTTGGTAATTTTCTGTCATGTGAACATATTTTCACACCAAACATATTTCTAGAATAGTATCAAAATAAGCAACATGTTTTAGACTTTAAGGAAGTTTGTACATAGATTGTGTTTACATAAGTTAATACATCAGAAAGTTTAAGACTGAGTGTTTTGGAATCAGTAATATTTGTATATTTAGCATATTCCCACTCTCTAGCTGTGTCTCCTCTTAACTAACTTGACTTCTCTGATCTGTTTCCTCATGTATAAATGGTCATTCCTCCTAGCCATAAGGTTGATGTGAGAATTAATTGATTAGTTAATGTGACTAATGCACGTGATCAAAATTCCATCAGTTCAAAGGACTAAGGATTTTGTACTGAATTAATTTCATATTTTGATCTTATTTAGAACAAGCTATTAGAAAGTTTAAAAAATTACTGGATCAAAAAAAGGAATCATGCATGTGTACCTAATATTCTTGATTATTTTTGGAATGAAAAGTTTAAAAATTTACTGAAAAAGACATAAAAGAGTTATGTTGATATTTGGGTTCTAGCCTTAAATTCCCCTTAAAAGGAAATCTTATTCCTCAGTGTCCTCCTCTGCAGACCCAGTGGTTCTGATATGCTTTCCAGCAGTGGGCACTTATTGCCAAGTTATATTCCTCCCTATCTAGAAGACTCTGAATATGGGACAGAAATTTCTCATTTAGAAATCCATTACTTTGGTTTATAGGTTTATCAGACAAATAGGAACCTTTGGGAATAAAAGGGGGCACTGCTGACAACCACTTTCTAACAACAGGAGTAAACCTAGATTCTCTCTAGTAATCAGGGGCAGGTGGTCCATCTACTGATAAGTGTCATCCTATTGGTGAGCCATTTGTTTTAATTAATACACAAAATCAATAACTTGTGAAATATTTTCCTCTTCACCATACGTTTATCACTTGAATGATGTGGAAATTCTGTCTTTAAAAAAGATTTGGGGTGAGTGTCAAGGAACTACTTCTTTAGGTTATGAGGGACATCTTTGCGATACAGAAATTATCTTCTGTGATAGTATTTTTTAAAGCAGAGACCTATAAATATCTGCTTACATTAATTTGGTGATATTGATATAATTATTCATAGAAAAGGAGTCTGTTGAATGAAACAGGAACCCGCCCCCACCCCCCGTTTTTAGACAATTTCAAAAGGACATAACAGTCTGACATTAATATTGTACTTATTGATGCTTGCCTTAATTTAAAAATGCAAGCCATTATAGAATATTGACAAGGCTCTTATTTTTATCTCTTTGGTGGTATCTCCATTGCCTCTAACTTACACAGAGATCCTGAACTAATGGTATGAAATTCTCTTGCGTTAGCGATGATTCCCAAACATACCTTTCTGGCCAGATGAGGTTAACAGAATCAATGCATGTGAGCTGCTGGAGCTCTTCTAGTTGGGCACAGGATCATCTTGCCATCAAATGTGACCTGACACGCTCAACAACCGTTGATATATGTGCAGTAGTTACTAAGGCTAAACTCTTGATCAATATGTCAGATTTCAAAAGCGATTGCAACAAAGTAGACTCTGGATTATGAGAGAGCTGAATGCACAAAGGCAATGGAAGGACAAATCAGGCAGGACTGCCTGCATTTTGCATGTCAAAGGACAGGGCGCATGATGCCCGATCTATAAATGCTCCAAGTACTTAGGGAGGCAGTAGTCTGTGGATCGTTTGGTGGGCTAAACATGTTAAACATTACAAGCTAATTATTAGGAAGAAGAAGAAAGAGAAGAGGAGCATGAGAGCACAGAATTCTGTAAACCCCAGTAGTTCTGTCCAGGCCTGTGACTTGCTCAGACCTCACCTAAGCATCCATTAACATGATAATGCACGTTAATCCCGCCAAACACAACTCATCTGTCATCCTCAGTGGCAACCCATCTGTGTGCATGTTGAGGGGGGGAATTTGCAGTCTTAGCTGTCGAGGGATTAGCTTCAGAGGAAAGGCTAATTTTCCGTAATTCTTTGCTAGGAAAGCACTCATTTGTTTGCATTTATTGAAGCACCTATTTACTTTTCAGCTTCATCATCTCACCAACATCTTAAGCGAAAGCTAAGCAGAGGATGGATAAAATGGCAATAAAAACATCTCAGGACGATCAAGCTGAAACCTAATTTAGTTCTATCTCAAAGTTTGTGATATTATTTATTCGTATTTCTTTGGCTGATCTCAGATATGCTTTCTATCAGAGCAAAGGAGAAATATGTACGTAGTTTTATATCTTTAAGTGTTGCTTATTAATGGGCTATGATCTTCTGTATTGCTTTGATCTAATTGATATAAAATGGGTAAAAAAAACTGTGTATGCTTTATTACCATGTACATTATCTGTTGCGTGAACAAGAAAGAGAAGATACTGCTTCAGAGAAGGTACAAATAAAAGGAGCTTAATTTTTTTTCTCACTAGTTATTTAAAAACAAGCACAGTGATTTATCTCCTTGCCCTGAAACCTTATCCAGTGGTTAAATGGTCTGTTCTTTGGGCTATATCTACTTTGGACAAAATTATATGTGTGTAATAAGCAACACAAACTTCCTTCTAATGCAAACCTACAAAAATAAAAAAAAAGCATAGGCAAGAGAAATACAATTAAAATGTTTTGAGGGTAAACTAATTATTCCATTCAGTCAATTTAATGAAGAGAAAAATCAGTCATAAGGCATCATGACTGGTTGGTTGACTTAATTGTTCACTTTTCAGTGGGTTAGGTTGGAATAATCCAGCAATGACCCCCTGTGCTAAGGAAAAGATACAGATAACCATTTAAAAAATAGCCATCAGGAGAGACCTTCAAGATGGAGGAGGATTAAGACATGGAGACCACCTTCCTCCCCATAAATGCATCAGAAATACATCTACATGAGGAACAACTCCTACAGAATACCTACTGAATGCTGGCAGAAGACCTCAGACTTCCCAAAGGCAAGAAACTCCCCACACACCTGGGTAGGGCAAAAGAAAAAAGACAAAACAGAGACAAAAGAATAGGGACGGCACATGCACCTCTGGGAGGGAGCTGTGAAGGAGGAAACGTTTCCACACACTAAGAAGTCCCTTCACTGGTGGAGACGGCGGGTGGTGGTGGGGAAGCTTTGGAGCCACAGAGAACAGCACAGCAACAGGGGTGCGGAGGCCAAAGCAGAGAGATTCTCGCACAGATTATCGGTGCCGACCAGCACTAACCAGCAGAGAGGCTTGTCAGCTCACCCGCCAGAGCAGGTGGGGACTGGGAGCTGAGGCTCTGGCTTCAGAGGTCAGGTCCCAGGGAGAGGATTGGGTTGGCTGCGTGAACACAGCCTGAAGGGGGCTAGTGCACCACAGCTAGCTGGGAGGGAGTCCAGGAAAAAGTCTGGACCTGCCTAAGAGGCAAGAGACCATTGATTTGTGGTGTGCAAGGAGAGGGGATTCAGTGCACTGCCTAACCAAGCTCCAGAGACAGGCATGAGCTGAGGCTATCAGCATGGACACAACAGACGGGCATGAAACGCTAAGGCTGCTGCTGCAGCCACCAAGAAGCCTGTGTGCAAGCACAGGTCACTATCCACACCTCCCCTCCTGGGAGCCTGTGCAGCCTGCCACTGCCAGGGTGCTGTGATCCAGGGACAGTTTCCCCGGGAGAACACACGGCATGGCTCAGGCTACTGCAACGTCATGCTGGCCTCTGCCGCGGCAGGCTCACCCCGCACTCCGTATCCCTCCCTCCCCCGGCCTGAGTGAGCCAGAGCCCCTGAATCAGCTACTCCTTTAACCCTGTCCTGTCTGAGTGAAGAACAGATGCCCTCAGGTGACCTACATGCAGAGGTGGGGCCAAATCCAAAGCTGAACCCCAGGAGCTGTGCGAACAAAGAAGAGAAAGAGAAATCTCTCCCAGCAGCCTCAGGAACAGCGGATTAAATCTCCACAATCAACTTGATGTACACTGCATCTGTGGAATACCTGAATAGACAACAAATCATCCCAAATTGAGGCGGTGGACTTTTGCAGCAACTGTAGACTTGGGGTTTGCTTTCTGCATCTAATTTGTTTCTGGTTTTATGTTTATCTTAGTTTACTATTTAGAATTTATTATTATTGGTAGATTTGTTTACTGATTTGGTTGCTCTCTTCCTTTTTTAAAAATATATTTATTTTTCTCTTTTTGTGAGTGTGTATGTGTATGCCTCTTTGTGTGATTTTGTCTGTATAGCTTCGCTTTTACCATTTGTCCTAGGGTTCTGTTTGTCCATTTATTTTTTTTTTTTTTAGTATAGTTTTTAGCTCTTGTTATCATTGGTGTATTTGTTATTGCTTTGGTGACTGTCTTCTTTCTTTTTAAATTAATTTTTAATTTTTAAATTTTTAATAATATATTTTTAATAACTTTATTTTACTTAATTATTTTTTTCTTTCTTTCTTTTTTTCCTCCCTTTTCTTCTGAGCTGTGTGGCTGACAGGGTCTTGGTGCTCCAGCCAGGTGTCAGGCCTGTGCCTTTGAAGTGGGAGAGCCGAGTTCAGGACATTGGTCCATCAGAGACCTACCGGCTCCACATAATATCAAACGGCAAAAGCTCTCCCAGAGATCTCCATCTCAATGCTAAGAACCAGCTCCACTCAACGACCAGCAAGGTACAGTGCTGGACACCCTATGCCAAACAACTAGCAAAACAGGAACACAACCCCACCCATTAGCAGAGAGGCGGCCTAAAATCATAATAAGGTCACAGACACCCAAAACACACCACCAAATGTGGTCCTGCCCACCAGGAAGACAAGATCAAGCCTCAACCACCAGAACACAGGAACCAGTCCCCTCCAACAGGAAGCCTACACAACCCACTGAACCAACCTTAGCCACTAGAGGCAGAAACCAAAAACAACAGGAGCTACAAACCTTCAGCCTCTGAAAAGGAGACCCCAAACACAGTAAGTTAAGCAAAATGAGAAGACAGAAAAACACACAGCAGATGAAGGAGCAAGGTAAAAACCCACAGATGAAACAAATGAAGAGTAAGTAGGCAGTCTACCTGAAAAAAAATTCAGAGTAACGAGAGTAAAGATGATTCAAAATCTTGTAAATAGAATGGAGAAAATATGAGAAATATTTAACAAGGACCTAGAAGAACTAAAGAGCAAACAAACAATGATGAATAATACATTGAGCAACAATAAATGAAATTAAAATTTCTCTACAAGGAATCAATAGCAGAATAAATGAGGCAGAAGAACGGAAAACTGACCTGGAAGATAAAAAAGTGGAAATAACTTCCACAGAGCAGAATAAAGAAAAAAGAATGAAAAGAATTGAGGACAGTCTCACAAAGCTCTGGAACAACACTAAACACACCAACATTCTAATTATAGGGGACCCAGAAGAAGAAGAGAAAAAGAAATGTACTGAGAAAATATTTGAAGAGATTATATTTGAAAACTTCCCTAATATGGGAAAGGAAATAGTTAATCAAGTCCAGGAAACGCAGAGAGTCCCATACAGGATTCATCCAAGGAAAAACATGCCAAGACACATATTAATCAAACTGTCAAAAATTAAATACAAAGAAAAAATATTAAGAACAACAAGGGAAAATCAATAAATAACATACAAGGAAATCTCCTCAAGGTTAACAGTTGGTCTTTCAGCAAAAACTCTGCAAGCCAGAAGGGAGTGGCACGACATATTTAAAGTGATGAAAGGGAAAAACCTACAACCAAGATGACTCTACCCAACAAGAATCTCATTCAGATTCGATGGAGAAATTAAATCCTTTACAGACAAGCAAAAGCTAAGAGAATTCAGCACCACCAAACCAGCTTTACAACAAATGCTGAAGGAACTTCTTTAGGCAGGAAACACAACAGAAGGAAAAGACCTACAATAACAAACCCAAAACAATTAAGAAAATGGTAATAGGCACATACATATCGATAACTACCTTAAATGTAAATGGATTAAATGCTCCAACCAAAAGACATAGACTAGCTGAATGGAAACCAAAACAGGACCCATATATATGCTGTCTACAAGAGACCCACTTCAGACCTAGGGACACATACAGACTGAAAATGAGGGGATGGAAAAAGATATTCCACGCAAATGGAAATCAAAAGAAAGCTGGAATAGCAATTCTCATATCAGACAAAATAGACTTTAAAATAAAGATTATTACAAGAGACAAAGAAGGACATTACATAATGATCAAGGGATCAATCCAAGAAGAAGATATAACTATCGCATATATTTATGCACCCACATAGGCACCCCTCAATACATAAGACAAATTCTAACAGCCATAAAAGGGGAAATTGACAGTAACACAGTCATAGTAGGGGATTTTAACACCTTACTTTCACCAATGGGTGGGGAGACCATCCAAAATGAAGATAAATAAGGAAACACAAGCTTTAAATGATACATTAAAAAGATGGACTTAATTGATATTTATAGGACATTCCATCCCAAAACAACAGAATACACTTTCTTCTCCAGTGCTCATGGAACATTCTCTAGGATAGATTATATCTTGGGTCACAAATCAAGCCTTGGTAAATGTAAGAAAATTGAAATCATATCAAGTATCTTTTCCAACCACATGCGATGAGATTAGATATCAATTACAGGAAAAAAATCTGAAAAAATACAAACACATGGAGGTGAAACAAACACTACTTAAGAACCAAGAGATCACTGAAGAAATCAAAAAATACCTAGAAACAAATGCTAATGAAAACACGATGAACCAAAATCTATGGGATGCAGCAAAAGCAGTTCTAAGAGGGAAGTTTATAGCAATACAATCCTACCTCAAGAAACAAGAAACATCTCAAATAAACCACCTAACCTCACACCTAAAGCGATTCGAGAAAAGAACAAAAAGACCCCAAAGTTAGCAGAAGGAAAGAAATCATAAAGATCAGATCAGAAATAAATGAAAGAGAAATGAAGGAAATGATAGCAAAGATCAATAAAACTGAAACCTGGTTCTTTGAGAAGATAAACAAAATTGATAAACCATTAGCCAGACTCATCAAGAAAAAAAGGGAGAAGACTCAAATCAATAGAATAAGAAATGAAAAAGCAAAGAGTAACAACTGACACCAGAAATAAAAAGAATCATGAGAGATTACTACAAGCAACCATATGCCAATAAAATGGACAACCTAGAAGACATGGACAAATTCTTAGAAAAGCACAACCTGCCCAGACTGAACCAGGAAGAAACAGAAAATATAAACAGGCAAATCACAAGCACAGAAATTGAAATATGATTAAAAATCTACCAGCAAACAGAAGCCCAGGACCAGATGGCTTCATGGGCGAATTCTATCAAACATTTAGAGAAGAGCTAACACCTATCCTTCTAAAACTCTTCCAAAATATAGCAGAGGAGGAACACTTGTAAACTCATTCTACGAGGCCACCATCACCCTGATACCAAAACCAGACAAAGATGTCACAAAAATAGAAAACTACAGGCCAATATCACTGAAGAACATAGATGCAAAAATCCTTAACAAAAAACTCGCAAACAAAATCCAACAGCACATTAGAAGGATCATACACCATGATCAAGCGGGTTTTATCCCAGGAATATAAGGATTCTTTAATATAAGCAAATCAATCAATGTGATACACCATATTGACAAACTGATGAAGAAAAACCATATGATCATCTCAATAGATGCAGAAAAAGCTTTTGACAAAATTCAACACCAATTTATGGTAAAAACTCTCTAGAAAGTAGGCACAGTAGGAAATTACCGCAACATAATAAAGGCCATATATGACAAACCCACAGCCAACATTGTTCTCAATGGCGAAAAACTGAAATCATTTCCACTAAGATCAGGAACAAGACAAGATTGCCCACTCTCACCACTATTATTCAACACAGCTTTGGAAGTTTTAGCCACAGCAATCAGAGAAGAAAAAGAAATAAAAGGAATCCAAATCGTAAAAGAAGAAGTAAAGCTGACACTGTTTGAAGATGACATGATACTATACATAGAAAATCCTAAAGATGTGACCAGAAAACTACTAGAGCTAATCAATGAATTAGGTAAAGGAGCTGGATACACAATTAATGCACAGAAATCTCTTGCATTCCTATACACCAATGATGAAAAATCTGAAAGAGAAATTAAGGAAACACTCCCATTTACCACTACAACAAAAGAATAAAATTCCTAGGAATAAAACTACCTAAGGAGACAAAAGACTTGTATTCAGAAAACTATAAGACACTGATGAAAGAAATTAAAGATGATACAAGCAGATGGATAGATATACCATGTTCTTGGATTGGAAGAATCAACATTGTGAAAATGACTATACTACCCAAAGTAATCTACAGATTAAATGCAATCCCTATCAAACTACCAATGGCAGTTTTCACAGAACTAGAACAAAAAATTTCACAATTTGTATGGAAACACAAAAGACCCCAAATAACCAAAGCAATCTTGAGAAAGAAAAACAGTGCTGGAGGAATCAGGCTCCCTGACTTTAGAGTATACTACAAAGCTACAGTAATCAAGACAGTATGGTACTGGCACAAAACAGAAATATAGATCAATGGAAAAGGACAGAAAGCCCAGAGATAAACCCACGTACATATAGTCACCTTATTTTTGATAAAGGAGGCAAGAATATACAATGGAGAAAAGATAGCCTCTTCAATAAGTGGTGCTAGGAAAACTGGACAGCTACATGTAAAAGAATGAAATTAGAACACTCCATAACACCATACACAAAAATAAACTCAAAATGGATTAAAGACCTATGTGTAAGGCCAGACACTATAAAACTCTTAGAGGAAAACATAGGCAGAACACTCTATGACATAAATCACAGCAAGATCCTTTTTGTCCCACCTCCTAGAGGAATGGAAATAAAAACAAAAATAAACAAATGGGACCTAATGAAACTTGAAAACTTTTCCACAGCAAAGGAAACCATAAGGAAGATGAAAAGACAACCCTTAGAATGGGAGAAAATATTTGCAAATGAAGCAAATACAAACGATTAATCTCCAAAATATAAAAGCAGCTCAAGAAGCTCAATATCAGAAAAACAAACGACCCAATCCAAAAATGGGCAGAAGACCTAAATGGACATTTCTCCAAATAAGATACACAGATTGCCAACAAACACATGAAAGGATGCTCAACATCACTAATCATTAGAGAAATGCAAATCAAAACTACAATGAGGTATCACCCCACACTGGTCAAAATGGCCATCATCAAAAAATCTACAAACAATAAATGCTGGAGAGGGTGTGGAGAAAAGGGAACACTCTTGCACTGCTGGTGGGAATGTAATGATACAGCCACTATGGAGAACAGTATGGAGGCTCCTTAAAAAACTAAAAATAGAAGTACCATACAACCCAGCAATCCCACTACTGGGCATATACCCTGAGTAAACCATAATTCCAAAAGAGACATGTACCACAATGTTCACTGCAGCACTATTTTCAATAGCCAGGACATGGAAGTAACCCAAGTGGCCATCAACAGATGAATGGATAAAGAAGAAGTGGCACATATGTACAGTGGAATATTACTCAGCCATAAAAATAAACGAAGTTGAGTTATTTGTAGTGAGGTGGATGGACCTAGAGTCTGTCATACAGAGTGAAGTAAGTCAGAAAGAGAAAAACAAATACCATATGCTAACACATATATATGGAATCTAAAAAAAAAAAAAATGGTTCTGATGAACCTAGGGGCAGGACAGGAATAAAGACACAGATGTAGAGAATGGACCTGAGGACATGGGGAGTGGGAAGGGTAAACTGGGGCGAAGAGAGTGGCATGGACATATATACACTACCAAATGTAAAATGGATAGCTAGTGGGAAGCAGCCGCATAGCACAGGGAGATCAGCTCAGTGCTTTGTTACCACCTAGACGGTTGGGATAGGGAGGGAGGGAGGGAGACGCAAGAGGTAGGAAATATAGGGATATATGTATATGTATAGCTGATTCAATTTGTTATAAAGCAGAAACTAACACACCATTGTAAAGGAATTATACTCCAATAAAGATGTTAAAAAAAATAGCTGTCTTCAAGCAACCAATTTGACTGATTTCTCATCAAAATGATCTGTCATTTAACAAAACCGATCAGCAAGTTTATCCAAAAATCATATTGTTCTATGTTTGTGCATGGATAGGCATTTTTAAATTAAAACCTATAAAGGTGGTAAATCTTTTATTTTCATTTTCCTAAAGTGTCATAAAGTATGTCCTGTGTGATGTAAAAAAATCTTACATGCAAATGTTCCATCATATAATAAGCTTGGGAAAAATTGAGCTAAATAAAATTAACCAGGTTAATCATGACAGGACTTTTTAGTTAATGGATTCTGTGCATCTTTATGTGGGAAATGCATGAGGAAGTTATTTTACGTTTTAAACTGTTTCCTAATCTGGAAAATGAGGTCAAACACAGGACCTCAAACCAATTAATGCAGGCAAGCATAGAGTAAGCACTTAATCAAAGTTAGCTAATATTGTCAGTATGTATATTTTTCCAAACATATCTGGCAAAGTATCATTTTCCCAAGTAATATTGCCTGGAATTAAATTTACAGAATTTACTTCCCTAGACTAACATTGTAAGATTTCTGTGAGAAATATCTATCAGAAGAATTTTTCCAACTAATAAATCTTCAATGTGAAGAGTTAACAGCTTATTTCTTTTTAAAGTACCTATTAAAGAAAGACAATTAAAATGAAAACCAATGCATTCAAGAAAAGAGGATCAAACTGTAAAACTTGGTACTTGAGCAACCTCTTTTTTGGGTACCGGTACTGAACATTTATTACCACCTGTCCATCACACCTGGAAAATGAAACAGATGTTAGAAAGCTGACACAGTAAAGCAAGGACTACTATTTAGCTTTTGTTTTCTTTTTTCTTCCTTTCAAGATGCTACGAATGGAAATGACATAGAAATCTGTGTATGGCAGCACTTCTGAAAAAGAACATTTATGTAAATAGAGCATGAAGGAGGCATGAAAGAAGCTAGCAAGACCCATTTGGGTCTTTAGGCCTAATAGCCCAGATTTGGCCCTCAGATGTACATGCATGCACGAGGTGATACTGAATTTGACCGAAGATGTGCAGACAATCTTAAAGCAAAATGAGTCCGATGTTTGATGCTTAAAGAGTTGAAACTGCAATTTCCAGACAAGATAGTCATAGAAAAGCTACTCGGGCACAGAGGAAATGTCCTGTTTCATCCTCACTGAGACCAGAGTGACATTATAAGAAAAAAACGTTTAGAGCTTTTAAAGTTTTTTTTCTTTAGGGAGTTAATAACCAGATTTCTTTTCAAATTTATTTAAACCCATCAGAAGTAAATTTTGTGGTATAAAACACTTCATTTCAATCATTTAAAAATATGTGGGTATTTGTGATCTATCAAAGTCAGTGAAAGATTTAAAATTTATATATGTGTATAAAACTTCAGCTCCACCAAAGTGAACTCAGTGCATTTTCTTGAATATGCAATGGTGCAATCACTAAAATAAATGTACTTGCTGCACTCAATTAAGCATTGTATTGTACATGTGTGTTTATTCAATTCTGTGATGATACAGTGATTGAAACACACACACTTGGTGCATTTGTCTCAATCTGCAGTGCATTTATTTAAACGTACAATCAATCATAGGCCTCTGCTTTTAGTTTTCCTTTGTGTTTTTAGAGAATACTAAATATAAACCATTGTGTGTGTGCTGTGACATGGTGATGAACTGAAATGCACATTAAATAAAACAATATAAAATTGGAAATTTCAGGGCAAGAAATAATGCAACTAATATGTGTAAATGGGCAACTGCTGTCAAGTCTAATATATAAGGTCAGAGTTTTATGTTCTGAACTGTTCCTGTTGATTAGCAGCTGTGTGTATGGTGGTATTAATATATCTTTAATAGTAACTAATGATAAGTATGTAAAAGATATTCAAAGCTATATTAAAATATTTGCTTCATATTTGTATATAGCTTTATTGAGTCTTGCTCTATATCATTAATTATTTTAAACATGCTTATTATTTTATTCATCAGGCTATTCTACTGTCTGAATTTGCCTCTCATCCTTCTGTGAATGTCTGTGAAGTCTTACTCAGTATAGGATATCATATTGTGTAATTTTAAAGAGTAACCCTCTTCTTCCTAGGGCTCTATCTGTGTCTATTCTATGTGGTCTGAGTTGAGAGAACGTCTCTTCAGAGCAACACTTCCTGCCCGATACTCTGGCCTGGGACCCGAATTCAAGGGTTTCATATTCTCAGGGGGCATTTTTCCCTCCATCCAGTGCCAAGGTAGAGAATGAGAAACTTCCTCGCCCACTTCTGGATTTTTGTTCATGTATTTTCTTTACCTAGAAAGTGTTTTTTCCCTGTATGTGACATGGTCAACTCTTCTCATATTTTAGATCTTAACTTATATCTCACCTCTTTAAAGAAGCTGTCCCTTAAGACATTTCTACTCTTTTTTTCTTTCATTTATATATTCACTCAATTAATATTTCTTGAATGCTCATAATATTCCAGGCATTGAGGGTACGGTGATGAACTGGACAGATGCAACCACTATACCCATGGAATTGGTAATCTGTCAATGTGACCCTTTCATTTCTCATCTCCTTATTCCATTCCTTGTATAGCACATGCTGTAATTTGCTGTTTTTCTACCTACTTACATTTTTTCTGTTTCTCTATCTTGCTTGGCTACACATTTCTCAAGGACCAGAACCATGCCTCTTTTGCTCACCTATGTTTTCCTTAACACCAAGAACAGTACCTGGAACATAGTAGGTGGTCAAAAAAAATAAGATGAATTAATTAGTCAAGAGGAGAGATGAATTTAGTCCTGGCAATGTCCCAAAGTAGCCGCTATTATCCCTAGTTTGCAGTTAAAGATGCAGAAGCTGAGTGGTACAAATGGCATGTCCAAACCATGCTGCTTGTCAGTTACAGGACCAGAAATTAATATGAAAACAGTGTGACTGACAGTCGCCACTCTTCTCCATGGTATGCTGAATTAATTCATTTTGCACCTGTGAGTGACAGCAAATAGTTAAGAGAGTAACCTCTGAAGAGAGTCAAGTCCAAATTCAGGAAATTTTCTTAACCTCCCTCATCTCTATAGTGGGGATAACAGTAATACCTAACTCACAGATACACTGTAAACTTTAAATAGATGATAGATGTAAAGTGTTTAGAACAGTGTAAATATTACTGTTCTTGGTGTAATGATTATTATTACTACCTAAAAACAAAAACCATGTAATTGTCAGAAGTGGCTTCTGTGTGGAAGCTGTTTGAATTATATCATTTTGATGAAAAGGCTAAGGATCATTTCTTATACTTCTGTTGTATCTAGATTAGCACGTAAGTCTGTGCCATTCCTCAAAAAGCATTTGAGCTATATGTGTTGGTTGGATGGCTAAATGGAAGATAAAGGAAAGAAGGCATGACTTAATTCCTTTGCTGAAGAAAATAGATTGCAAATGATAAATCCAAACTTAAACAATACTATGAAAATTATTAAGCAAGCACGGTCTCTTTAGAGTATGTTTAAGCACAAACGTGCTGTGTGTTTACTGAATGTAGAGATCAGAACAGTCCAAAATTTTAGTCCAGACTCTCCTCTTAACTTTCCTATATAAGTCTTCTTGTACTACCCAATGCCTATAAAATAGGGTTAGCAGTAAACACAGAAAAGACAATGATGATACTTAACAACACTTCTGACAAGGCCACTGTCATCAATTAAAGTAGATTTTTAACAGTAAAGCATTTTGACACTTAAAATACTATACACATCAGAACTATGATTACTTTTAGTAAGAGTTGACAACAAACACCTGACTCAAGGGAAAGATAAAAGGACCCAAGTGCCAGTCATGATTTCACTCACACTTAGAAACTTTCAGCTTTTTTTTTTTTTTCCTGTGAGACTCAAGTAGAGGTTTTCTTCATTATCCCTATTCAGAGGACTCTCCGTTATCAGGGGCTTTCCCCTCACCCAAGGCAGAGGGGGAGCTGAACAAGGCGGTGGAAAGCTCAAGAGAAGGGAGACGGGGTGCTTGGGAAAACAGGACCTCAACAAGGACAGTCCAGAGACTCTAAGGACTAAAACCTCACCCAGTCTCCCAGGAGCCTAAACCACACTCCCTGCCAATCACTAAACCTCAGAAAGGCACGAGATTACTCTCCTCGTCATCCAGCCTGGGCTCACTGTGGCCTCCTCTTGCTCCACGAAGAACAGCTACCTGACCAACAGGGGCCAGGCTGCCGAGCCAGGAGGACCCACATAAGGTTGGAATCTGCCCACCTTGCAGCTGGGCAGCGCAGGATAGAAACAGCCAGCCCCCGGCAGCTTACTTCCATCAGGACAAGAACTTTTCAGTTGACTCTGAGCTACTTTATTTATGACTCCTGTTTAGCCTCAAGCCACTATCAATCCTACCCTGTCCAGGCGTTTACTACTTGCGCTACATCATTTTTGCCTAATGCTACCTACATGAAACTACACTGACATCAGCACTGCCTGCCAGAAATGCTTCTGCTCAAGTCCCCAGTTACTGGGGTAATTGTATCTCCCTAGTTTACCTGAGACAGTCCCCATTTGCATCTATTGTCCCTATGTGATACCCACAGCTCCCCTTTCACTCCTAAAGGTGTCCTGGTTTGGTCCATAAATTATATGATCATACTGCTATATCCTGATTGTAACCCAACCGCCTTCACATTCATTCAGTAGGGAAATGCATCCATAGCCATGTGGATAAATCAATCACTGCTTTAGGTTATCCAGGAAAACTACCAATGATTGAAAAAACAAAAAAACAAAAAACAGTAATTTGACTCCTAATGCCACAGCCATTTATCAATAGCTGATATACCATATGTTCCTTGCTTTTTTATTGTAGATGTTCCCTAACTGGAATATAATTTTGATAAGGGCAGGGACTTTGTCTGTTTTGCATACTGCTGTATCCCCAGCACTTAGAAAGTGATTAATAAATGTTTAAATGAATGAAAGAAATCCAGGAGCTAAAGTAGCAGAATTTGAACCTTACCGTGGTCCCAGAACTATACCAAGGTCTTTACATACACTTTATTTTTCAATACTAACAACTCTATTAGTGAAAATATTACTTTTAAAGATAAATAAACCAATGAAGACCAAGGATAAATAATTTGGCCAAGATCACATGGCTAGAACACCTTGGGCCCAGGTTACACATGCAACTGTAGTGCCAGAGTGCTTGGATATGCTGCTGATGTTATAGCTGAAACATACATCCCTGACTTTTCACTTCCAACTGTTATAGGAACAGAAAGAGACCAGTCCTTTTGTTTTGTTTTGTTGTAGCAGATCTGAGGAAATTCAGGTTTAGGTAGAGTTAAATACTTATTTTCAGTATCTGAAGAGATATATTTTGATTTTTTAAAAACGAATAAACACGAAACTTGTCATGCTTGCAAGTCTGAAGAGTTGTTAATAAAAAAAGCATATGCCTCATTTCAGCATTTCTCTAAGATGGTTAAGATAGCAAATACCATTAGGCAGTGTTGACTGCACTATCACCATCTTGCTAATAGACAGTAGAGGGAGGGCTTCCCTGGTGGCGCAGTGGTTGAGAGTCCGCCTGCCGATGCAGGGGACACGGGTTCGTGCCCCGGTCTGGGAAGATCCCACATGCCGCGGAGCAGCTAGGCCCGTGAGCCATGGCCGCTAAGCCTGCGCGTACGGAGCCTGTGCTCCGCAGCGGGAGAGGCCACAACAGTGAGAGGCCCGCGTACCGCAAAAAAAAAAAAAAAAGAAAAGAAAGAAAAAGACAGTAGAGGGAACTGTTAGTACCTTGAGCAGCAAGGTGTAAACAGGCGACAGGAAAGGGGGGAAAAGCAACCAATGACAGCGTACATTGCACTTGGATCTCTTCTCCTTTTAAATGTGATGTCATTTTATTATGAACTTCTCCTACCTGACAACTCCTTCTAGGCAATTCTGAGTGATATCTCTAAAAGGTTGGTATTGCATGCTAAAGTACTTAGAATTTCTTTTTTATTGGGTTTCTTCACTGGAATCTCATTGTCATTCAGATGAAGCTGAAGCTACCTGTCCAAGCCCCAAGGATTTTCAACACTCTCCCCTTCTTTTTCTCTCCAGTCAATGCTTCCTCTGAACTCTTCACCTTCTTCTCACAATCTCAACCACCTGGAACAATTTTCTTATTTTTCTCTGACAAGTGTCTTACCTTACTTAAGACTCTCCATAAAACTCTTCTCTTCTGAGGGGATAATTTCAAGCTTACTTTGATAGATGTGTGGCCCTTCTGGTCATGACATCTACCACCCCACTGATAGCCAGGGGTTGATGGCACCAGTCTACTGTCTAGTCAGTTGATCCCTCCTTTCTCACTACCCTATGTCTTTCCTCCCCAAAAAAGTGCCTGATAAGTCAAAGAGACTTATCTTTCCAAACAAAGGAGGAATACTTTTACTCAAGAGTTTGGGTATCACAATAGTCCACTATAAGAAGCACCAAACTTCTCCTTTGATAGTTGAGGAAATGATTCCACCTTCAAATATCAGCTGCATGTTGCGTGAGGTGAACGCACACCTTACTTGTCTTTCCTACATGGCTTTTAATGTATCAGGGGAAAATATTCCATTGAAATTCTTGCAATTACCACCTGAGTTTCTGAAGTTACATTGCATGGATCACCTAAAACAGATAACCAAGGCCTATTCCAATTTCAGTAGAGAATCTATTATGTATAGTGGGACAAGCAATAAAATACATATATTTCATAAAACCCTGACATCAAAAGATGTAAGCTAGAAGGGTCTATGGTCACATAATCTTGGAAAGCAGTACACATATACTTTCCACATTGGAAATGTATAAAAACCATTCATGAACTTTATCAGAATAAGGCTCTGAGAAGTCCTCTCAAAAACAAACTATTACTGTTTTACTCAGTGTTTCCTAATATTGTTTGATCACAGAACTCTTCTTCTTTTAATTAACATAGCACATGTTATAATCTAGCAGAAATAGCATTCAATAGAACACAATTTAGAAAATATTGATTCAGAAAATAAAAGCTGGAGCAGGACTATAAAATAAATCAAGTCCAGTCCATTGATCTTATTGATGAGTAAACTTAGACATAGAAAGGATGTCTTGCAAATTCATGAAACATAACATATTTTACTTTCTTTGTCAGCTTCCTTGAAGCTAAGTTTCCCCATGCCAATCTATCTTCCTCTAACTCCTGCCCAGGTAACTTCTCATTGCCCAGCATCCATCATTTTATGTCATAGTCAAATATCTCAAAATTATTGACGTAGCTTAAAATTCATACTCCTTAGCATGGCCTGCTATTATCTGAGTGAACTGAACATGCAATTTGTGTCATAGAAATGCTCCTAACATGCTGGCCAAAACGTAGAGCTGCTTCCCAAAGACATTCAGTGCTTTCTCACCTCTGGGGATTCTACTCATCTCCATGTACCAAGTCCTGCCCATCCTTTGAGGCCCTCTCAATGGTGTTTTCTCCATAAGGATTTCTAGGACTCTCTTAGTTGGAATTTTACGTTCACTTATGTTCCTAAAGCACAACAAATGTGTACTCTAATTTATTAGTCTTCATCATGTATTTAAGGGTTTGTTTGATATCTTCCTTAAGGGCAGGGTCTGCATTTGGTTCATCCCAGAATCCTGTTTCCTGAAGCAGGTTCACAGTAAATATTTGTAGCGTTAATCATATAGTTCACAGTCACACCAGCATGTAATGACAGAGTGACGGCCAGACCCTAACATCTTTCAGAATTGGTCTGTTGCAAATAAAACCTATAAAAAGCAATGGGAATGTATATGTTGGTAAGAGACCATACTTTCAAATTTTCATAAAACCATAATATGCCACCAATAGAACAATTGCTATACACTCATATATTTCATTTTGATTATAGTTCAAGATGATAAATAAGGATGTGTGAAGTTCAAAACCCATTGCTCTATTTTCTGGCTTGCTCTGAGTGGTAGCATGTTTCTCTGCACACATGCTCGCCTGCGCGTGTACACACACATACACACACACACACAGAGCAATGAAGTGCCAAAAATATGCAGATGTAATGTGAAAAACTCTGCCAATCATCTAAATGTTTAAAAAATATCCAGGTGCTGGATTTAATGTAGACAAACCATCTGGCAGATTAGCTTAGTTTTCTACTTTTCATCCAGCTGTTGGATGCTATGGAAGGACGACCTAGGTCTGTACTTAAAGATGATCAAGGAAAGCGGTGTCCTATGTATATTGCTAATCCTCTGGAAAACACTTCCAGTTCAATAGGTTCTAGGTATCGATAATATTCTTGAGGCAGAAAAAACAGAAATTCCATAGAGCAATGATGTGTTTGGAACTGCCCACTTTAAAACACCTTTTATGAACAACTGTTTTTCAGAAACTCATCATCTTAAAATAATACTGAACTTTGAAGTACTTGATTCCTACCAGCAAAATCTCCAGATTTTTATTTATTATCAAATATTTCACAGAAGTAAAATACCATAGAATTATTTTATTTCAACAGCAAGTTACCAAATATAAACTGCCAAAAAGCAAATCATCTTTGACAGAATGAAAAAGAGTGCTGCATCACTAGCACCAAGTTATAGACCAAAAGATGTTCTACCAAACACTTCTGTTCCTCTACTTCCATCAGCATATTCACATGTGATGAGGCACCAATGTCAAGGTTCAGAAGCAGAGGTAGCCCAGCAGTCATTAGGACTGAAGTTGGTTTTGATTCTATTTTGCAAAAATGTTAAATACCTCTAGGTTTAATCATTGATTTTCAAAAATTCATAACTAAAAGAAATGAACAACTCTTTTTCTTTCCAGATAATGTATCATTCACATATCATAGCATTACATTTTTAATGTTCTTTTTTTTTTTTAAAAAAAACCTACATATTAAAAGAGAAAACTAACCAATGTGATAAATGCTACTTTCCTCCTTAATTTCCATGAGGCAGATTTTTTTATATTTAGAAGTCATAAGGGGTATAAAAATGTCCTATAACAAAGCAGTGAAAGGGACAGTGAAAAATCAACAAATATTATTTTGTTAACAATAAAGTAGGCACAAAATCATAGTATACATACCACCTCTAAAAATTATTAAAGGATGCCACGAGATAAAGCAGGGGAAAATGGTGTACAAAAAAATCAGACGTTCTGGAAAAAGCAAGGTGAAAAAGATGGGCATGAAAATTTATAGACAGTTTGAGGGTAGGTTTTCAAAGTTGCATGTGACAGAGCCAAGCACAAATCCTCTTACTTATTAACGGGATTTGTCCCTGTACCTGTCACACATTGCTTTGAAAATATCTGCCTCTGTGAAAGGTATACTGCTTCTCTCTGTCAGTTTTACTCTTAAGAGACTAATGTATAATCTCTTTAGGTTTCATCTTTTGTATTTCTGTGCACATGACAAATTGTTTTGAACACTCTTCATCCATACACATAAGAAGGTAGGCACTAAGAGCTTATCACCACATATTTAAAATCCCTGAGATACTACTTTCCTCATTGGGAATAAGTGTCCTATTAAAATAATCTCTAGATTTATCATTGAAAAAATTTTCTAACTAATGCATTCACGCCTTGATGCCAAAAGGCAATTGTTCTCAACCTTATCAGACTTAGTGCCTCCTTTTTATAACAAATATTTTATAACCCATTTACTATAGTGACATAAAGTTTGTAGATCTTATAACCATTCTAAGCACATCATTTAAAAAATCAGTACAATGCCTCAACTATAAAAGAGAAATAAAAAGAAAGCTCTTCATAATAAAACAGCAAGTATTTTGAAATGTAAATACCTGAGCATTGCTACATAATGAAGACACAAGTCAAGTCTGATACCTATGCAGAGAACCTTGCAAATTTGTAAACACATCAGCTACCAAGGCAAACCTAAACGAGATTGTTGCATTGATGCAGCAAACACCATGAAGGTAGTTGCTGCCAGTGACCAGCAATTGGTAAAGTTCAAGACAACAATTTTCTCTAAATTTACATAATAGTTTGAATTTTGAAAAATTCAGTGTACATGAAAATGTGAACAGTCTTTTAAAATTACATGTAAAATAGAAGTAGGTTTTAATTGTAGATAATAATACATAGGTTTTTCATCTACATGAATATCTGATAAGATAATCAAAAGTCCTTCAGGCATGGAACAATATTTCAATGTGCTGAAAACTCCTGCAAGTTGAAACTGTCTAGCATTCCTTGGTTCACCAAGTCAGTGGTGGTCCCGGTGCCACTCCACCTAATATTTGTAAAAACCTAATACACCCTCACAGATTCCCCAAATTCTCTTTACAGTGATGTTGTTTCCCAGTAAGAACTACTTCTATAGGATTACAGAAGAAGGAGGGCTAAAACAAATGATGGTCCTGCATTTGTTTTTTGCTTTTATTTTGTTTTTTGTTTTTTGCTAAGGTGAGGCAAACCTTGATTTTTTTTTAAATCCACCATGCATCTGACATTGAGTTTACGAATTCTGTGGCAGGAGCACATAGGAGTCTTCTAATCATAACTTTTAGTTAAAAATAAATGGACTTAGCACATCAACTGGGGACATTTGAGTGAAATTCACTTAATGGAGTATCATGGATGCTAAGGTTGACTATCAACATAAAAAAATAGAAAGAATAGATTTAGTCCTTAGGAATTATATTTCACATGCATAAACAATCCAGATACAAAAATATAATTTATAAAACAGAAGGAAAAATGAGATGCAGAAGGAATCTGAGGGAAAAGAAATAATGGTGTAAGCAGTTGTTTAAATGGAAAAAAAAAACTTTGCCACATGACATGATATGGTGAGAGATTTATTATTCCATCTATCCATTTATCCTTAAAACAAGCCAACCATAGACATTTACCTTAGAAATCTAAAGTTCCTTATTTCTGTGCAGTACAGTTCTACAGAACCATGAATTGATGGTTTCATAAGGTATCAGTCACACTTCCATAGCATGTGCTGATATAAATATAAAAGCTTCATTTTAAAGGATAAATAAAGTTACACTGTTATCTAAACAGGGTAAAATTTAACATCCTTGTGGTTTGTGGAAATTTTTGATGTGCCTGCTGGCTTTTCAATAAAAATCAATTATGCCTTAAATGCAAGCGGTAGTCAACATACTACAGACTATAAATTCAATTTCATACTCAGAAATATGGATTAGCTGAACTTGATGCCCTTCCATTGATTTCAGAAAGCAAAAGCTGATAAGGTAAATAATAGTAAGAGGCTCTCTGACACTTCAGATCAAGTTCCGGATTTCCATATTATTTTTGTAAGAACTCTGCAGTCACCACAATATCCTCCTTGTGAAATATGTATGATGAATAGATATTACATGGATTGCTGATTCATCTCTCCATACAGAATGGATATTCGGCTTTCATAAGCCAGGAAGGAACTGCACAGAGAAAAGAATATGCTTATTTGCCTTGGCTTAGTGCAAGGTATATGTCAACTGATTGTGAATAAATCCAGTGCATAATTAGAGAAAACACCGATTAAGCACCGAGGTCCCTCCTAAAAAATAAAAATTTTATAAACCAGGAGCAAATGGATACTCTTCAGTTCTTCGGTGTCTTGTGTGTGTGTGTGTGTGGAGAGAGAGAGAGAGAGAGAGAAAGCATTTTAAAAACTGAAAAACATTCAGTCCTTCTGTTCACTCAAAAGAGCACCTTAAACTGGCAAGAATCTCATGGAGGGGGAATCATGAGAGGGGAGAAAAAGAAATGATTTGGTACTAAGAAATCTAAGGACTAATGATCATGAGGAAGAGATTTAGAACTGTTCTCAACATAATGGGAAATCCAATCAATTTTCTTCTTTCCTCCTTTAATGTGAAGAACATTTAGGTTTTATAGAATTACTCAAGTCCACATTTTGAGCATTTATGGCTCAACCATTCTCTTTTACAGTAAGCCTAGTGCATTCAGCTTAAATCCCAAAGAGTTCTTAGGAAGCTTTAGTCCACAGGCCCTGGTCTCACCTTCTGTCAAGATGAGTTCCTGCTTTCCTGACACAAACAAGGATTGCTTTGTCACACATGTAGCATGCTAAGAGAGCAAAATGCTAGCTCATATTAGTTCAAAGATATATATTCTTTAAAAGAGGAGATCCTAACAGCTTCCCTAGAAGCCAGCATTTTCTTAGTTCATATAATCATTTTGGTAAAAATCCATGGCCTAACGTCTCTGCTACTCCAAAGAAATTAATTATATTTAAATTTCTCAAGATAGAGGTAATTTATTTAAAATAAACTTGTATGTCATTTACTTAACTGAAGTACAAGTAGTTTTATGAAAGGATGTTAAACATAAAAGTAGCCTATATAAAATGCTATAAATTCCAAGGGGGACAGATCCTAAAGAAAAATATTTCCAATAGTAAATAATTTTTTCATATATGCATCTATATAGTATCTGTTACTCATCACTATCAGTTTATGGAGAAATCATAAAGAAAAATGGCAATGTAGTTGCTGTGGACCCCTTTCACGAATAAGAAATTGTTTACACAAGAAGAATAAAATCACAAAAGAAATGCTACAGTCTCATTTCTGACTTTTTCAGTTATTTATCGTCTGAAAAAAGTCAACAAGCATTTCTTTTTTGCAGCTTTTAAATATCTATGTGTATGTATGTTCATTTATAAATACATTTTCTTTTCATAACAGGGAATATAGGAGCAAACATATTTTTCAGCAATGTCTTTTCACATGTTATTTAAATTTAAGTTAAAAAGTACAAGTATAATTTTTTTCTTATACCAATATATACTCATAGAGCTGTAAAACATGAAGTTTCTTGGTAAACTATTTACTATGTGAATTATAAAATTTTAAGTTTCAGTGTATGAAATAACACTATCTTTGAAACCTATCTAATACAAAAATGCCACAACCAACAATTTTTATCATATGTCGTAATGCGACTGTAGCATATGAGGAAAACAGGCATCACATTGTTTATGAAAAAACAATTCTTGTAGATACACTTGGAAAACTGCAAACATTCATAAACAGTTACTCTTTGGGGATAGAGAAAAACTGCCATTAAACAGGTGTTAGAATTTAAATGACATCTCATTAGTGACTCCTTTTTGCAGCTCGGAGACAAATAAAACCTCCATTTAAAAGCATTAGTGCTATTCCTAAGGGTTTCTGGTATCATAATGTTTTGTTTTATGAAGATATTTAGTTTCTTCCAGCATTCTTGCTTATTTATACAAAATAAACCAATTGCATTTCCAAGTTTAGCTGAGCGTCAAGTCAGGGGATGAATAAGGCCTTTGTGGTGCTGTAAATACCCTTGCTCCTCCCTCCACTTCAGCCAGTCTGGGAGATTAGACCACAGCCTGATAATTAAAGGTACTTTTGAGCACCACTTCCACATAGTGAGTTACTCCTTGTGTCTTTTGCCCTCAATTAAAGAACAGTCATATAAAACTCAGATTTTCTCAATGCCCAAAGCCATTAACTATTTTTCCAATTCCTCTCAATGAGAAATGTGAGATGATCTTTATAATTTAAGCATTATATTTGAGTGCATAGCTATTGAAAACTTACCTGCAAATTGGAAAGTTTATGTGCACTATCATTTTACACTATCCTCACAAAGACAACCTCAGGTCTCAAAATGCGAATGTGAAGAATAACACACAGAATGCAAGTCCCAGTAATCAAGGTGGATTACAAAAATTTCTCCATTTCATCACCTTGAAAAGTTATGCAATCCACAGTTTAATTCAGCTGACTGAGAACCTTGGAACTCAATTCATTATAATTCTGTATTGTATTGGGGAAGCATCTGCTAAGACAAACAGCAAGGAGATGGAAACTGTGAGTAGTTGCTTTCCTTCAAAAATAATAATTGTTATTGAATACTGGGTTTAGAAACTGCAATGATATATTTTGGAAATGTGAAAATAATTAGACCAGATCTGGCCAGGAAGGAGCTTAAAATTGAGTGGCAGCAAAGACAGTGGAAAAACAAAGGATAAGATAATCTCCAAGTATGATGAGGATCACTGAACAGTTAGAAAATGCAAGGGGGTAAAGTTCACGGAAGAAAAGAAGCCATTGGGCTGGAAGAATCAGAAGAGGAGATGCCATTTGAAAAGGATTTTACTGGTTGAAGGTGATTTTGTAAAAAGTGGATAGGCTTGTGTAAACATAGGCTCTGTTCAAGGAATTTTCAGGAGATAAAACTGGCCATGACATAGAAGACCATCAGTGCATGCTTAAGAGGATACCTTGAATTTGGTAGGGACAAGGAGTCTTGGAAACCTTTGGTATAGAAAAAGGATTTTAAAGGAGTGAAGGATGAGAAATTGAAGGTGAAGAGACTTCTCAGAAAGCTAATCTTTGGTGTGGAGGCAAGAAGTCAGAAGCCCCGATTCCAGAGATTAATAATGTGAGACAAAACAGTGGAGAGAAATTACAGATATTGTAGAGCTAGATTCTATTGATGTGGCAAATGATTGAAGAATGAGGAGTAAATAGGGACTCTGAAGACCCTTGGCTTGAAGTAGAAGAAGTTGCTGGTTTGTGGGGAGATGGAGAAGGTGTTTTGGATATACTGAGCCTGAGACATTAGCAAAGAAACTGAGTAGATAAAGTGACAAAGCTGGTAAATTTCCCAATTAAAAGGTAAGTTTTCAGTAGCCTTCCACTCAAGTGTATTAGATTGTAGGAAAATTATGGTGCCACACCTGACATGGAGTGACTGAGAAGTAAATTAGTGACTTCTTTTTTTGTTTGTTTGTTTTGTTTTGTTTTAATTAGTTTCTGCTTTATAACAAAGTGAAGTGACTTCTGACTTAGAGAAAATCTGAGCTTTATGTGACTATTAATCTAATCCTCAATAATAAAAGTGAGACTGGAGACAGAATTCTCTGGGCTAGATTTGCAAGCATTTATCTGCATAGGAGTGAAACCACAGGATGCAATAGTATCCAGAGAGGGAAAATATAGAGATGAAAAAAAAAAAGGGAAAAAAAGTACAATGATAGGGACATATGCACAAGGGAAGAGGAAAAAATGGAATTTAATTTTATGATGGAGTAGGATGCATTCAGTTACTGTTTATACATTTGGTGAATAAAAATAACGATAAGAAATGACGAAATTACTTATGTGGCATTGCTTATTAAAATAATTGCTAAACATATTCCAGCTGATTTTGACAAGTTTATAACACTGTTATCATTTCAAATTATCATCCAATTCTCATTTAATCACACAGCTTAAGCAAAATACAGAGCCCAGAAAAAAAAGGGGGAAGAACAGTGAACCAAAAGGCAGTTTAAACACAGTAAGTGACATTTATTCAAAAAGGACAAGTTGCAGGCTGCAAGGGAAAAAAAAATGTTTTAGCTGAAATCAGCTTATATTGCTGAATACATGACCCTGTGACCTAAACATTGGAACACTAGTCTAGAATAAATCTAGAACAGCAGAATACAAATATGTGTATGTGTGACATTTAAAAAATATTCCCCTTTGAATATAATGACTAGTTATGTTCTCTTGTTCATTGGCTTTATCCTCATTCTTATCCATGAAATGAATTAAAAATTTATGGGAAGGACGAAATCAAAGAAGAGAGAAAAAGGTACATAGTAAAATGCTTTGTACAACTATAAACACCAGGTAATTTGGTCTTTCTACTATGGTTAAAGCTGAAAACTAATTCATCTTAGCTCTCCTGGGCTTTCTCCCTGCTTCTTACCTTTTTCTCACTTCACTTACCTCAGGTGCCCTTTCCCTTTAACATGCCCATCCTTCTCTCAACACCAATTCACAGGTAATGGTCCACCTCTGTTGTTCACATCTTTATGTAAATTCAAGTCAACATGTAACTAACTTCTAATCCTCATTCACTCTTTTGCACAGATTAAATGAGATGTTATTAGTTATTATCATGTACATTGGCATCTTCTGATTTACCATGACTTTCATATACCTCACTAGATTTGTAGACTGTGAACTGAAAAAGAAATGATTCTCTCTGAGACCATTCTTATTATTGCTTAGGTTTTGTGTATGCCTAATTGTTGATTAAAAGTCTTTACCCACTTCACTGAAGAATCTGAGAGATTATGGAACAGATGGAGATGTTTGAGCAATGGGGGGGACAACAGGAAACCCTGAACTCCCTCACACCACACAGGAAGTTGGCTATTCTAGCTATCATGTCTGAACGAATACAGTACTTGGTATAGAGGACCTGAAGTGTGGAGAGCTAGAGCATTTTAGTGGTTGCCATGGAAGACCCTGCCCTTTGGGGTAATGAAAAAGGTGACTCCAGCAATAAAAGAGTAAGCACCTCATCCCTGGTTTTCCTAACTTCCTCTTTTTTTTTAAACTTCTTCCTCCATAGAGAAGAAATCTTAGTTCTTTGGTTGTTCATATTTATGCTCTTTCTCCCTTCTTTCAACCTTGCAATATTTTTACTTAGCTGATTCAGTCATATTAAATAGTAAATGATCATTAATTGTAACGATTTGCTTAGTTTTGTGCCCACAAAAGTCACCTCTACCAAGAACTGTAATTTCCTGATGCTCGACCAAGTCTAGGGGCACTGAAACTAGCCCTAGTCGAACGGATTTAGGAACTTTCTCTCTTTAGATCTGACAGACACCCCATCAAACTGTCATTCTGTCAATTCTGTTCTGACCTTGCATTTTTCTGGGCCCAAACCTCCAAGTTAGGCTCCTCCTTTTCCAGGATCAGGCCCTGCTGGTTCTAGCCCATTCGCTGGTAACGCTTTGACGCTAGGACGTGGCGTCTGCAATTTGTAACCTTGCAGCCATGAAAACTCACTTCCACGCTGGGGCCTGGTCACCTGCTGCCCAAATCCCTGATGCCTGCTGCTCTCATCCCCACTCGTTGCCCATTTGTCCTCACTCATATTTACAAACAAGAGAGTCAGATGCTAAGAGGTTATATAACCCATTTCAAGGTAATACAGATAGCAAGTGGCAAAACCACAATACAAATCCAGATCGGGTTAATTTCAAGGTTCATAATCTTTCACCATACCTCCATCTCACCCAAAACATACACACACACAAACAAAATCTTCCAAAAAGGCTGCTTTTCATTACCAACAAAAATGTCAGCATCACAGTCTTCAAATAAAGATAAAACAAACATTAAATTGAATTCAATAAAAGTAATAATGTTGCTGAATAGATAAATTTTGGGTTCTGGCTAAGCATTTAATTCCTCATTTCTCCTTTATACAACTCTTTTGGAAGATGCAAGTGCTATTTTAGAGATATTCAGAAAGCTTTTTTTTTCACATTTCAAGAGAAATATGCACGTTCATGAACAGAGCTAATATCTGCCATTATACAATCCTTGATTTTCAGCCCTTATAATTTTCTTACATGTGATTCAGTGTAGTTTTAAAATATATATTCACATTTATATTTTTCCCATTAGAAGTTTTTACATATGGCCACATATCTGTCTCAGTTTTACCACAGAAATTCAGATCTTTAATTTTCTCCTGTGTTACTTGTCCACAAGAGAAAAAATAAAAGACAAACGACCCAAAATAATTACCAACACATTAAAAATTCTACACACTCTTAGGTGTAACTAGATTGCTCTTTAATTAAAACACTGCCCTGAATGTTTGGCGGGTTAGAGTCCCACCTGAATGAAATAGTGGTTAAAAGAGTGTTTTCTCTGTCAAAGAATTATATTCAGAACAATGCCTTTTAGACTTTTAACAATTGTGTCAAAGGGAACAGAACATTTTGTCTTTTAAAAGTGATAAATTAGTTTGTTATTTCATTTAAAAATAGATATATCTAATACAAGTGTCTAATGATGTGTTGTAAATAAAACTAAAACTAAAGAGGAAAAGCCGGAAAAGCAAAAAATTACTAAATTAAAAATGTTTTAAGCCAAATTGAGCCCAAAGTCTCTTTCATTATTTGATAGTCTAATATCCCTATCATAATATATTTCATCACATAAGTGCAAAATTTTACCTTTCTTTTAATGGTTGGTCAAAATTCTCACTTTTATATTTAAATGTCTTATAATGCTAACCCTTTTCATTCGTATTAGCTAACCATTCACAGTTGTTTAGAAATATTATAAGAAAGCTTCCCCAGAACAACCACCACCACCAGCTTTCTAAGAAGCTAAAATGCTGCATCACTTCCATTTAAACTGCAAATGCATCCCCCAGGAATATGTGCATTCTCTCTGTCTTTATCAGGTACTCTAGGCCACCAAAGTTCTTACATATGAGACTGGTATGAATATCGCTTGGTATTACACACAAATCACTAAAGATCTATTCCAAGCAGCCTTTTTGCTTTCCCCCCTTCCTTTCTTCCTTTTTTTTTTTAAAGGGGGGAAAAACTGTTTTATATCGACAACCATCTGTGAGCCTGTCTTTCAGGCCATCAAACTCTCCCATCCATTACGGAGCCTTCCTCACCTCCTCTGCATGACAGCACAATAAAGATGACATACTAATTCAATGACTTGTAATTTCAGCTAAACAAAGACAAGTGCTGCAGCTTCTTCTTTTGTGTTAACAGTGCCATATCGGTGAAGCCAGCTATGCAAACATAGCACTGGGAGGGTTTTATGACAGCAGTTGAATAGGGAGACTAGCTTGGTGTTGCTTTTTATGGTTTTTGGCTCCATAATTTTTGGCTCTGTGCTGCTGGCCATGGCTATTGTGTCTGGATTCTGTGTCAGCAGCAGCTAATTGTTCCAATAATGTTTATCATAGGGATCCACCAGGGAGCTGTATATGTGGAGATAAGCTACAGGGCAATGATACACACTATCTTACTGATCTCTATACACAGTGCTTTTGCCTCATGCCAAAAAGGTTTTTAGGTTCCCAGTATTAAAAAAAAAAAAAAATAACAGCTTAATCATCGTGCCAACAATAGTGTCTAAGGGGATGTAATCAGGTTCCTCTGATAATCTTAGCAACACATGAAAGTCATGCGCAAAAGCAGTAATTGAAGCAGTTGGTTCATTCTACCACCTGCTGTTGAAGTCACAGGTTAATCTAAATGAGGTCCCCTTCCGATGAAGCAGTATGCAAGGCACTTTTTATATCATAAATGTGCATTACAGAAACCTTACAAAATAATAAAGTAACAGTTCATTAAATGAACTGTATGAAGTAGCCCAGGCCTGTCTAGCTTCTCCTGCTGCTGTCAGATGGCATATCCAAGTGTAAATTCTGTCCTCATGTCTATACCCCAATGCACGCTTCAGTTTGCAATGGTTCCAGACAATGGGAGTTCCTGAGACAGATGCCCAAATGTAACTAAACGTCAGGCAATCATGGGAATCAGCTGCAGGAAAGTGAAACATTTTTCTTTGTCTGCTTTTGATGTTATTTCCCCCAAGATTACTAAATAGAATGTTGACAATGTTAAAATAGCCCTAGAATCAACAATTAAGCAGCTTGCCATTCTCTACATTAGCCCATGTATAAGGGATGAATTTTTCTAATTAAACTTTTAACACCTGATTTCCATTTAAAATTTTCCTCAACTGGTTTTCATGAGGTCCTCACCTGACAAAGAATAATAACACTTGTAGTATGCTGCTCTTCTAACAGGCAGTTTCTTTAACAGAGGGGGTTTTAAAAATTATGAGAACTGTAGAATTAAGACTAATGAAAAATTTTAAATATAGAAGAAACGACAGTTTCAGATTAAAATTTGTGCTTGACTTTAAGTTATTTCATTGAATAATAATAACCACCATCTACTGAGAGCCAACTCAGCATCAGATGCTAACTAGTAACCTTTTCTTAAGTCTCACGGCCATTCACTGAAATTGGTATTAAGTCTGGAAAAGTTGAGGAAACTAAGTCTTAGGAATAATGCATGATAATCCAAGTTTCTGGGTGAATAAGTGGTAGTGCTAAAACTGGAAACTAAGGTCAGCCTGAGTCCAATGCATGCACTTCTCCCACCAAGTTAAACTGGTATAATATATTTAGTATAAAAGAAAGGAAAGAAATACAGTGTTTATATTGAGAAAGAAGTCCCTGGTTTGAATTAGGCACCTACAAGAGGGCCACTAAAGAAAATAAATTTGTGAATATAAATTAGCATATTCCTGAATTTAGTCATGTGTGTGGGGTTGGGGGGTAGGGGTACAGTAGATATTGTTACAGGACCAGGAAAAATTTTTGATAAAAATAATAGATTATATTAATTTAACCTAATTCAGGAGCACAAGGCAATAATAAGCAGTCAACAGACTATAATATTGAAGGTTCTTAATAAATGCTTGCCAACTTTTAATTGGTGAATGAATTCATCAAATAATATGAATAATCATAATGACAGAAGCAACTGCATTTAGGAGTGCTTACTACGTGCTCTCACCCTCTAAGAAGTTCACATATATTTTGTCTTGCACCCTTACAACAATTTGCTAAATTTGGAATTATTATGCACATTTTATAGGTGAGGAGATTGAGGTTCTGAAATATTAGATCACCTGTTCATGGCTACATTAGCAGGCAAGTGGGAGAGTCAATATTTGAGCCAAAGATAGTTAGACTCCTCAAAGGTTTTGCCTGAGCAAACTAATAAGTGAACTTAAAAATAATAAGAACATTAAAATTCTCTTCAGTTGTCAGATTCTTATGTTGCCTCCAAGGAAAGCAGCCCTCTGTCCATGGACTTAATCAGAAGAATTGTATTCATGTCATAGGAATGATTTAGTTTAGGCATTTGGTAAACTTTCTTAAGGGCAAGGATTGTTAAGATCTGGACTGTGGTACCAGAGAAGGCTGGAGAATATTTGAATATTCTAGAGATCTTATTTTACTTATATCTGTCTCAATTATTTTACTTGATGGCTAAAACAGTAGAATAAGTAAGCTTTAAAGACATATCTAGGATAAAGTTACCATATTAATTGGATGCAAATTCTAGAAATTCTTTCTGTGATAGATAATATATCAGTTAAAGTCTGTGAACCTAAAAAGTATTGTTCCTAGGAATGTCCATAGCTTACAATATCATGTTGAAGTATGTTTCATGCAAATGCCTAACATAAAAGGTGCATTCATGAGCCTTGAGTATTAATTTCCTTTTAATTCAGGCCTGAAGAGGATTCAGGATGGTATTCTGTTTGGAGAGATCAAAAACAATAAAAAATAAAAGGAAAAGTGAGGCACTTTTCCCTAAACAGCTTCTTTCAGAGAGGTTTTTGTTTCTGCTTTCCTTTTCATTGATATAATGTTTTCAAGACAAAATTTATTTCAATTTACCTGGAATTATTTTCAAGTAATCAGATTATTATTTAAAGTCTACCCACCTATTACTACAGTTGCTGGGATTGATTAAATTACAAAATTCACAGCGAAGATGGATTATCTATAATTCCTACAGGTCCTATAATAACACCCTATAGTTTTCCATTACACTTTGGTCTGCTCATCTTTACTTTGTTACTGGAAAAATATGTTTGACAAAATTTATAAAATAATATTTTGCCATTTTGAACTCCTCATTTTCCGTTTAGCATTAAACACTTTAGGCTTTTAAAGTACTACTAAAGTCAGGGTTTCTGTTTCTCATCCAAAAGTAAGAAGCTTAGAAGTCATCATTCCATCCTAACAACAAGTAAAAAGCTAAACAAACTGAGAAATCAACAACTTTCTTTGATCCATCGGAGAAGTGAGATCATAAGGCAAATTTATGGATAGGAAGGCTAAATATTGTCAAGATCTCAGTTCTTCTGCACTTAATCTATAGATCCAACATAATTCAAATCAAATTCCCATGAGTATTTTGTGAGTGTCTACAAACTGATTCTAATGACAGTGTGGTAATGGTGAAAGAATAGACAGATTGATCAATGGAACAGAACAGAGAGGCCAGAAACAGACCCACCTAAATATAGGCAACTGATCCCTGACAAAGGAGCAAAGGAAATATAATGGAGCAAGGATATTTTTTCCAACAAACAGCACTAGGACAATTTGACATCTAAGTGCAAAAAATGAATCTAGACACAGATCTTATGCTCTTCAAAAAATTAACTCAAAATTGATCATAGACCTAAATGTAAAATGCAAAACTACAGAACTAGAAGATAACATAGGAGAAAATCTAAATGATCTTGGGTATAGCGATGACTTTTTAGATAAAACACCAAAGGTATGATAAATGAAGGAAATAATAAGCTTAACTTCATTAAAATTTAAAAGTTCTGCTCTGTATATGACACTGTCAAGAGAATAAAAACACAAGCCACAGATTGGGAGAAAATATTTGCAAAAGACACATCTGCTAAAGGTCTGTCAGTCAAAAAATAAAAAGAACTCTTAAAACTCAACAATAAGGGCTTCCCTGGTGGCACAGTGGTTGAGACTCTGCCCGCCGATTCAGGGGACGCAGGTTCGTGCCCCGGTCTGGGAAGATCCCACATGCCGCGGAGTGGCTGGGCCCGTGAGCCATGGCCGCTGGGCCTGCGCTTCCGGAGCCTGTGCTCCGCAACGGGAGAGGCCGCAAAGTGAGAGGCCCGCGTACCACAAAAAACAAACAAACAAACAAAAAACAAACAAAAAACCCCTCAACAATAAGTAAAGGAAAAACGTGATTAAAAAGTGGAAAAAGACCTGAACAGACACCTCCACAAAGAAGATACACAGATGATAAGTAAGCACATGAAATTACGTTCAACATCTTATGTTACTGGGGAATTGAAAATTAAAACAACAGTAAGATACCACGGCGCACCTATTAGGATGGTCAAAATTCAAAACACTGACCACACCAAATGCTGTGGACGCTGTGGAGCATCAGGAACTCTCATTCACTGCTGGTGGGACGCGCAGTGATTCAACCCCTTTGGGAGACAGTTTGGCAGTTTCTTACAAAACAACATATTCTATCATTTGACCCAGCAATTGCACCTTTTGGTATTTTCTCAAGGAGTTGGAACTTCTGTCAACAGAAAACCCTGCACAATGATGTTTACAGCAGTTTTATTCATAGTTGCAAAAACCTGAAAGTAAACCAAGATGTCCTTCAGTAGGTGAATGGATAAATAAACTGTGGTACATTCAGACACCGGAATTTTATTCAGTGCTAAAAAGAAATGAATTATCAAGTCATGGATGGCCATGGAAAAATTTTATTTATTTATTTATTTATTTATTTATTTATTTATTTATAATTTTAATGATGTATTTTATTTAACCTAAATACTATCATTTTCAAATGTAATCGATATGAAAGATTATTATTATTATTTTTTGGCTGTAGAGTCTTTTATAAAAGTTTTATTGGAGTATAGTTGCTTTACAATGTTGTGTTAGTTTCTCCTGTATAGCAAAGTGAATCAGGCATGGAAGAAGATAATATACTCAGGTTGCAAGAAACCAATCTGTATGACATTGTGGAAAAGACAAAACTATGAAGACAGTAAAAAGATCAGTGGCTTCTAGGGTTTGTGTAGGAGGGAGAAGTGAATAGGCAGAGCAGAGGATTTTTAGGGCAGTGACACCATTCGGTATTATACAACAATGGTAGATACATGGAATTTGCATTTGTAAAGACCCAGGGAAGGTACAACATCAAGAGTGCACACCAATGTAAACTATGGACTTTGGGTGATAATAATGTGTCAGTGTAGGTTCATCAATTATAATAAATGTACCACTTTTGTGGGTGATATTGATTGTGAGGGAGGTTGTGTGTGTGTGTGTACAGGGAGTATATGGAACTCTATACTTCCCACTCAATTTTGCAGTGAACCTAAAACTGCTCTAAAAAGTAGAATTTATTAATTATGAAAAAAGTCAAGAGGTTTTGTAAAACATTAATAGGAAAAACCTATCCCTCACTTAGTTGTCAATCAGCCTAGTTAAAATGTAAATCTTACTGTATCATTACCTGCTGAAAACTCTTCAAGGACTCCCCATTGCTCACCTGAATGAGTGTGGTATGTGTATCATTGGTGGTGCCTGAGATGATTTTAAGCAATGCATGGGAAACTGTTCTCTAAAATTTTAACTGTAATGCATTTACTGTAGAGTGTATAAAAAAATACAACTAGCATAACAAAAAAGTAGAAGTTGAATAACCATTTGTTGATTCTGATAATTGGATTATTTATCTCTCTGCAATGGTATCCTGCATGTTGCTGTACAGCCCTTTAAAGATTCAGTTCCTTATAAAGCATTATTTTTCTTCCATTATTATCTGTTATAAAATTAGGGGTATTTTCTGCTACTGGGGGAGACTTTTAACCACTTGAATGTTAAGGCAGTTAACATTTTTAAATGATCTAGCTCATAGACTAAGTTCCTAACAAAAACATAAAATGTTTTATAGGCCTCAAAATATTTTAAAAATGATTTAAAATAATCATAAAATAAGCATAGCTGCAAGTAAAATACATTAGAGTAATAGAAAATAGAGCTCTCTTATATCTGGTGAAATCAAATTAAAATTTTTCACTAGCCTTTACAACTCAGTACTTTAAAAAAATCGTATGCGAGGTAATTATTTATATTTACCTTTTTACTTTTTTTAGTGTTATCATCTCTCAGATTTATTGGCCTTTTTCTATTTGGTTTAACTGTAATACTCTACATTGCTATGCAGTCATAGCTTGATTTTTCCCTTGGCATGGAAAGATGGCAGTTGCTAAAACAAAGGACTAACACTTCCAATCTTTGAAATTAAATGAAATCACTCCCTTCCCAGTGTCTTGAAAGATCATGAAATGAAAAGGCTATTTGTCTTCTTTCCCTATGTGATGGTATCATTACACAAGAGGAGACTCCACCTATCCAGGACTATACAATTATTGCTAACAGAGCCTAGCAAAGTACTGTGTGGCCTTGGAAGATGAGTGGTTATGGAATACTATGGAATGTTTCATGAACCATGGTAAGGGTGCCAGGGACTTTGAGCAGAGATCAAGCTGCAGCTGGAGCAATGGCACAATCTAGAATCTTTTGAGGCCAAGGAGTCAAGTCTCACAAAATCAGTAACCTGTTAATTCCTCCAATTCATAAATATACTATGTAATTTCCACTTAATAAGTAATGCCTATATCTTACATTTTATACAACTTGTATCTTGGAGCCTGTGTCTGTTCTTTCAAGTATGCCCTAGGCTGCACCAGCAGAAACTAAATCAGAGTTCTCTCCTTATCCTCAGCACATAGCCATGTGTCTACTACATAAAAAACAAAAAAAACATACAGAAACACCAATTTATTTCAAATTTAAATCTCTTTGTCAATTTTATATGTATCTTGTTTCTGTCTTACTAAGATGCAACAATTGGTATGATTGTTTTATATATACTCATACCTACGATGTCGTGTACTACGCATGAACATATTATTTATGCAATATAGAAATCTTTTGAAATTACAATTGAGACCCAGAATATTTCATTGATGTCTTAACATTTATGCTTATAAAAGCCATGCAGAATATGGTAGTTATTGATTTTCCATTACATTAAATGTACGTAGTAACTTCTTTTCTTTGTCATAGCCCAAAATCTTTTGAAAACTCTGTATTTTCATAACTCTCCAATTAATTACACCTTTCTTTTTTCATGGGCAGAATCTCAGAATGTTATTTCCTGGTGTGATAGATTTAAGAATTAGTCCCAGTTCTTCATCCCTCCCTTTACCTGCTCCCTTTGCCATGTGACCTGCAGTCCCTCCCACTAGAGGTGGAATGTACTTCATCTTGACTTTGGACTTGGCCGTGTGCCTTGTATTAGGCAAAGAAACAGCTGAATGAGAATCTGCTGATTCAGGCTGTAGGCTGTAAGGGACATTGTATGTTTCTGCTTGCTTTCCTGCATTCTGCCATCACCATGAGAAGTGTTTTCCCTTCAGCTTGGGTCCCAAAATGAATACAATTTGGATACAGAATGAATTCAACCCACATCAAAGAGCTTACTCCAGCCAGATTTATACCATGAAGCAGAGCCACCCAACCAAGCCCCAACTATAGCAGCTAACCTCAGCCACCGTGTACATGTGTGAGCAAAAGCGAATTTGAGGTAGTATTTTATGCTGCAGCACTATGGTAGATAGAGCCTTTGATAAATTCATTCATTCAGCAACCTTGTCACAAGCTTACTAGTTTCTATCTAGTAAGAATTATAGGGCTAGAGTGAAGATTGAAGAAGCCTGCACAGTTCTGGAGGCATGGTGTTTCTACAGCGGCTAAAACTGCTGGTCCTATAAGAGTTGAGATGCAGGCAGCAGCAATAATTGAATTTCTATAAAACAATCTCTTGGTACTGTTTGGTATTACTAACTTGGTAGTATTTAAGCCTGCAACATTGGCCTTCCCAGTAATTCTGTTAGCTAACTGATATGTATTTTCCATTAAATAACTAAAGTAGATTATGTTACCTGCAACCAAACCTTGAATTGAGACAGTGATTGTCTTACTTTTACATTTTTTAATGGGTTAACAAGTTTAATGATAGTAGTAAAATAAACTGAGTTAGAACCTACACACATTAAAGAATAGTAAGAGAACACTATTAAGAACTATGTGCCAACAAAACTGACAAAACAAAAAGTTTACAAAATTGACAAATTAAAATCAAAAGTTAAATTTTGACTTGTAGATTTTTTTCTCTTTAATTTCTATTCTTTTTAGGTAGTGAAATACTAGTCAGATAACCAGAATTCAAGGCCCATGTCTACTTCTTATCAAAATTAATCAGTCTCAAGTAGGTCATACAATATCCCCATGTCCCACTTTCCTCATTGGTAAAATATGGAAGATACCTAACACCTGCTTCTAAGAAGGATTCTTATGAATAAAAAATAATATGATTAAAGGTCACTTTACTTTTAAACGAGGTCAGGATAAGTATATGTGTATATATATTTACAAATGTACATATTCAAATATGTGTGTGTATGATTTAGTGTTACTATCAGCTCAAATGCACTGAAAAAAAAATAACCCATGGGTTTATACCCATTTCAAAACTGTTTCCAATTAGGAGAACTTCCCATCACAGTTTATGATTTCATCTACTTGTGCTCTATTCTTGCTTTCTGTTTGTTGCCCATGGAAAGAGTATTATCACTAAACATGGTATAAAATATAACTCATTCACTAGGAAACAGTTGTTCATGATATTTAATGTCAATCTTTTTCTCAGTTTACCATAAAAGGGCATTAAAAGTGATTGAGCTTTTAAGTGTGGGGTTATAATCACATTTACTAAACAATCTATATGTTCACTTACTAATAGAAAAAAATGCACGATTGATTTAGAAGAAATGAGAAAAAGTCATGTACAAGCACTGTGTGAATGATTTTAGGTTATGAAAAGAAAAACCTTGGAGATGTTTTTGATTTTGATTTCCTTGTTAATATTCACTTTTATCCAATAATAAATGTCTGCAAATGGCTGAAATTAATAATTAAACAAAATGTGGTATTTTGCGAATACACATAGGAAAACGTTTTGAAGACCTTAAAACATAAACTGCTCACATGTAACCAAAAGAGAATAATATTTTTAATCTTTTATCTCATTTATGTAACTTTCTAGAGGAAAGGAAGCATATTAATGGTAATAATTTTCAGCTTAGTTACACTGGAACCCATTTGAAAAGCTCTGTAGGAAAGTAATGACTAGAAACAAAAATAGACTGCTTTCATACTAGGAGAACTGCAGCCAAGTGTGAGCATGATGTCATCACCCTGCTAATTGTTAGCCCATCATTAAGTACCTAGTGATTACTCATTCAACCAAAATCAAGTGAGCCTTATTCCATGCGCAGTACATAAATGCCAGGGGGAAAGGTGGAATAAGTAGATGAGTTTTATGCTCCAAGGTATCTTGGAAAGAAACAGGCCACATGTAAACAAGTAAATAATGTAAATTTAGATAATGAAAAACACTTTGAAGAAAATAAAGTCAGCAATCACTACAGAGAGTAACTGGGCAATAGTAGGTGGTATAGACAGGAAAAGTCTAAAGAGGGTGAGATTTGAGATAAGACAAATAACTATGGAAGTTATGTAGCATAATCAATTATTTTCTACTGTAGACACAGCTCTCTAGAAGAAAAAATTAAGAATTATTTAAAGCCAATTTCGCTCAGGAGAAGTATGTCCAAGATTTAGACAGGGGTATAAGGAAGGAGGGCCAGAAATAAATAAGGACATTTAAAAAGTGGGTACAAATGTCTAAAATTCTGACATATGGACAAATACACTTGGGCTCTGGAGTTAGACCAGAATTTAAATCTCTCTCTGAGGCCATCAACTGAGTGGCTTTGGGCAAGTCACTTCATCTCTCTGACAGTACCTACTTCATAGACTTGGATTCCATAAGAGACATTCTTAGCCTTCTTACAAGGTGAAAACCACTTTAACATACAAAATAACAGCAGTTTGCAAATGTCTGCACCATGGAAAAAGAATCAGAGGGTACAAAGTAGAAAATGCTAAGGTTAATTACATTTTCAACAAAAGGCAAGCTATGAGTGGGATTGAGATTTTATATAGGAGTCAATAGGAAGTTCTAATAAGTAGAGGCAATAGAGTGCTCTTTCCCTATAGACTTCCTTCTATCATAGCACTGGATACAGCTGCCATAACACCACACTCTTCTGATGAATGGCCCTTGTTCTACTGGAATAACTATTAAGAACACTAGCAGATTGCCATGAATACAGGCATTTCCCAGACAGTTTCACACATATGGTGATAACAATTTTTTATTTTAGTTTTAACTAAAATATAACTTATTATTTGAAAGAGTGACCTCAAAGCATCTTTGCAGTCAGATTATATGTGTTTAGATTAAGAAAAAAGCAGCTGGCCTTAATTTTGCAATACCGTGTAACAATAAATTCTAGCTATTTCATATTCTGACTCACGTATCTTTAACATAGCCTATAGCTAAGCTTTGGTTGTAAGATCGCCGTGGCTAATGAAAATATATGACTCGGCAAAAGTTTTAGAAACTACATTCATCTGCAGTTCTGAGATATAGGGAGAAAAACATTGTTTTTTACTTTTAAAATTAAGAAAATCTAATTTGCAAGTTACTTAGGAAGAAAATAGATGCTATTTTAAAAGTTTTGTTAAAGGATAATTTCTAATACAGTTAGAAATACCTTCCAAATATGCTGGTTAGTATCTGCCCAAATTACTACATTGGTATCTTTGCATTAGGCTGAAGTTAAAGTTTTCAAAATACAATCTCAACAGTAAGGAGTAAAGCAGGGCTCCAGGGGACAGAAGGATGAGTAAGTACTTTCAAGGAGTTGACAATCTAGGTGAGAAAGCAGAAAGATGATGCAGAAATAAATGGCAAGCCTGTCTGTGATCCCAGAAAGATGGCTAGGAAAGCTACTGCCCTGCCCTTTTCTTTATTTGCTTCAGTCTCTCTGAGGGAGGTGTGACCATGAAATCACTTGAGATTCAACTCAAAACCCTTAGAGTGAACTCTAGCCAATGGCTAGAACCAAAGCTGATAACCTGCGTCTTTGGACCACTATGCCTTTCCTAAAGTCATATCAAGGTCTCCACGGTCTCTAACTCTCTAGGGAACTTTCAACAGGTGAGTCTTTAAAATGGCTGTGCACTCTCCAGCACTTTAAAACCAGAGAAGTGGCTGCAGGACTACTCCTCATTTTCTGGGTACACACACTCTCTAAACCCTGGCCTTCTCCACATACTTACAACACTTACCACAAAGGCCATGGCAAATACCTCTTACTTGATTTCCCACACAACTATGTCCGTACTTTATTTTAAAGTAAGTGACAAGGTGGCTAATGCCATGACTGCGGCTTTAAAAAAATAATAATTTCTTACTGATACTCTTAAGAAAAATTTAAATTAATTTTATTGAGGTATAATTTCCATAAAAGTATCTATTCGGTACCAAAGGTATATGATTTGATGAGTTTTGACAAATTATATTCCTGGTTAATTATCATCACATCAAGATATAGAGTATTTCCATCTTTGATGACTTGTTCTTTTCTTAGGATAAATCACTAGGAGCTAGAATGTGGAGTGAGGGGTATGTACATTTTTAAAGCTTTCACTATATATTGCCAAATTGCCTTCCAGAAATTTATTACAATTAGCCATGCTCTGATATAGACAAGAATGCTAAATTTAGATGAGATCATTGCCCTATTGACAGTCGTGTTGTCCCTTCCAATAAAATCTAATTTTGATTAGAATGAATAAAAAGAGGTTTAAAAATTCTTTGCTTTGATAATTAATATCACTGAATTATTATAAAAGTGGAACTCTCAGAAGCAAATTAAAAGCATGTTAGGAATAGAAACTGTTGATATGCTTTTTAGAAGATAATAATTTAATATAAAAGTTTTAAATTATCTATTTTTTCAAAAATAGAAAAACTGTAATTGAGATAACATTTACATATGATAATTTTTTCTTGCAGCAATGCTATTCCAAAGGTAATCCATGGGCCTTAGTATCAGTGTCACCTGGGAACTTGTTAGGGAGGCAGATTCTCAGGCCCCATCACTGACCTCCTGACTCAAAAACACTGGGCTTCAGGCACCTCAGTGTTTTAACAAGCCCTCTATTTGATTCTGATGCATCCACAAGTGTGAAAAAGATGGTTCTTTGAGAATATTTTTAAAAAGAGAAAAAACATAAAACCCTTTCCAACACTCAGGAGTAAATCTGGCATTCATTAATCACCAAATATCTTTTTCAGCATTTACTTTAACCTTTCAGATCTAGGTCTCTTATCTGTCTAAAATGGTTGCGATTTTCTTAAGATTCCTTCTAGATTTAAAAATTCATGATTGTTGTGTGTAAAATTCTGAATTAAGGGCTATAAAAGATATAAAGAAGTCATGAGTCATGATCTTTATCTTCAATGAACTTACCATTTGGTTGAATAGGCCTAACATAACTAAACATACAGGCTCTATTGGTAACTGAATAGGCCAGACAATAGGCCATACAGGTGTCAGAGGAGATGGAGATCACTGAGGGTCTTGGGGGACATCTTGGGCTTCTGTAAGAACATGTAACATGAGGTGTGCATCAAAAGTTGTGTAGGTTTTGCTTTAGTGGAAGAGGATGAAGGAGGGCATTTCTGGTGAAAAGACAGCCAAATAGAATAAAAGGTGTTTTAGAAAGAATATGTAGCTGTTTGGCTATGTTGGAAACTACATGTAAGTGCATAGCTGCAGATGAGCCTGTAAAGGAAGGCTGAGTCAGAAGGTTATTGGAAACTTACATCCATTTTCTGGGTATTTTATAAAGTAGGCAGCTCTTTAAAGAAGTTTTCCTGATCAAATGAGAATCCCCCTGTAGGATGGTTTGGTTATGCAAATCAGATCATGAGATTCATACTAAGGAAAAGCCAGTCACTTAAGCCATATGAATCAAGATTCCTTTTGAGCTGACTGGAGAAAGGTAAACTCGAACTATAACCATGTTCTTGGAAACTTTTGAAATTACCTGCTTTCAGAATAATAAAACTTGAAAATTTGCATGTTCCTTACAAAGAGAATTGTAGCTAATGTTTGGTATATTATATTATAAAGGCTGTGTTATAACCATGTTTTCCTGTACAAATTTAAGAGTCCCAGTATTTAATGATGACCTAGTTTAATAAAATTCAAAACCCTTTTGACACTGCTGTAGGACATTAGGCTAGGCACATGAAAAAATTAGATTCAATAACCTACACAAACCACAGTATGTGTATCTCATACGATACTCAGGATTCTGTTTTTCTTTAGAGAAATTGCAATGAAATTAGAAGTATATGCAAGAAGGTCAAGGAGAATCTAATAAAATATCTACAAACTTCCCATTACTAGTAAGGGGAGATGACATTTTTATGCATAGGAATCTGATAAAGATTTTAAACACCGGTTCATATCAGTCTACTGATGGATAGTTGTAAGTTAGCAGTGGTTTGTTAAAACACCTTACCTGTGTGGAAAATGCTGCATCCAGTGATATCTTTTACAAACTCTTCACATCTTATGGGTATGATGTTCGTGTCTAAAGGCAAAGGATAATACAAAGGTAGATGTAACTTAAAATACAAAGTAGAGGTTTTCACTTTCAAGTATACTGAGTTTATTAAATTGGTCTATGGGGTTTATGATTAAGTATTGACAGTGCCCTGAATCATAAGCATGTAGTGTATCCCACCACAATTGGTAGTGATGTTTGTGGTGCTGATGGTACAATTTAATATTTAGATAGTTCTCTTAAACTAAGGGGCTATGTAATTTTAATCTATAATAGTAATTTCTGGAAAAAATTAGACTTGAACTATTTCAATTGGTATCTTGTAAATTGGGGATTAAATAAAACAAAGTGTGTGGCTTTGTCGATGCCCTGTAGAGATTTGACTGCAGTGTTCAGTTGAGTGCTTGACTGCCTGGACTGATGCTTTATTGAATTGATCATTGTGAAAAAACAATTTTGCCTTTAGATAGTCATTTGTTGGCCTCCCCTAGTCAAAACCACTTTGCTTTTAATAAAGCTTTGAACTAATAGAGTTTCTAAAGGTTTCTTTGAAAACCTCCCTATTACTTATCTCTATAAATAATAACAGTATTTATAACAGCTCTCTCTGAGCTGTTACCTCATTTTCCTGTCTAATAATGTGACATCTGACATATTTATTTGAAAAGAAAAGTGACCAAGAATTAATCCGTTGTAAACCACCAGCACTTGAACAACTTTGCAAATATACAGCTTTATGTAACAATTTTCTAATATCGTCTCTCCATATATTACCTATTTTGAGCAAGAGTAAACAAAACTTAGCTCTAAAATATTCCTCGGATATATTTATTGTAACTTCCACTAAAAGCAATTTTCATTTCACTGTTATCTCAAAGCTGTACACTAAAACTTCAGTAAAATTGAAACTAGTAAATAAGATTATAGCTTTTACAGAAGAAACTTTAAAAATTAAAACTGAGTTCCTACATTCAAAGATAGAATTACAAAATTAATAGCTATTATACACAGTAATGTAATTGACATTGCTAGGTCTCTGTAAGTCAAGCATCAATAATCACATAATATGTGGGATCAAAATACGCAAAACTTGATAAATACCTGTAGGTGGGTGTTTTTCTATTATTATGTGACTGTATAGATTCAAGTTTGACTTTCTAATAATATAACTAAAATAAACTCTAAATTTCAATTCCTTCTTAATCACATCATTAGTATAAAAAGTTGTATGTAACAGTTTTGCTATTTGCATCTAATAACTTGCACATATTTATAATTGCTTATACATATAATTTTACAACTGTGCAAGTAGTATTACAATTTACATTAGTTACTTACATATGATTTAACCTATAATCCTAATAAATTTGAGCCTATGTGGCTCAGTCAATTCATGAAGTCATACTCATAAAACCACAGTCAAACCACCAAATAATAATTTAAAAGAAAGTTCAATCTTTGTCTCATTCAAATACGTTTGAAAAGGATCTAATCCATAATTCATATCCATCAACAGATCTAAAACAAGCAAACCTAAAAGCTTATTCTCTCACAATTTGTAGGTGTTTCTAGGCACTTTAATTTGAAACAATGTTAATTTGTTATAATTTTAATTTCAAATAATTTTAATTTGAAACAATCTCAAAGTTACAAAAAATAAGAGTAAAATATTTTTTCTTGAAATATTTGAGAGTAACCTGTCAACCTGATGCTCCATCACATCTGAAATATTATTTATTTCTTATAAATAAGTACATTATTTTACATAACTGCATACAGTCAGGAAATAAACACTACCATCTAATCCTCAACCCCCCTTGAAGTTTCATCAACTATCTTACAGCAGAAGGATCTAGCTCAGAATCATGCATTAGTTGTCATGTCTCATTAGTCAACTTTAGTCTGGTATAGTTCTTCAGTCTTTTTTGGTAACCTTGACACTTTTGAATGTCACAAGCCAGTTATTTTGGAGAATATCCTCCAATTTGGGATCGTCTGATGCTTCATCATGATTAGATTTGTTATGCATTTTCAGCAGAAATGTCATATGCAATGTTGTGTTCTTCCAATTGCATCTTGTATCAAGTGGCACACACTTTTTATTTATTCTGTTATTGATGATGATCACTTTGGTTTTTTGTTTGTTCATTTGTTTTTGGCTTAAACAACAGAAATTTACTGTCTCATAGTTCTGGAAGCTAGAAGTCCAAGATCAAAGTGTCAGCCTGGTTGGTTCCTTCTAGGGGCTGTGAAAGAGCATCTGTTCCATGCCTTTCTTCTAGCTTCTGGTTGTTTGCTGACAATCTTTGGAATTTCTTGGTGTCATCCTTATTGCCTTCCTGATACAAGACTGCTTCCCATGGTTGGTTAGAATATATTTTGTTCTGATGTTTATATTGGCATGTTTAGATGTCAGGTTTAGTCTTCTGAAGATGAAGTTCAGCCATTTTGTATCAAACAGCACAAGCAGTGTCTGTCACTTTCCATGCATAAAGTTTAATGAGATCTTATATGTAAGATCTGATTTGCTAGTTCTTCCTTGTACAAGAATCACTCTGGTTTCTGCATTAACCTTCACATGGTGTTCTCCTACTTTCATTGTGTTCTCTCTGTGTCCAAATTTCCCCCTTTATAAGGACCCCAACTATATTGGATTAGGGGCCAACTCTACTCCAGTATGACCTCATCTTAACTAATTACATCTACAATGACCCTATTTCCAAATAAGGTCTCTTTCTAAGATACTGGGGGCTGTACTGCGCCGCATGAATTTTGCAGGGGACATAATTCAATCCATAACAGAGGCAGAAGGGATTGCTCCTTCCAGTCTACATCTTGTTCCTGTCAGTGCCAGTTGGTTCCAGAAACAGTAGTTAGTTCTTGTTTCCAGGGATTTTTTTTCTTCTTCTCACATTCATTTCACTTAGCATAATGTCCTCCAGGTTCATCCATGTTGTTGCAAATGGCAGGATTTCCACTTTTTTTAAGGATGACTAATATTTCACAGATTTTCTAAAAAGATATTTATTTCATTTTCTTTGTATACATATCCAGGAGTGGGATTGCTGGATTATATGGTAGTTATATTTTTAATTTTTTGAGAAAACTTCATATTGTTTTCCATAATGGCTGCACCAATTTACATTCTCACCAACAGTCCACAAGGGTTCCCTTTTCTCCAAATCCTTGACAATACTTGTTATCTCGTCTTTTTAATAACAGCCATCCTAAAAAATGTGAGGTAATATGTCATTGCAGTTTTATTTGCATTTCTCTGATGATTGATGATATTGAGCACCTTTCATGTACCTATTAGCCATTTGTATGTCTTCTTTGGAAAAATGTTTATTAAGGTTTTTTTGTCCATTTTTGAATTAGATTATTTGCTTTTTTGCTGTTGATTTACAAAAACAAACAGATTTTATATATAGAACACCCTAAAGATTTCACCAGAAAAACTGCTAGAACTAGTAAATGAATTTAGTAAAGTTGTAGGATACGAAATCAACATTAAAATCATTTGCATTTCTGTACACTAACAAACTATCTGAAAGAGAAATTAAGAAAGAAATCACATTTACAATAGCACCAAAAACAATAAAATACTTAAGAATAAATTTAACTAAGGATGTGAAAAACTCATACACTGAAAACTATAAGTCACTGGTAAAAGAAATTGAAGACACAAACAGAAAAATATCTCATGTTCTTGGATTGGAAGAATTGATAATGTTAAAACATCCATACTATCTAAAACAATTTACAGATTCAGTGCAATTTCTATCAAAATTCCAAGGGGATATATATATATTTTTTTGCGGTACGCAGGCCTCTCACTGTTGTGGCCTCTCCTGTCATGGAGCACAGGCTCCGGATGCTCAGGCTCAGCGGCCATGGCTCACGGGCCCAGCCGCTCCATGGCATATGGGATCTTCCCGGACTGGGGCACGAACCTGTGTCCCCTGCATCGGCAGGCAGACTCTCAACCACTGCGCCACCAGGGAAGCACTCAATGGGATTTCTTATAGAACTAGAACAAACAATCCTAAAATTTGTATGGAATTACAGAAGACCCCAAATAGCCAATGAAATCTTAAAAAAGAAGAAGAAAGCTAGAGGCATCATACTTTCTGATTTCAAACTATATCACAAACCTACAGTAATCAAAACTGTATGGTACTGGCATAAAGACAAGTACATAGACCAGGGAAACAGAATAGAGAGAGTAGAAAATGAGCCCACACATATACTGTCAACTAATCTTTGACAAGGGTGCAAAAGGGAAAGGATAGTTTCTTCAATAAATGGTGTTGGGAAAACTTTATATACTTATACAAAAAGAATGAAATGGGACCACTATTTTACACCACTCAAAAATTAATTTGAAGTGGATTAAAGATGTAAGTGTAATACATGAAAACATAAAACACCCAGAAGAAAACACGGGGAAAAGCTCCTAGACATTAGGCTTGGTAATGATTGTTTGGGTAAGACACCAAAAACACAGGCAACAAAAGCTAAAATAAATAGGCAGGACTACATCAAATTAAAAGGCTTCCTCTCTTGCTTTCTTCCTTTGTCAATTGATATTTTGTTGTGGTATGCTTTGATTTCTTTCTCTTTATCATTTGTGTATCTATTATAAATTTTTGCTTTGTGATTACCACAAGGCTTTCATAATACATCTTATAGTTATAACAGTCTATTTTAAGCTAATAACAATTTAACTTCAATTGCATAAAAGAGTTCTACACATTTGCTTGCTCCCTCTCACATTTTAGGTTGTTGATGTCACAATTTACATCTTTTTGTGTTGTGTGTCCATTAACAAAATGTTATAGATATAGTTATTTTTAACACTTGTTTTTTAATCTATATGCTAGAGATCAAAGTGTTTTACACACCACAATGGCAGTATTAGAGTATTTTGAATTTGACTTTATATTTACCTTTACCAGTGAATTTTATACTTTCAAATGTTTTCATGTTACTAATTAATATCTTTCCATTTAAGCTGTAAGAACTCCCTTTAGCATTTCTTGTAAAGCAGGAATTATGGTGGTAAATTTCCTTGGCCTTGATTTGTCTTGAAAAGTCTTCCTCTCTCCTTCATTTCTGAAGCATGACTTTGCTAGGTAAAGTATTCTAGGTTGGCAGTTTTTTCTTTGAGCACTTTGAAAATATGATCCCACTCTCTTCTGGCCTGCAAGGTTTCTGCTGATGGCTTTATCAAAGTTCCTTTGTATGCGATGAATTTTTTTTTTCTTTTTCTCTTGCTGCTTTCAGAATTCTCTGTCTTTAAATTTTGAGAGACTGATTATAATGTGTCTTGGTGGAAATCTCTTTCAATTAAATCTGTTTGGGGATATTTAATCTCCATGTCCCTGGATGGCCGTATCTTTCCCCAGATTTGGGGAGTTGCAGGTAGTTTAAGGACTCTACCTCCAGCTCCATCCCATACTGCATTTCTGCCATCACTCCCATACCCACTACAGAGATTGTTTTAGCCCCTCACACCAATCTTTCACCTTTATCCTCAGATTTCTACAGATTTGACTCTTTATATCCAACTTTCCTAATTTGCATCCTAGAAGATCTGGAAACTGGGCTAGCAAAAAATCTCCTTCAGGATAAAGGATAAAGAGAGGATAGATTGGGGAAAGATGGATCAAGGAAAGACAGGGAACACTCAAATTTCATTTATTTTCCTTTGCTACTCTACTTACTTAGCTCCCACCCTAGCCTGAGAAGTACAGCAGAAACTTAAAGGACATGTGGTTAAGGGTAACAATATAGCTCATTCAGAGGATACAATACAATTTCACTCTTGATTTTTACCTATCATAGCTATATTTTTACTAATTTAGCTAATCAGCCACATCATTATTTTTAAAAGCATTTAAAAAATAAATATGCTCAATAAAATCTTGAAATCATATGCTCTCGTTATACATTTGCTTTCTTTAATTTTCCATTTCAAATAAGAATATTGAATTTCTATAGTCTTAATTTATATGAAAAATCTATTTGCCAGTTATATAAATCCATACAGCAATTATAATTATGTGAATGAAAATAATAAATATGTATAAAGGATAAATAAGTGTGTACAGAAAATACAGCAGTAGAAACTACTTTAAAATCAAATTCTAGAGAATATTTGAGGAAAAAGTAAAGAGTGGATTAAAATTACAGTTGATAGTGAAAATTGATGGCCTTGAAATAAAGTTAAAAAAATGAATATTTATAAAGTAACTACAAAGAATCAATTTTATTTAGAAGACATCATTAGTAAGCTCTTATAGCACTATAATAGTCTCATAAAGAGCACAGGTGAATGGATTACTGCCTCTGAAGTAAACTTTCTCTCCTTTAAAATATCTCTGACACCACAAATTATGAATTAACTGTGGATTTCTTTTATGACCTAACAGCTCCTGTGTTTATCCTTCTCCTTTTATATTAACTATTTTCAGGGAGAAATAATCAACCAAACCTGGTTGCTTCAAGAGAAGGACTAGCCACTTCATTGGTTTACATAATTTCTCTTCAAATCTGCCATAGGGTAAGGTAAATAAAATGCTGCCTTCTACTAGCTCCACATTGTACTATTTCTTTGAATAGTCTTAATATTTAACTTTAAATATTAATTTAATAAAGTCTGAACTCATACATTAAAGAAAGTCCAAATAGAACATGTAAAAGGTGGATCTATTCCATAACCCACGATAATAAGCAGTAAGCTTTCGATACAATTTTGCTAAATGAATAAGTGAATGGAAAAATGAGATGCTAAAAATATTCACCTCAAAACAGATACGGTTTAGTTATTTATAGCCATTGTATTTTCTCAAGGCGATTATTTTGTTACTGAATTCTCATTTTTCCAAATACAAATAATTTATTTAATTTTCATTATTTTGGTAAATACTGATGACTCTTCTGTTCCACCCTAACCCCTAATTTTTCAAAGGAGAGCATAATGCATAAGACACATCTTGTTTAACAAATTGTCTTTGTTTGGAAATAAGTAAAAAGTGCTCTATTTTTCTCAGCAGTTTACATTAACTCCATCTGTGCTTTACAGATAACTTTTAGAGCAATGATTCCCGACCAGTGGCCTGTACCTCTATGGCACAAGATATATTTGTGAAGAGTCCCAGAATGCATATAAAAATAAGGTTACATATACTGGCTGAAGGTGTTTGTTTATTAAGCACACACACAAAAAATCACTTAAGTGTCTTATGGTGATTTAAGTAATCAGTTATTTAATTAAATGAATATATGTATAAGTGTATAAATATGTACATGTATATGTGTGCATATACATGTGTGTGTATGTGTGTGTTTATGATTAGAATACTACCTGGTATATAGTAAACACTTAAAAACGTTAGCTAGTATTATTTTTCATTAACACTTAAAACATTTTAAGAATGTTGGAAAGGAAATACTAAATATTGAACTTACGGATAATATTTGAACATTTGAAAATATTTTATAAGAAACTTTCAGTTTAAGAGCATAACAAAAATTTGATTTATCTTATTTACAAAACTATAAATTCATGGAAAAAATCAAACATGTAACCTGAGTCATTTCTATAAGCTTCTTATTTGAATGAATGTATTTTAAATATAATATATTCATTTCTATTCTGGATATTTCCTATATGGATCAATGATATCCTACCTGAGAAACAGTAAAAATTTGAATTTTTAGTAGATTTCTAGTTGAGAAATATAGGAAAATTTAGTCTGATGATAATGAATTTCTTAATACAACAATTCAATAAAGGTGGCCATAAGCCTCAATTGCTTTTTTTTAAAAAAATAGTGCTACAAATTCCTAATAAACCTTAGTTTGGGACAGAAGCCTGACATTCTGGAAGAACCATATTTGTGTCATGAAATCTAATATCACCTTAATTTGCAATACTTTTTTAGCCAGTGTTTAGTGCTTGATTGAGATATTTTCTGCTATAGAAAAATGTTGATGTAAAATAGCCCTACCTTGAAATAATACTTTAATACATTTTACTATTTGGAGACTTTAAAATGAAGAGAAATACAAAAGATAATACAGAATATCCCACTCAAAGTAAACAAAGGGCAATTTTTAAAAGTATATATTATCCCTCCTTTACTTCCTTTTTCTATTTGTTTAAGAAATAATAACTTACAGATAAAGTTGAATCCCCAATATTCTTTCCTCTAATTCTATGTCTCTCCTTCCCTCTCTAAAAAGAACTACCACAATGAATTTGATCTGTATCTAGTCCACATTTTTACACTTTTACTACATGTAAGTATATAGATTTATAAGTATCCCATAAGCTTTGAGTTTTGATACGTGGAAGTTTTATCATTCAGTTTTAAATGTTATTTCATTCTCATTGCTATTTTCTTCTTAATGTTATTGTTAACGCTGGGAAGGGTTTTATCTGATTTTTTTAATGTTTATTTTCTTATTGATTTATTTTGCAATTATATTTCAGTAAGAAAATTTGGCCTATAAATAATTAATTCCTTGAAATCTGTTGAGAATTACTTTTTGATCTAATAGGTAGTCACTGCCTTTTATAAATGTTTTATGTGTCCTAAAAAGAATGTATATTCACTATTTGTTGGGGCCAGGATAAATCCAACTTATTTTTGTGAATTACCCTTAGACAATTTTGTCATACTTGACTCTTAGGCTCACTTTTGTAGATCTTGGTGCCTCCAGTTGAATTATTTTATTAATACAGATGATTAATATCAATCATGTCTACATACTAATTATTCTGTATCTTGAAGTCCCAGTTCTGTTATCTTTGGAAAAAACACCTTGCATGAAAGTTTCACCTGAAGCAAATATGACAATATTCCAAGGCAGAATTCAGCTAACTGTATCTTGTAGTTGAGGTATCTAATCTAGGGTGCTTTTGCTAAGTGGTGGGTTATAGTGCTGGCTGGACTTTCATAACCTGCTCATGTGTACACAAAATTCTAGCCAATCCATCTATGTCAAATGCCACTAATTTCATCAATGAGAACCTGTTTTTTTTTTTTTAATATAAATTTATTTATTTATTTATTTATGGCTGTGTTGGGTCTTTGTTGCTGCGCGCGGGCTTTCTCTAGTTGTGGCGAGCGGGGGCTACTCTTCGTTGCGGTGCGTGGGCTTCTCATTGTGGTGGCTTCTCTTGTTGCAGAGCACAGGCTCTAGGCGTGTGGGCTTCGGTAGTTGCGGCTCACAGGCTCTAGAGCACAGGCTCAGTAGTTGTGGCACACGGGCTTAGATGCTCTGCAGCATGTGGGATCTTCCCGGACCAGGGCTCGAACACGTGTCCCCTGCATTGGCAGGTGGATTCTTAACCACTGTGCCACCAGGGAAGTCCGAGAACCTGTTTTTAATATCCACAATGCTGGTTAGCAAGACTTTTATCAATGGAAACTCATTTCTAACATTCATTTTGATAATTAGCAAAGTCTCTGGTGTTGATGGGAGTCAGAGATAGCTGCAGCACTATAGTAGCCACTTCTGGAGTGTGGGTTTTAGATTAAATGCTCTATAACCACCGATGGAGTGTACATTTCTGATAAAACAACTAATCTGAGCCCCAGGGGTATATATCATGATGAACACACCCATTTATACTGAACTGTGTATGTTGAAGTAATTTAAGATAAATGACAGATATCTAAGCAATCTTATAATTTATACTGTCTGTATCCTGTTGACTTGGAATCTGATTGATCTATCCTTTGTTGACAGAAGGATATTCAATCTATTATGCTTGTGGGTTTGCCCAGTTCCTTTTGTAATTTTATCAGTATTAGGTTACATATCTCAAGGTTATTTGATTAGCTGTATACAGAGTCATATTTTTAAATCATCTTGGTGGACTGTAACTTTTAGTTATGTGTAATATTTCTTCTTAATTGAATAACGGTTTTGCCTTAAAAACCTGCACTATCCAATATAGATCTCACTACAATGGCATTGTTTGGGCCATTGTTTGCTATCTTTATATTTTTAACCTTGTGTGCCATTTTCTTTATGTATTTCTTATATATTAAAAATATATATCTAGCCTTTCATTCTGTAATTTTAGTCACATCCTTTACATATATTTCTATTAGTGATGTATAAAAGATTATTTCCAGACTCATATTTTTGGTTTTTGTTTATACAGCTTTTTTTTTTTGCTTTTGCCTTTATACCTCTCCCTGCTTTTTATTTCTATTTGTGAAACAATAATGTTTATCTCATCCTTGCCTTTTTTTTTTCTCTGCTAACATGGAAGTTATTCCCATTCTTTTAGTGCCCCCGCTTAACTTTCTAGCAATAATAATTATATATTTTCTCTAAAGTTTACTGAGTTTTTATAACTTTTAAATGCTATTCTCTACAGTCTTATACCATTTAAGGTAGATAAGTATTTCTCAACCTTGACTCAACTGACATTTGGACCAGATTTTTCTTTGTTGTAGGGGATTGTCCTGTGCATTGTAGAATGTTTAGCAGCATCCATCTGGCCTCCATCTACTACATACTATAACCCTTTCCCTAATTGTGACAAAAAAGTGTCTCCAAACATCACCAAATGTCCCCTGGAGGGCAAAATTACGCCCTCCCCCCAGTTGACAACCACTGATTTAGAGGATAAATAAGACCAATAAAGCTCCTTCTTTGCTATTTTTTAATGACAAGAAAAAAAAAGGTAAAATTTGCAAGTTGATATATACCTAACCATCTTGTACAATTTGCCTCTTAATTAACAGCTAGAGGAATTAAAAGCCAACCATATGTCAAAGTTTTAGAATTACAGTTCTTGCAAAGTTATTTGATCACCAGTTATTTTCGTATTTTCATGAAATTTCAGTTAAGAGCCAAATAAAAAGAGGTTTTTTACCTTTAATTTATTTCCCTAAAAGTATCTGTGTGTCTACAAAGATTTAGACAGCCACTGGGGCCAAGCCAGGATTCCCGTAGTGAAACAATTGACTTGGCATCACATTGACAACATATAAACAACAGTTTGTCAACAGGCTTCACATTAGTGACAGAAAATTTTTTGGCAAAATAGAGGCATCCTTCTGGGCACCATGGCAAAAACAGCTACTCGCCTTCATTTAGGAATCCTCTGTATGGAGTATCAAATTAATTAAAAGATTATAATTATGACATTTGTTTAGAAAAAAATTTAAGGAAAAAAATACGGCAGAGCAGAATTTCTGCTGAAAAGAATTTGCCTCTAGCAGTTTATTCATAGTTGCTGTAGACCTATAAACTCTGGGTAACTGTTAAAGGTTTTGTGTTTTTGTTTTGTTTTGTTTTGATTTGATTTGATTTTTTTTCCTGAGTTAAAACTAACAGTATGGAAGTTATTTGATAACCAAATTTGGGGAATGTATTTTTTCCAAAATGATGATCACAATACTACAACGTATTCTGCCTTCAAAGTCAGTTCATAGGAAATGAAAATGATAGACAAAGTGAAAGCAAAACTACACATTTATAAAAACAATTTCTGTGAAATAAAATGTAAATAATGCTTCATAGCTTTCAAAGAATAGAGTGAGATAAGAATCATGGGAACCTGAAAATGTTCAAAGCAAAAGTAATTCTCTTAAATGTATAAAGAACAAAAGGATTTAAGCTTGAATAAAAACCATTTCAGCACCAAAACCACTTAATAAAGGTGAAAGTAGTTCAATCCAGTTGGGAATATAAATCCTGTGCACAAACCTGTGGCTGGAAATTGCTCAAGATAAACAGAGGATGGACTTTGCTTAGTCTTTCTATGCCGAGTTAAGGTAAGCATTGTTCAGAAAAATTTGAAAATTTGAAAATATTCACCACAGGCACGTCTTGTTCTCCTTTAAACCAAAGGTGAAAAGTATTGGAAATCGACAGGGTTATTTAGGAAGATCATGAACATAAATGTTAGTGAAGCTGAAACTGCTAGACCTAAAACTCACTAAAAACTATTAAAAAAGCTATTTTAACATTTGTGCCCAGATTTTTAATGTATTATTTGAACACAACAACATCTGAAATGATTTTTCTAATTCTAATAGATTAGCCATTTTCCCGAAGAGGTTTGTCATATAAATGGCATCTGCCTGTGAACATACATTCTCAGTCCCTTAGGATGATATTCAATTATTTAATCCTTTTTTCAACAGTTCTGTGCTCCTAGTCTATCCCAGCACTGTGTTAATTATAAAGGTAAGATGTACTCTCTCCTCACAAGGAACTCATGGTCTGTAAGAGATCAGCGCATTAACTGGTAACTACATTATAAAAAAGTTCCTAGAGAATATTTAACTAATCCAAACTTAGTGTCTGTGGTTAGCTCTGTGAAAGGTGGGAGGACATTCAAGGACAGGTTGTTGCACGAGAGAGGCCAGGGGTAAAACAAGAGGCTCTATGCAGGTGCTTGCAAACAAGGAGTAGAAGGAGATGAGGATGGAAAAGAAAGTAGGGCCTTGTGCATAATGATAGGGAGTTTGGACTTTATTCCAAAGTGTTTGAGATCCCTCTGAAGAGTTCTGAGAAAAGGAATGACACAAGTAGCATTGCATGTTAGAAAGTTCATAGTTACGGCAGTATGGATGGTGCTATTTGAAGAAAGGCATCCTGAGACAGAGGCCAGTTAGCAGGCTCTCTCTGGTAGTACAAGGGAGAATGGAAGTAGATATGAAAGTCAAAAAACTTAGAAGGGAAAATGGGTCAAACTTGGCAATTAACTGAACTTGAGAAGTTAAGAAAAAGCATTTCTAAGATCAGTAACCCTATAGAATATCTACAGTACCACAATTTGAGATAGCATATGTAGGGGAAGAAAATAATGAGTTCTGTCTGGAACATTCAACCTTTAACAAATATTTATGGAGTAGTTACTACGTGCCAGACACATTTAGGAGCTAGTGATACCACAGTCAACAAAATTGACCAAAATACCTGCACTCAAATGCTTAAATTTTTTGTGGGTTGCAAACAAACAAGGCAAATATGTACAATATTTAGAATGTTAAGTGGTGATAAGAAGAAGAAAAAGAGAGAAAGAGATATGGACTGTGGAACTTGAACTTTTAGATAATGTGAGCAAGGACAAACTTCACTGAAAAAATGACTTTTGAGTAATGGATTGGGTTGGAATTGGAAGCAATAGTCATCAGTATTTTTCAAAAGAATGAACATTACAGAATATAAATTTTTATTTGCAGTTCAAAAATGAGAAATCAGTAATAATAATAATAAGTTTATCTTTCCACTCCAGTTCTTCCATCTGTACCTATGGCCCACGTGGGACTATATATGCCCACAATGGTCAATTCCTTCTCATGGATAGTATACTAAATGTTGGAAGTTTTCAGTCATTTCTAACAATGTCTCATATTGTTCAGTCTCACAGGATTCAAATGATCAACAATGTTATTTCAATATCTAATTGTTGCTTACTGCAAAAAAAAAATACTGAAAACCTAAGAGGTATCATTCTCTATCCATGTTTTCTACAAATTAGCCTCTGCTTAAGATCCCCATGCTCTTTGTAGCAGTTGTGATGGAAGAGTTTAGGTCTTTTTTTCTTCAGATTTTAACTATGTTTTAGGCTGAGAAGGTTTTACTCCCATGACTAAAAAGTCTTTTTTCCTCTGCATGTTTTCTGCGCTTTAATAATCTTGCTTATCCCTCTGGTTATAGATCACTGTGGTTTCCTCTTATAAGTGTTTATGAATGTTGGCATGTGATGTATGAAAAAACACTGCATTCCTACTATGTGGCCTAAAGGTCAATGGTTTAGGTTATTTCCTTTTAGAAATCTCCAGACTGAGAAACAGAGAAATAAAAAGACTACTATATATAATACAATTTCACAATTAAGATTTTAAGTCAGTGCTCTCCCATAGAACTTTTAGTGATGATGGAAATATTTTATATCTATGTCAATTTTTTTTTTTTTGGCCGCATTGTGCAGCTTGGGGCATCTTAGTTCCCTGAACAGGAATCAAACCCATTCCCCCTGCAGTAAAAGCGCAGAGTCCTAACCACTGGGCCACCTGGGAATTCCCTATGTTGTCCAGTATGGTAGTGACTTGTTATACGTGGATATTGAGCACTTGAAATGTGACTGACACTACTGAGGAAATGAATTTTCAAATTTTATGTAAATTTAATTAATTTGAATTTAAATCACTACATGTATCTAGTGGCTACTGTATTGAATGGCACTGTTATAACATAAACAAATACATTGGAGGAGAACCAGAGATTATTACTAAAATGAGTTTTGAATAGTGACACTAGTTGAGACAGATGTACTAGGAAAGGGACTTAAAGGTCAGGGGAAAGTATTTTCAAGTTACAAAAGTGTGAGGGAGCATGCCAAGTTTGGAAACCACAAGATTTTCCAGTATGGATCAGCTGATAGTATGTTAGATGCGGAGGCACAGTGGAAGTTTGAAAGAAATAAGGGAGGTGAAGGGCTTTTTCTATCATACAGAGAAATTTAGATTTTATTCTGTTGGCATGAAAGGCCACTAAGAGTTCAAAAGGAGAAATAGACACAGATGTAGAGAACAAACGTATGGACACCAAGGGGGGGAAAGTGGGGTGGTGGTGGTGGTGGGATGAATTGGGAGATTGGGATTAACATATATACACTAATGTGTATAAAATAGATAACTAATAAGAACCTGCTGTATAAAAATAAATAAAATTAAATTAAAAAAAGGTAATTCAAAAGGAAGCAGAACATAATCAGATATGCATATTACGAAGACTATCTTTTGAAATCAGACAGATCTAGTTAAAATTAAGTAATTATATCATATAATAAATAAAGTGATTAAACAAATTAAAGGAATGTCCATGAAATATTCATACATCCATGGAATACTTAAAAGAACCAATCAGATAACTGACCACAAAGAAAATATTAAATCCAAAACAAAGAAGAAATTTTAAAGGCTATAGTATCTGATCATAAATACTACAACTATCAATAATATTTAAAAGCATAGCAAAAAAGTAAAAGAAAAAAGTATTATACAACATGTCACTTAAAAAATGTATAATTATCATACTGAAAATACCTCATTTTGTGCCCTGAAAACCCTTTTAAGTGTTTTTAAACTTGTGTACCTTGGTCCTTAGTCATATCTGTACAGCTTGATTTTGTCATAGATTCTGTATGGCAGCTGTCATAGAAAGAGGGTTTAGGTAAGGTATTTATACTACTTTTTTTTTTAAAGCATAAGTACTGCTTACTGTCCATTTCCAAGTCTACATTTAAGTAAAAATAATATTTAATAAATGCTCATTATGCTGTGAAGAGAATTTTACCCTTATTTGAGTTTTGTCAATTTGGGTTTAGATTATAATATCTCTCAAATTCCCTTTTGTATTCCCTTGATAGCCTAAACAGATGCTTAAATCATATTTACTGTAATTAACCCACTTACTTTCCTTTGTTTTTGATTCTTTCTTATTAATGATTCTTCTCTACAGCTTATGGTTTCTACTAAATCTATTCATTGGCAGGGTGCACAGGATAATCACAGGCTTTGAAAAATGGAGCAACTGTTTTTACATTACCAAACAACAAAAATAATTTGATTGATTTTCAGTAGTCAGGTTTTCAAAATGCTTCAAAGTCATATTACCTGCTTTTAATCAATTCAGTGAAAGGTTAATATTTTGAAATATAAAGGCTCTATATATTTCAACTATTATTTTGAATAATAGATACTCATTTCAAGTAAAATGTATTTCTGATTTGTAGCATTTGGTAAGTACATTATGTGCTTTTTAAAGAAATGTATTTAATATTTAGAATACAGAAACATTTAAAAAAATAACACACTAAACAAGCTAAGAAATACACAAATGTGCAAATCAAATGATCAATTATTTTAAGTATATTAAGAATTATTAACTGAGACATTCCATAATAAGTTTCATGCATGAGTTTAGACTACATTAAACTCGCTCTCTGGTGACATTATTTTGGAGTAGTATTACTTAGCAAGTGAGTGAATTTGATAATTAAAGATCTAAAAACAGTCACTATAAAAAAGTTATAAAAAATTATGGTATCATTCCTACAGAGAGTATTATATGCTGATTTGGCTTTTTACTTCATTCATTCATTCTAAAATACATTTATTGCATACCCATGACACCAGGAAAGAGACTTGCCAGGGGACTATGGTATTTAGGCGATATGTAGGAATAAAAAGATGAACAAAGTATGCACCACACCCTCAAAGTGCAAAGTACTGTTACCTACTAGTGATGACACAAAGGGTGGTAAGCACTACAAATGTGGTAAAGGAAGAATCCAACCAAAATTAACTTGTTAAATGCATTTCTTACAGTATCACCAGAGTATTTAAATTTTCACAGCAAAGATTTTATAACTTTCTACTGAATTTTTTACCATCCCTTGGCTACGCATTACATTTCAAAATTTAGATGTTTGTAATTTCCCAAGGTAAATACCTTTTATTATAAGCAATTCTAATACATATGACATATGGTTATATAAGATATACTAAGTAATAAATCTTCAATTATTGGCTTCATTTGCCTGATATTCCATTTTAAATATCAAATAATGATCTCTTTATTTAAAAAAAAATACCTGAAGGGATGAGAAGAATCAAGCAATACTTTTCTTAAGGGAAATCAAAGAGAGTGGTTTCAATTAAGTAATCGGACATGTATTCAAAATATTTTTAAAAAAGAAGGAGCTTAATTCTTCTGACAGACAACCATCTACTACAATCAAGACTGTCTTTTTAATCAACAGAGAGCTTGCTGGATAGTAAACATTTACCGCGTAAGTAGTGTTATAAAGTACTCCAGCCTTAACATAGTTGTTGACTCATTCCTCCATTATATGTTCATAAGTAGTTTAGCAATATCTAGAAAAATGAAAGCCTTTTAAAACACTGTAAAATGCTATTTTAGAAAAAAGTGTACATTTTATATGACATGTAAATTGCTTTCCGAGAAGAATTTGGTAGCATATATGAAAAATGGTAGACCTACTCTGAAAAGGTCTGTGAGGTTTTTAGGCTAAGAACTTTTCAAGTGAGATTTTCCAGTCATAATACGTTTTCCATACTGTAAATAGTGACTGAAAATAAACACAGATTCTTCTGAGAGGTAATTTTACATTTTGCTACATGTTTGTCACAACATTCCACCTTAAAATAATATTTCTGATTTCTTACCTTAACTGACCGATTAATAGTCTTCCTCCCCAGTTTCATGCTTCAGTGTGATCACTAACAAAACAGTCTACATTTCTTAGCTGGGAGGTAATAGCATTTCTGAATGACCTGAAATCCTTTGGAATTGTACTCTACCTGATTTTCAAGGGTGTTTAATCCATTTGTATGCTCCAAATTTTCCATTTGAATTTGCATCAGGTCATGTAATATCAGTTCTTCTGTGTCATCTGATGTAGCAATAACTTTATATAATGTGACAATGTGTAATGTACAGTTTAAAAACCCTCCTTTCTTCTACAGGAGTAGGATCTGTCAAATGCTGCATCTGTCCTACACCCTTGATCTACTTAACGGGTGTAACCACTAAAAAAAAAATATCTAGCTAGTTTTGCATATCTCAGTATAACTATTACATACTGACTGATCTTCCAAATTAGCCATTCCATTTTATACTATGAATGCATTTTTCTTATATGAAATTAAAAAGAAGCTAATGTATGAAAACCATAAGAAATAAATTACTAAATTTTTTCTCCCTCCTATGGAAGTTGCCAGGTTGAAATGCAAGAACACAATATCACTACCATTTAATTTCATTTATACACTCATTTGAGTGGTGAATCCTAGAAAAGGAGCATTATTCCTGGCTGGAATTTGGCAGGCGAAGAATAGTGAATTCCATCTTTAAGGCCATACTTCTGTATTATCTTCTAGAGCAGGGATTGGCAAAGAATGGCTCATGGGTCAAATCTAGCCCACAGTCGGTTTTTGTAAATAAAAGTTTTTTGTAACACAACCACACCATTCTTTTTTTCTTTTCTTTCTTTTTTCTTTTTTTTTTTTTTTTTTTGTATTAGCTATAGCTGCTTTCAGGCTACAAAGGCAGAACTCAATAGTTGCCACAGAGATTGTATGTCCCACAACGGCCCCCAAATTTACTCTCTGGTCCTTTATAGAAAATGTTTGCGACCTCTCTTCTAGATTATTTATGAACTGTGAATTGTTGGCTACATGATGTTAAGACAGATGCTATCATAAGACTTCTTCACAGGTAATAAAATTTTTAAAAGTAAATAAATATGTTGAAATACGAAAAGAAACACGTTTCCTTTGTAAGCTCTGGGAAACAGAATCATATTCCATTGCTGAAAGAGCTTCGTTTCTTATTTAGTACAATGTCCCATTGCTTTTTTTAAAAAATTTTTACAATATATTTTATTTAACTCAGTATATTAAAAATTTGATTTCAACATGAAATAAATATGAAAACTATTAAGATATTTAACATTCTTTTTTTTTCTATACAGTATTCAAAATTCAGTGTATATTTTACCCTTACTGTGCATCAGCATTTGGATAGAGCAATGAACCCTTTCCTAAGGAGGGTTGGTAAGATACTTGGGCCAGAAGGAATTTTCCCTAAGGAGTGAGGCATGTGTGCTTTTAGTCTAATCAAGGAAGTCTTAAAAAATCTTAAAGAGTGAGTTTTACTCTTAGAAAAGAATCAAAGAGCACATACTTTGCTAGATATGATTCCTCCACTCAACAAACTGATCACCTACTCTGGGCTGGATCCTGTAAGAGAATCTGGTACAAGGTCCTTAGCCAAATCCTCAACTTCTATCCATCCCTAGCCATATCAACCTGAGGGCAGCCACATGGCTTTCACCTTTCCTGACTCCACTCCTTTTGTTGAGGGTTTTGCCAACTTGCTTTACCCTGCCTGTTCACCCAGAGAAACCATGTGCTGGAGTCCTGCTTCAACCTGCTGAGAACCTCCCAGAAACACACAGCTTCCATTGCTTGAAGACTCACCTTCATGTCTCTGCCAATTTAACTATGATCCTTGAATTCTATGCTTTATATCCTCAAAAGATCCTGGCTTCCCTGAGGATCCAGTTGTTGGTGAGCCCTGTACCTAGTCTTACCTCTGTCTTTTTATGCAATTACCAATCACTAAAGTTCTGGAAAGATATTCTGCTAAAAATGTTAGGGTTATGGAAGTACATGGAAAATTTCTTCTTTCCCAGATGATAATCAATTTATCCTGAATTAGGCTTCAAAGTAAACTGAAGCTCTTGGCATTGTTTTGGAAATTGAAAATATGATTGATGCCTCTCCTCATTTTATAGCTTCTATTGCACTTAAACTTCATATAGAGTATACCTTATAGTATCTTGTTCTTTTCTATTTGTTCTGCTTTGCTTTTATCCCTATATTGGTGCTTTTGAGTGCTTCCATCATAGAATGCTATGATGCCTTGGCAAATATGGTAACAGGCCTGACTTACTGTGTCCTTCTTGTTGGATTTCCCACTCATCAGGTTTCTGTGCACTCCCTGAGGATCTCTTGCCTCAGTTAGGATTTGGTTGCCTCCATTAAAAACTTCCTCTGATGCTAAAACCAAAAATCAGCCAGGATGTACTGATACCACTGAGGTTGGAGGGGGGGTCAGTAAATACATGAATATCACCCCTGACGGTTACTGACCTGAAACACCCTTGGGGGCCTGCCTCCATGGCTCAGTCTTTCCCTTGAAACACTCCTAGTTTGGATCTGATTACAATATACAGAACTCATTGTTGATAATACACTTTTAACTATCTGATTAATCAGTTGTTTAAATTGAAATGAGAACTGAAATGTTCATGTACTTGCAGAAATTTTTACTGGGTGCATATAGTTGTCTAATTCATCCTGCAATTTTTCTTTGTGAAATTAACAGGGCCTGGGGGAAAATCCAGTCACTATACTTGACTTTGCATCTGGGGCCTTTCTGGACACGACAGAGTCTCAATCTAGATTTGAAGTTAAAAAGGGGCAGAGCTTATGCATTAAATTTGCTTTGTGTTCTGCTGACTCTGTTCTATTAGTTTATATGGGCACAGGACTAGGCAAGCATCAAAAGTGCTATGTACATTGATACAGTCTGGAGACCAATCTCTCTGTGCATTTTTATCAAACTTAAATGACATACTTAAAAAGAGTGTCTTTTGGATACCCTACCAGATGTATACAAGGCATTATATTAAAAAAATTAAAGAATCTATTCGGGGGTGTTTTTCAAGTACACTCTACACATGTAATATAAAACTGAAGAAGCTCTCAGAAAACTCAGTTGCCTCTACAAGAATCATCTGGAATTTTAAACCCTTTAAAAGTAGCTTCTGGAATAGTAGCTTTCATGGGCAACCTAATCAGTCCTTTTACCTTAAATGAATAAGATAATTTGACCTCTGGAATTTAAGATCCTTGAAGATTGTGCTAGTTTGTTTGCATGAATTTCCCAGAAACAAAGTTTCTCCTTTTTCAAAAGTGTTTGATCATGAAAGCGTATCCATCCTCTTTTTCTTAAGTCTTTGTATATCATATTTATATTTTTCATCAAAATGGAAAAAGGCAGAAAAAAGGAGTATTGCACCACCAGTTACATCATGAGCCAGACTACGCTGGGTGCTTCAGTGATTTCCTGGGAGTTCGACATGGAGAAGGATAACAACTCTGGAGGAACAAGGGAGCATGTAGTGCTTTCCTTCTGGGGAAGACAATGAAGAGCTCTAGAGCTTTCCCCAGCTGGCAGGCACCACAATGCAGCATCTACAAAACACAGATCTGGTGATGCTTTTTGGACTATAGGCTTATACATACTGTCTACAGCATTCAAGAGAACACTGTTTTTCCAAGTATTACATTTACTGTGGGCAAAAGAGCATGAGTGGAGCACACCCAGTGGTGTGGTAAAATGCCCTGGCAGTCTTGAGTTAATCTGGCCTCCAACTCCCTAATGGAGGGAATCACTTAGGCACAAATGAGACATGAGTTATAATTGACTACTGAGTTGGGGTAAAATCTTATTTTTATTTCACTGATGAAAATGACTATTTTTTAACAAGAATATAATTTTAGTTTAAGTTCTGTTTTAAAGCTTAAATATTGAAATAAGCCTTTCAAAGCTGTATATTTGAGTGTTTCCACTGTTTGCCAGTAAGATATTTACACATGATATGATGAAATGAGACAATGAATTTGAAACCACCTTTTAAACTGAAAAGCATTTTAAAGCTGTAAGATTCTTTTAGTTACCTTAAAAAAATAAAAATACTAGATTCCCCATCATGGTATGGTTTGGCCTACTGTATAGTTTCTAGAATATTTAATGGGTTTGATGAGTCCAACATATGACCTGGTTGGTGGAGTTACTGTGCTATCATGTTAGATTCTTAAAATAGATTAGAGGTGGGGGGGGGAAGGCTTTGTATTGCATTAGTCATACTCCTGGCAGGAAGCTGGTGACCCTGTCCAATAAATTAATTGAGAAAAGTTTAAGAAGCTTAATGAAACTAGAAATAGAAAGTTAAGTACTCTCAGGCTAATAGTGGGGATTTGTTGCCACCCCAAGTCTGAAGGGCAATGGGAGGAAGCAGGTAATAGACCACAGAGATTTGGGGGAGAGGAATGCATCTACTGTCACGTTGCGGAGAGTGTCATGGGAATAAAACCCCAGCCTCCCTCCACTCCCACCCTTTAATCTTTTGCCTGTATCTACTATTGGTTGAACCCAATCTTAAGCCAGAGAACAGGGGAGCCCATTAATAAAGTTCATAAATGTCAGTCTCTGGAGGCACAGAGTGGGGTGGATGTGACAGGGTAAATAAAGAATATAAAAAATATAGAGAGAACTAAATTCAGAACAAGGTGAATTTCTGAAATGCCTTGTCTATGTTAAATATGAAAGTGTGTGTTAAAAATGAATTTAATTGATATGAGTGAGGTTCATTCATTCTCTTACTCATCAAAACTTTAGTGAATGCCTACTATATGCTCTGTTCTGTGCTGGGCACTGAGTAAAATGATCTGATAAGATTCCTCGCTTCAAGGATTTTATCATTTCTCTGAAATAGAGGTGTGAACAATCTACTATTACAACCCCATGCTATAAAAGAGGAAATCAAAGAGACGGGAGGAGAAGGAACTAATAGGAGGCTTCTAGAAGGAAATACAACATGAGCCAAGTGTTAAGGAAGCATAGGAATTAGACAGTGGACAATGGAGAAGTGAAAAAAGTGACAGTATAGGTAGACCAAGTAGAACATGTTAAGATGTTGGGCAGCTCAGTTCAGGAAACTGGAACTTTTTCAGTTTTGCTGGAAGGAAGGGAAATAACAAGGCTGGCCTGGGTCACTGAGGTGCTTTATTTGATATGCTAGCAGTTGTATTTTATCTTGAAGTGGATGAGGAGCCAAGAAGAATTTTAATCTAGGAAAGGCCTGAGAGATTTACATTTGAGAAACGTAAGTATGGCGGGTGTATGTTAGACATATGGGAAGGGTGAGAAAATGGAGAGCAATTAAGAGAATACTACAAAATCCAAGAAGAGAAGTGCCAAGGACTTTGTATTAGTCAGAGTTCTCCAGAGAAACTGAACCAATAGGATATAATCTGCAGTTGGCAAACTGGAGACTCAGGAGAGCCTATGGTGTAGTTCCGGTTCAAAGGCCGGTAGACTTGAGACTTGGAAAGAGACTATGTTTCAGTTTGAGTCCAAAGGCAGGAAAAAACAAACAAACAAACAAACAATGTTAGTTTGAAGGCAGCTAGGCAGGAAAAATTCCTTCTTACTCTTGGGAGGATCAGACTTTTTGTTGTATTCTGGCTTCCAACATTGAATAAGGCCCACCCGCACTAGGGATGGAAATCTGTTTCACTCAGTCTACTGATTCAGTGTTAATTTCATCCAGGAACACTCTCACAGACACACCCAGAAAACTGTTTAACCAAATGTCCGGGATGTCCGGGGCACCCCTTGGCCCAGTCAAATTGACACATAAAACTAACCATCACAGGCTTGAAATCAGAGCAGTTGTGGGAAGAGTACAAAGAGTCTATGTAATAGAAATGGGAGATCAAATGGCTCTCAGAGATGATGGACAAGTGTGATGCCCAAGAGCCTGTCTTGCACACCTGGGTAAAACGTGATATCACTGACTACTGTGAGATGCGCCTGAGGAAGGGTAAATATACGGAAGTTTGGGTTTGGAAAAATTGAAGTAGTACATGTGAGGTAAACCAGCATGCAGAAGTTTGCACTAAAATAAAGATGTGCTTTACATGGTCATTATAAGCATTCAGACGGACAACTTTTATGTAACCGATTATTATTAGAACCAAATTATAACCACTCAGTATGGGCCTCTTTCACATGATCTAATATAAGAGAATTTAGAGCACTAAGGTGATCTACATTTCCCTTAGAAAAAGAATAAGTAAAATCAATGTTCCACTTACACTGTATATATAGATTCACTATATTATCAAGACATTAATATGTTGGTATTGAAGAATTTTAGTTTAATATTTTTATCTGATATTTTTGTTGGATGTTATACTTTTTCTATTTTCTATATCTTTTCATGCAAGTGTTTTGAAACAATAGTAATAACATTGTTTATTTTGAAAACAAATCAATTCAGGTAAATAGCTATTCAATAAAGGAATACAAAAAAATCCCTTAATTAAATTACCTTTGTTCCAAACTATTTGTGTCTGTGTAGATAGCTCTTCCATAACCCTGGACCTTGCTACATATAAAATTAATGTATTTTAACATATATTAATTATATTTTTACTAATCACAAACAATAATTACCTAGCTAATTTTTCTTGTGTGGAGCTCCATGAGAGAATATGCTATCTGATTATACCAAAAACTGAATACGTTTAATATTATTTGCAAAAAATATCATTTTAAATATCATTTGCAAAGGTAGATAAGTCGATATTAGTTGTTTATTCAACACTTAATTGTACAACATATTGTAACTCTAAGGCTCTCTGGGTGCCTCCAACTCCCCCTCATTCTTCAGCTTCCACTCAAGTTCATCCCTTCTGTGGAGCCTACCCTGGTTCCTATAGATGTTGCTAAACTTTGTTTCCATTCTTCTCTAGAACATAATCCACCTCAAAAATGTATCATCTTGACTTATTGTTTCTTGTATTTGTTTTAATTTTAACTCTGAAAGCAGATGGTAATATCTTTGAGGTCAGGGCCTAATTTCTCACTTTGAGGTCCATAGCCCCTAGCAACCATTTTATTTTTTTGTGCTCTGTATATTGGTTGATTTATTTATCCTGAGCCATACATAGGAAAGAATGAAAGAAGGGAAATAAGATAATATTCTATATGTCATTGCCAGATAATTTAAAAGTGAAGCATAAAGTTAAACCTATTGAACACTTCACAATTTTGTACAGAAGAGAAAATAGATAATCTTAGTCAACATTGTAGATCTTAGATCAAGTACCATGTGTAGCAAAATTCTGAGCAGAATTCATGACTTTTAACCTTGGATTATGATTGAAATACATGGCATGATTTTAATATGTGTATGTATAAATCATTTAAAAGAGAAATGATATAAATAAAGTTAGCTTTCTTATTATAGAAAAATTAAAAAGATTTATTTTTAGTCAAAATAATAAACTCTCTAACCACACCAAATTTGTTCCTATTTTAAAAAGATAGTTGAATAGGTTTATGTAAAACTAATAAACATATTTTTCATTGTTACTTCCTTTGCAGATTTTGTAGGATATTATGTATTTATATAGTCCCATAGATAATCATTTCTAAACATAAATAATCTATGTTCTCATATTCATTACAAAATGAAAATTCTATAAATTGAATTCCAATTTTTGGTTTTCTTCAGTAGTAAAAACAGAACAAAACAAAATAAAACCAAAAAAAAAAAACTGCTTGAAAAGACTAAAGGTTAGGAATTAATCCAGGTACAGTAAACCAAGATAACAATTTCCTGGTGTGTAAACTTCTTCAGCTCTACTAAGACTGATACTTTTCTTCTACAGATATGAATATTGATCAATGACAAAAATCTCTCTGTGGGACACACCTAAATTCCATTAAAATTTAAGAAAGCAAATTTATTTCTCATTTTGTTGATATTTTAAAGCATAGTTTTCATTTTAAAATGGCTAGATATTTATCCTTTATTCTCTCTAAAATATCCTAGGATCTTGTCCCAGATGAAATTTTAGGTGAAGGAGATTCTTTTTCACACTCAAACTGTTCTGTTGTTGTTGTCGTTTATAGAAACATTATTTGCAAATAGGACACATGATGGATGCAGAGTAAAATTTAAATACAAATATCTAGGGAGGACTAAGTACCCTACTCCATTCTCACTAATTTTCATTTGTTATTAGTCATTAATTAATCTAATCCTTGCTGTTGCCAAAGTTCAATAGAAAACAATCAAGCTCACCTTCACTGGGAAGACCCCATTTATCTTTTCAGTTTTTCCTGCTTTCTTTTCCCCTCCTTACCTACAAGAACGAAAAAGGGAAAAAAATTCATATCACAGTGTGATGCTGCTGGTGTGTATAAAAAACCCTCGACAGTCATTTTCCCATCAGCGGTTTCCCTGCTGTCCAGCTTCAAAGTCTCTCCCCTTCCCCATCTCCTTAGGTAGCTGGCTGCTAGATGTTTACTGATTAATTTGCATCAAATGTTCTCCTAGCAACCAGTGCTAGGATAGGATTAGATACTTTTGTAAAAGACTGTTTTCTGTTAAAGAAGCTTAGACTTTCTACAACACCATAAACAGAAACTAATAGTCTTTAAGCAAAGCTATAATGTGATTCCTTCATATGTTTAAAAGAAATTTCAGCCAATTGCCTTTTACTGTTGTTTTTACTTGGGAAAATCGCCATTTCTTTGATTTATAAGTTTGCATTTGTGGACACACCTCCAGTTATAACACAGATAATCTTAACAGAAGAGGAATATATATTATGTATTTTAAATAAATCCAGAATTTATGTCATTTTGTAATTGTCAGTGTGAGACGCAGAAAACAAATAGGTTTGGTTTCTAATGGCCAGTTTAGTTATATACAGAATACAGTAAATTTTCCTACAGAACACTGTAATTAATTTTCATCTTTGAACAAAAATAATATAAACCCCAAATTTTCAATTAAAGTTTACTTTACTGGGAAGCTAATGTACATATTTCTCTCTGCTTCTTAAATAATGTTACTGTGTAAATTCCAATAACAATTACTAATATCAAAGTATTATTGGAGAGTAAATATAAGAGAAGTTATAACATGTATAATAAATCATCTCAATAACATTAAATAAACTGACCAACAGTATATAATGATTATCTTAACAGGTGGTTGAAACCAGAGGAGGAAATATTTTATTGTGTCACATTAGGATTTTAATCCAGCAGAGAACAATCGCAGACCAATAATAGTTATTAGGTTATTAAGAATAAAAGTGATAATATTTTACAATTAAAAGATCTAAGATTAAAAAATAAAAACCTATAGTTGATTCATTTGGTGAAGATAATAGAATATTTTTCCAGAGGTAAGAATAAAGCAGCAAATCTTTCATAAGAAAAATAAAATTACCAATTCAGCTGTGATGGCTATTACACCTAGAATATAAGAAAGAGTGCCATTTCCACAATTTTTCTTTTTTCACTAATAGTTTATTGTTTTCTATGAAGGTATTTCTTAAACTTTTTATGCGCTTTTAAGAAATCTGAATCGTAAACACTACCCACTTATCCTGTTTCAAGAGATTTTATATTGGAAATCTAATTCAAATTTTAGAAATTAGATTTATAGATACTGCAGTGCTTTAGCATCTTGATAGATCATGGCAAAGCAATGTAATTTTTTACCTTCAGGGTATTAAAGATGTGGAAACTCTTATTTATTGAAGGCCTACTCTGTGCCAGGTGAGTGGCAAGGATTTTTAATACAACACCTCATATAATCCTTTTCAAAACAGTTGAGACATATGTTAATATCCCCAAATTATAAATATTATCTGAGATTTAGACAAGCTAAACAGCTTGCCAAAAATCCCAGAGTAAGGCAAAGCCAAGAAAGAGCTGCAACTCATGACTGTGGGGCCGAATCTGATATCTTTCACCACATCAAACTGTCTCCTCGTCATGGAGATGGAGCCATGCTTCACCCTTCAAGCACCTGGCACTTCGCTGAGGCCCAAGTTTCCCAAATTACTCACCCAGACTTGGCCTGGACTTTAAAAAAAATACTTTCTTCTCTCTGATGTCTTATCAAAACTCACCATTTTCACATAGCAATGGCAAAAGAGTAAACTAAACTACATAGAAATATGAATGACTCAACTCAACTCAAGTGTTTACCTTCAGGTAGAGAATAGAAGGGAATCTGCATGAAGATATTGAGTGTGTGAGTATAAAAGAAAGATTCTTTCTTGTAAGTTCATGCACACACACACACACACAGTCTCTCTCTCTCTCTCTCTCTCTCTCTCTCTCTCAAGGTTGCTTTTCTTCTCCCTCTTTGCATAGCCTTGTTTAAGAAATGCTTTGCTAATGAGATTTGAGAGATAGATGGCCTTGATACCCATGCACTGACCTGTCAAAGGGTCCCAGATCAATCCTTTGGGTTAAGCCATTGGCCCTTGTTAAAACCATGACTATACTTATAATGAAGGAGAAAATGTAGAAAGAGAATAACCTGTTGTTACACTACTGAGTTTTGATTCCCAGTTGAGTAGCACTGAGCAAGAGATTTAGACAGAAGTTTGGGGAAAATTTTTTTTATTACAAATACACCTGTTTAACGATGTCACCTACATCTTGAAAAATACATCATTAAGAAATATGCTCTAAGTGCCTACTTTCAAAACATTGGTGAAAAATAATAGCTAAAACTGCTACAAGAGGATGCAACACTAAAGGATAAAATGATATTTTATATATGCTCTTTGTACCAAAAAAATGAAAGGTAAAATTGAAAGCTTATGCTCTATAGAGCTAATATGACACCCTTACTAAAGGTAGAAAGGGAAAATGACACCTAGTGGGAACAGTAAAGGAAATGAAACATAATAAATACTAAAATAAATTCTGGAGAATATACCGCAATACCAAGAATTTGAAAATGTTTAAGAATTCAACAGAGAAAAAAATAAGTGGGATATTTCCTTAACTGTTTATGAACATGCAAAAGAGAGAAAAAAATCTCTCTGCAGTGGCCTGGAAGCAGTGGGTTAGATAAAGTAAATCTTTTTAAAAAGAGACATCCTTGCCACTGTCCCCAACCCATTAGCACAACTGTATGTCAGTTTCATCAGAAATGCTATAGAATGTTAAGCAAATTAAATTTTGCAAAACACTAAAAATGTTTTTACATTTTTTTTTATTTTTTAATTTTTTTATTAGTTACTGCTTTATAACAAAGTGAATCAGTCATACATATACATCTGTTCCCACATCCCTTCCCCCATGCATCTCCCTCCCTCCCACCCTCCCCATCCCACCCCTCCAGGCGGTCACAAAGCACCGAGCTGATCTTCCTGTGCTCTGCGGCTGCTTCCCACTAGCTATCTACCTTACGTTTGGTAGTGTATATATGTCCATGCCTCTCTTTCGCTTTGTCACAGCTTACCCTTCCCCCTCCCCATATCCTGAAGTCCATTCTCAAGTAGGTCTGTGTCTTTATTCCCGTTTTACCCCTAGGTTCTTCATGACATTTTTTTTAAAATTCCGTATATATGTGTTAGCATACGGTATTTGTCTTTCTCTTTCTGACTTACTTCACTCTGTATGATAGACTCTAGGTCTATCCACCTCATTACAAATAGCTCAGTTTCGTTTCTTTTTATGGCTGAGTAATATATATATGTGCCACATCTTCTTTATCCATTCATCCGATGATGGACACTTAGGTTGTTTCCAGCTCCGGGCTATTGTGAATAGAGCTGCAATGAACATTTTGGTACATGTCTCTTTTTGAATTATGGTTTTCTCAGGGTATATGCCTAGTAGTGGGATTGCTGTGTCATATGGTAGTTCTATTTTTAGTTTTTTAAGGAACCTCCATACTGTTCTCCATAGTGGCTGCACCAATTCACATTCCCACCAGCAGTGCAAGAGTGTTCCCTTTTCTCCACACCCTCTCCAGCATTTATTGTTTCTAGATTTCTTGATGATGGCCATTCTGACTGGTGTGAGATGATATCTCATTGTAGTTTTGATTTGCATTTCTCTTTTGATTAATGATGTTGAGCATTCTTTCATGTGTTTCTTGGCAGTCTGTATATCTTCTTTGGAGAAATGCCTATTTAAGTCTTCTGCCCATTTTTGGATTGGGTTGTTTGTTTTTTTGCTATTGAGCTGCATGAGCTGTTTATAAATTTTGGAGATTAATCCTTTGTCAGTTGCTTCATTTGCAAATATGTTCTCCCATTCGGAGGGTTGTCTTTTGGTCTTGTTTATGGTTTCCTTTGCTGTGCAAAAGCTTTGAAGTTTCATTAGGTCCCATTTGTTTATCTTTGTTTTTATTTCCATTTCTCTAGGAGGTGGGTCCAAAAGGATCTTGCTGTGATTTATGTCATAGAGTGTTCTACCTATGTTTTCCTCTAAGAGTTTGATAGTTTCTGGCCTTACATTTAAGTCTTTAATCCATTTTGAGCTTATTTTTGTGTATGGTGTTAGGGAATGATCTAATCTCAAACTTTTACATGTCCCTGTCCAGTTTTCCCAGCACCACTTATTGAAGAGGCTGTCCTTTCTCCACTGTACATTCCTGCCTCCTTTATCAAAGATAAGTTGGCCATATGTGCATGGGTTTACCTCTGGGCTTTCTATCCTGTTCCATTGATCTATCTTCCTGTTTCTGTGCCAGTACCACACTGTCTTGATTACTGTAGCTTTGTAGTATAGTCTGAAGTCAGGGAGCCTGATTCCTGCAGCTCCGTTTTTCGTTCTCAAGATTGCTTTGCCTATTCGGGGTCTTTTGTTTTTCCAAACAAATTTTGAAATTTTTTGTTCTAGTTCTGTGAAAAATGCCAGTGGTAGTTTGATAGGGATTGCATTGAATCTGTAGATTGCTTTGGGTAGTAGAGTATTTTGACAATATTGATTCTTCCAATCCAGGAGCATGGTATATCTCTCCATCTATTTGTATCATCTTTAATTTCTTTCATCAGTGTCTTATAATTTTCTGCATACAGGTCTTTTGTCTCCTTAGGTAGGTTTATTCCTAGATATTTTATTCTTTTTGTTGCAATGGTAAATGGGAGTGCTTTCTTGATTTCATTTTCAGATTTTTCATCATTAGTGTACAGGAATGCCAGAGATTTCTGTACACTAATTTTGTATCCTGCTACTTTACCAAATTCATTGATTAGCTCTAGTAGTTTTTCGGTAGCATCTTTAGGATTCTCTATGTATAGTATCATGTCATCTGCAAACAGTGACAGCTTTACTTCTTCTTTTCCAATTTGGATTCCTTTTATTTCCTTTTCTTCTCTGATTGCTGTGGCTAAAACTTCCAAAACTATGTTGAATAAGAGTGGTGAGAGTGGGCAGCCTTGTCTTGTTCCTGATCTTAGTGGAAATGGTTTCAGTTTTTCACCATTGAGGACAATGTTGGCTGTGGGTTTGTCATATATGGCCTTTATTATGTTGAGGAAAGTTCCCTCTATGCCTACTTTCTGCAGGGTTTTTATCATAAATGGGTGTTGAATTTTGTCGAAAGCTTTCTCTGCATCTATTGAGATGATCATATGGTTTTTCTCCTTCAACTTGTTAATATGGTGTATCACATTGATTGATTTGCGTATATTGCAGAATCCTTGCATTCCTGGAATAAATGTTTTTACATTAAGAATAATATTTCCTGGACTTCCCGGGTGGTCCAGTGGTTAAGACTCTGTGCTTGCAATGCAGTGGGTGTGAGGGTTTGATACCTGGTCTGGGAACTAAGATCCCACATGCCACACGGTGTGGCCAAAAAAAAAAAAAAAAAGAAAAGAAAAAAAAATGTATAACTGATTCACTTTGCTGTACACCTGAAACAACATTGTAAATCAACTATACTCCAATAAAAATTTTTTTAAAAGAATAGTATTTCCTTATACACTCCAATACACTGTTTATACCCAGTGCAGCTATAGCTTAAGGATGACAGTGGCTGGTAAGGTAGGCTTATCTGTGTATTTCCACAGAAGCCGTTCTCACTGAATGATTTCCTTGCACACAAGGAATTCCAGAGCTATTTGATCCAACTCAATGCAGCACTCCACTCCAACGCCCACATCATCCCCATTTCTCCACTCTAACGCCTACGTAACTCTCAGCTCTTCCCTCCAATTCCTGCCATCATCCCTGGTCCCTTCAGCCCATAGGATCAACTCATCCAACAACCCAAACCGGCAACTCTTCTTCTAATCCCACTGTATCTACAGTCATGATAACTTGAGCAAACTCATAAGTACCATCTCACCCAAGGTCTGGAAATGGCTTTATATGAAATAATAACTTACAAAACCCCACTCTCTGATTATAATTCTGCATCCTTTTTACTTTTCTTCTGCATAATTTCAGCTATACCTGGACTTTAAGGTTTCTGATTCCACACTCTCACCCTTTTCTCCCAGTACATTAGTTTCCTCTTGAGTTCCCTACTCTCTATAACTAGTCTCAACATGCTCCAGTTCAACCAGTCCCATCTCTCCACCTCAGGCACTGCATCTAAGAAATTTAACCCAACTTTTTTGCTGTTTCCAAAGCTGGGTTTTTCGTGGGGTAGATTGCCTTTACAAATGTAGTCCCTAACTTCAGCCTGGCCCAAGCAGCTGTGACCATCCTTTAACAGTCAATAGTCAGCTGTTTCCTACTCCTCAAAGAACTCATTCAAAATAGTTACTGTTAGCCTCAAAAACTTTACCTCGTGGTTTGCTAGTATGTGGTCAATCAACAGCTTTTTGCAAAACAAAACAAAATTAAAAAAGCCCTGATTTGTACAATAGCATTTGCTGATCTTCAGGTCACAGATACTTCCACCAGGGTACATTTTAAGGCATCAGCAACACCACTAAAAGCAGAGTGGGAAGCAGTGTGTAGTAAGTAGTACAGCTTTTATGGCATTCCCAGATACAATATTGTACCTGTGCTCAGACACAATAGATAAATATAATACCAAGAGCACAGAAAGTAGAAAGGAAGTGATGAATATCGAGCATTTATTATATTTTTTTACAAGAATTCAACTGTAAATTTATGTAACTTGTGTTGTAATAATGGCCATGTTTTACAACTGGTTCACAAAATTCCTGAAAACTCAGAAATTAGCTCTTGCTAGCCCATGCTAGCCAGCACCAGCACGTCATTGTTTGTCCCATGGCAAACCTTCATTTCTCTGTGCCAGTGATCCTGCCTCATACTTTACTGAGAAAACAGACTGTACATAATTTTGTTAATTTCTTTCCCCCATATCTACAAGTTTTTTTGCAGTTTTCCTCACTCTGACATCGTTTCCAGCAGTTTCAGAAGTGTCTTTTATTCTGCTCAAGATGTTTACCTTAGTTACGATTTCTTTACCACTAACCCCAGAATTATGGGTCCTTGGTTTTCCCCCTGCCTCCTGTATTTCCAAATACGCTCTCTGCTAGCTCCATTTGTATATACATATACAAGATCCCCCATCAGTGAAATTAAAAACATCTCTTGACCTCTAGCCCTGTGTCTACTTTTATCCATCTGCATTTTTTATACCTGCATATCATTTTTTATAAGAGATTTCCTAGGAAGAACAATGCCTTTTTTTTTCCTTAGAGAACACAGCTTATATTTATTTATTATTTATTTATTTTTTAACATCTTTATTGGAGTATAATTGCTTTACAGTGGTGTGTTAATTTCTGCTTTATAACAAAGTGAATAAGCTATACATATACATATATCCCCATATTTTCTCCCTCTTGCATCTCCCTCCCACCCTCCCTAACCCATGCCTCTAGGTGGTCACAGAGCACTGAGTTGATCTCCCTGTGCTATGCAGCTGCTTCCCACTAGCTATCTATTTAACATTTGGTAGTGTATATATGTCCATGCCACTCTCTTACTTCATCCCAGCTTACCCTTCCTCCTCCCTGTGTCCTTAACTCCATTCTCTATGTCTGTGTCTTTATTCCTATCCAGCACGTAGGTTCTTCAGAACAACTTTTTTTTTTTTTTTTTTTTTAGATTCCATATATGTGTATTAGCATATGGTATTTGTTTTACTGTTTCTGACTTACTTAACTCTGTATGCAGACTCTAGGTCCATCCACCTCACTACAAATAACTCAATTTCATTTCTTTTTATGGCTGAGTAATATTACATTGTATATATGTGCCACATCTTCTTTATCCATTCATCTGTCAGTGGACCTTTAGGTTGCTTCCATGTCATGGCTATTGTAAATAGAGCTGCAATGAACATTTTGGTACATGATTCTTTTTGAATTACGGTTTTCTCAGGGTATATGCCCAGTAGTGGGATTGCTGGGTCGTATGGTAGTTCTATATTAAGTTTTTTAAGGAATCTCCATACGGTTCTCCATAGTGTCTATATCAATTTACATCCCCACCAATAGTGCAAGGGGGTTCCCTTTTCTCCACACACTCTCTAGCATTTATTGTTTGTAGATTTTTTTGATGATGACCATTCTGACTGGTGTGAGGTGATACCACATTGTAGTTTTGATTTGCATTTCTCTAATGATTAGTGATGTTGAGCATCCTTTCATGTGTTTGTTGGCAATCTGTATATCTTCTTTGGAGAAGTATCTATGTAGGTTTTCTGCCTATTTTTGGATTGGGTTGTTCTTTTTTTTAAATATTGAACTGCATGAACTGTTTGTATGTTTTGGAGATTAATCCTTTGTCAGTTGCTTGATTTGCAAATACTTTCTCCCATTCTGAGGGTTGTCTTTTTGTCTTGTTTATGTTCTCCTTTGCTGTGCGAAAGGTTTTAAGTTTCATTAGGTCCCATTGGTTTATTTTTGTTTTTATTTCTATTTCTCTAGGAGGTTGGTCAAAAAGGATCTTACTGTGATTTATGTCAGAGTGTTCTGCCTATGTTTACCTCTAAGAGTTTTATAGTGTCTGGCTTTACATTTAGGTCTTTAATCCATTTTGAGTTTATTTTTGTGTATGGTGTTACGGAATGTTCTAATATCATTCTTTTACATGTAGCTGTCGTTTTCCCAGCACTACTTACTGAAGAGACTGTCTTTTCTCCACTATATATTCTTGCCTCCTTTATCAAAAATAAGGTGTCCATATGTGCGTGGGTTTATCTCTGGGATTTCAATCCTGTTCCGTTGATCTATATTTCTGTGTTTCTGCCAGTACCATACTGTCTTGATTACTGAGGCTTTATAGTATATACTGAAGTCAGGGAGCCTGATTCCTCCCGGTCCATTTTTCGTTCTAAAGATTGTTTTGGCTCTTCGGGGTCTTTTGTGTTCCCATAAATATTGTGAACTTCTTTGTCCTAGTTCTGTGAAAAATGCCATTGTAGTTTGATAGGGATTGCACTGAATCTGTAGATTGCTTTGGATAGTATAGACATTTTCACAATGTTGATTCTTCCAATCCAAGAACACGGTATATCTCTCCATCTGCTTGTATCATCTTTAATTTTTTTCATCAGTGTCTTATAATTTTCTGCACACAGGTCTTTTGTCTCCTTAGGTAGCTTTATTCCTAGGTACTTTATTCTTTTTGTTGCAATGGTAAATGGGAGTGTTTTCTTAATTTCACCTTCAGATTTTTCATCATTAGTGTATAGGAATGCAAGAGATTTCTGTGCATTAATTTTGTATCCTGCTACTTTACCAAATTCATTGATTAGCTCTACTAGTTTTCTGATTGCATCTTTAGAATTCTCTATGTATAGTATCATGTCATCTGCAAGTGGTGACAGCTTTACTTCTTCCTTTGCGATTTGGATTCCTTTTATTTCTTTTTCTTCTCTGACTGCTGTGGCTAAAACTTCTAAAAGTATGTTGAATAATAGTGGTGACAGTGGACAACTATGTCTTGTTCCTGATCTTAGTGAAAATGTCTTCAGTTTTTCACCATTGAGAACGAGGTTGGCTGTGGGTCTGTCATATATGGCCTTTATTATGTTGAGGTAGGCTCCCTCTTTGGCTACTTTCTGGAGGGTTTTTATCTAAGTGGGTGTTGAATTTTGTAGAAAGCTTTTTATGCATCTATTGAGACGATCATATAGTTTTTCTCCTTCAATTTGTTAATATGGTTTACCACATTGATTGATTTGCATATATTGAAGACTCCTTGCATTCCTGGGATAAACCCCACTTGATCATGGGGTATGATCCTTTTAATGTGCTGTTGGATTCTGTTTGCTAGTATTTTCTTGAGGATTTTTGCATCTATGTTCACCAGTGATATTGGCTTGTAGTTTTCTTTATTTGTGATATCTTTGTCTGGTTTTGGTATTAGGGTGATGGTAGCCTTGTAGAATGAGTTTGGGAGTGTTCCTCCCTCTGTTTCATTTTGGAAGAGTTTGAGAAGGATAGCTGTTAGCTCTTCTCTAAGTGTTTGATAGAATTCGCCTGTAAAGCCATCTGGTCCTGGGCTTTTGTTTGTTGGAAGATTTTTACTCACAATCTCAATATCAGTGCTCGTTTGGTCTGTTTATATTTTCTATTTCTTGCTGGTTCAATCTCAGAAAGTTGTGCTTTTCTAAGAGTCTGTCCATTTCATCCGGGTTGTCCATTTTATTGGCATATAGTTGCCTGCAGTAATCTCTCATGATCCTTTGTATATCTGCAGTGTCACTTGTTACTTCACCTTTTTCATTTCTAATTCTATTGATTTGAGTCTTCTCCCTTTTTTCCTGATGAGTCTCACTAATGGATTATCAATTTTGTTTATCTTCTCAAAGAACCAGTTTTTTGTTTTACTGATCTTTGCTATTGTTTCCTTCATTTTTTTTTCCCATTTATTTCTGATCTGGTCTTTATGATTTCTTTCCTTCTGCTAACTTTGGGGTCTTTTTGTTCTTCTTTCTCGAATTGCTTTAGGTGTAAGGTTAGGTTGTTTATTTGAGATGTTTCTTGTTTCTTGAGGTAGGATTGTTTTGCTATAAACTTCCCTCTTAGAACTGCTTTTGCTGCATCTCATAGGTTTTGGGTCATCGTGTTTTCATTATCATTTGTTTCTAGGCATTTTTTATTTCCTCATTGATTTCTTCCATGATCTCTTGGTTATTAAGTAGTGTATTGTTTAGCCTCCATGTGTTTGTATTTTTTACAGATTTTTTCCTGTAACTGATATCTAGTCTCATAGCGTTGTGGTCAGAAAAGATACATGATTCGATTTCAATTTTCTTAAGTTTACCAAGGCTTGATTTGTGACCCAATATATGATCTATCCTGGAGAATGTTCCATGAGCAGAAAGAAAGTGTATTCTATTGTTTTTGGATGAAATGCCCTATAAATTTCAATTAAGTCCATCTTGTTTAATGTATCATTTAAAGCTTGTGCTTCATTATTTATTTTCACTTTGGATGATCTGTCCATAGGTGAAAGTGGGGTGTTAAAGTCACCTACTATGATTGTGTTACTGTCGACTTCCCCTTTTATGGCTGTTAGTGTTTGCCTTATGTATTGAGGTGCTCCTATGTTGGGTGCGTAAATATTTACAATTATTATATCTTATTCTTGGATTGATCCCTTGATCATTATGTAGTGTCATTCTTTGTCTCTTGTAATAGTCTTTGTTTTAAAGTCTGTTTTGTCTGATATGAGAATTGCTACTGCAGCTTTCTTTTGATTTCCATTTGCATGGAATATCTCTCTCCATCTCCTCACTTTCAGTCTGTATGTGTCCCTAGGTCTGAAGTGGGTCTCTTGTAGACAGCATATATACGGGTCTTTTTTGTGTATCCATTCAGCCAGTCTATGTCTTTTGGTTGGAGCCTTTAATCCATTTACATTTAAGGTAGTTATCGATATGTATGTTCCTATTACCATTTTCTTAATTGTTTTGGGCTTGTTATTGTAGGTCTTTCCCTTCTCTTGTGTTTCCTACCTACAGATGTTCCTTTAGCATTTCTTGTAAAGCTGGTTTGGTGGTGCTGAGTTCTCTTAACTTTTCCTTTCTGTAAAGGTTTTAATTTCTCTGTCAAATCTGAATGAAATCCTTGTCTGTGTAGAGAAATCTTGGTTGTAGGTTTTTCCCTTTCATCACTTTAAACATGTCCTGTCCCTCTCTTCTAGCTTGTAGAGTTCCTGCTGAAAGATCAGCTGTTAACCTTATGGGGATTCCCTTGTTTGGTAATTGTTGTTTTTCTCTTGCTGCTTTTAATATTTTTTCTTTGTATTTAATTCTTGACAGTTTGATAAATATATGTCTTGGTGTGTTTCTCCTCGGATTTATCCTGTATGGGATTCTCTGCGCTTCCTGAACTTGATTGACTATTTCCTTTCCCATATTAGGAAAGTTTTCAACTATAATCTCTTCAAATAGTTTCGCAGTCCCTTTCTTTTTCTTTTCGTCTACTGGGGCCCCTATAATTTGAATGTTGGTGCGTTTAATGTTGTCCCAGAGGTCTCCAAGACTGTCCTCAATTGTTTTCATTCTTTTGTCTTTATACTGCTCTGCCGTAGTCATTTCCACTATTTTATCTTCCAGGTCACTTATCCGTTCTTCTGCCTCAGTTTTTCCACTCTTGATTCCTTCTAGAGAATTTTAAATTTCATTTACTGTGTTATTCATCATTGTTTGTTTGCTCTTTAGTTCTTCTAGGTCCTTGTTAAATGTTTCTTGCATTTTCTCCATTCTATTTCCAAGATTTTGGATCATCTTGTCTATCATTACTCTGAATTCTTTTTTCAGGTAGACTGCTTATTTCCTCTTCATTTGTTTGTCCTGGTGGGTTTTTCCCTTGCTCCTTCATCTGCTGTGTGTTATTCTGTCTTCTCATTTTGCTTAACTTACTGTGTTTGGGGTCTCCTTTTAGCGGGCTGCAGGTTTGTAGTTTCTGTTGTTTTTGGTGTCTGCCCCCAGTGGCTAAGGTTGGTTCAGTGGGTTGTGTAGACTTCCTGGTTGGGCGGAACTAGTGCCTGTGTTCTGGTGGATGAGGCTGGACCTTTTCTTTCTGGTGGGCAGGTCCACGTCTGGTGGTATGTTTTGGAGTGTCTGTGACCTTACTATGATTTTAGGCAGCCTCTCTGCTAATGGGTGGGGTTGTGTTCCTGCCTTGCTAGTTGTTTGGCTTAGGGTGTCCAGCAGTGTAGCTTGCTGGTTGATGAGTGGAGCTGGTCTTAGTGTTGAGATGGAGATCTCTGGGAGAGCTTTCACCGTTTGATATTATGTGGAGCCGGGAGGTCTCTGGTGGACCAATGTCCTGAACTCGGTTCTCTCACCTCAGAGGCACAGGCCTGAAACCCAGCTGGAGCACCAAGACCCTGTTAGCCACAGGGCATTGCTCCCAAAGTCCACCACCTCAATTTTGGGATGATTCGTTGTCTATTCAGGTATTCCAGAGATGTAGGGTATATCAAGTTGATTGTGGTGATTTAATTCTCTGCTCCTGAGGCTGCTGGGAGAAATTTCCATTTCTCTTCTTTGTTCACACAGATCCTGGGGTTCAGCTTTGGATTTGGACCCACTTCTGCATGTAGGTCACCTGAGGGCATCTGTTCTTCGCTCAGACAGGATGGGGTTAAAGGAGCAGCTGCTTCAGGGGCTCTGGCTCACTCAGGCCAGGGAGAGGGAGGGGTACGGAGTGCAGGGCGAGCCTGTGGCAGCAGAGGCCAGTGTGACATTGCACCAGCCTGAGGCATGCCGTGTGTTCTCCCGGGGAAGTTGTCCCTGGGTCACGGGACCCTGGCCGTGGCAGGCTGTATAGGCTCCCACGAGGGGAGGTGTGGATAGTGACCTGTCCTCACACACAGGCTTCTTGGTGGCAGCAGCAGCGGCCTTAGCATCTCATGCCCGTCTCTAAGGTCCACACTGATAGCCGTGGCTCAAGCCCATCTCTGGAGCTCCTTTAAGCAGCACTCTTAATCCCCTCTCCTTGAGCACCGGGAAACAAAGAGGGAAGAAAAAGTCTCTTGCCTCTTCGGCAGCTGCAGACATTTCCCGGACTCCCTCCCGGCTAGCTGTGGCGCAGTAGCCCATTCAGGCTGTGTTCACGCCGCCAGTCCTCTCCCTGCGATCCGACCGAAGCCAGAGCCTCAGCTCCCAGCCCCCGCCTGCCCCAGCAGGTGAGCAGACAAGCCTCTCGGGCTGGTGAGTGCTGGTCTGGAATCTCTCCGCTTTGCCCTCCGCACTCCTGTTGCTGCGCTCTCTCCGTGGCTCCGAAGCTTCCCCCCTCTGCCACCTGCAGTCTCCGCCTGCAAAGGGGCTTCCTAGTGTGTGGAAACCTTTCCTCCTTCACAGCTCCCTCCCACTGGTGCAGGTCCCGTCCCTATTCTTTTGTCTCTGTTTTTTCTTTTGCCCTACCCAGGTATGAGGGGATTTTCTTGACATTTGGGAAGTCTGAGGTCTTCTGCCAGCATTCAGTAGGTGTTCTGTAGGAGTTGCTCCACATGTAGATGTATTTCTGATGTATTTGTGGGAAGGAAGGTGATCTCCACGTCTTACTCCTCCACCATCCTGAAGGTTTCCTCCGGAAGAACAATTCTTACTAGCAGTTTCTATATCCTTATCCTCGTTTTTTTTTTTTTATTTTTTTCTAATATGTTACAATATAACTATAAGGAAAAGTCATGAATCTCCTCCAAAATGTCGAACTTCAAAGATTATTTTCCAATTCTCAGATTTTAAAAAAATTCTTTCAGCATTTGTCCCAGTTTTACATTCCTTCTTAAATTTTCTCTCCCCTGACTGCTGTGTGGTCTTTGACAATCTTCAAACCTGTGAGAAAATGGACAGGGCATCCATCCATGAGCATCCCTGCAAGGACCACCTGATCAATCTGGTCTCTATGCAGCTGGGAAGATGATGACAAGGAACATTAATTATTATTGCAGCGGAGCTGGGAGAGCCTTAGCCTTTACAGATGTAGGGAGCAGAGAAGCTCTTTCCTGTTACCTTGAGAGGGGATGATCACTTGGCAAAACATCTGGCTCCTATGTCTGTCCTCACTTATGGGATAGCTGCTGCTTATTGCATCCTAGCAGTTGGACCTAGGACATATTATATATAGAGAAGAAAGCAACACATCTAAGGAGACCCACAAGAAGGGGGAGATATGCAGAATACTCAAAACAGGTGACTCGTTTGAAACAGAATTGAGGTGGAAGCAAAAACACAGCTTGAATAAAAAATGAGATCACTCAAGCAGATTCAGACTTAATATTTGTGTACACACACACACACACACACACTTTGGACAACGCATGTTTCCAAAACACTGGTGATCTGGAATTAGCTCAGTAGCTCAGTTTTCTTTCTCTAAACCTAACCCAGGAGATGTCTCAGAAGGAACAGGGATGGTGATGGATACTGAAGCTTATTCTGAAAAGTCCTGGGGAAGATAAAAGGTGGTTGGGTTCTAATACCAGAGAAAACCAGTAACTTCAAATAAGAGAGGGCCACATAGCAAAGACTCACATGAATGGCAAACATCAGAAAGATAACATTAAATGCTCCCCGAAGGTAGAGAATAGGAAAGTATTACGTATTGGTAGGAGGGTAAATGCTGGTCTAGAGAGAAATCCAGCAGTCGTTAATGAAATCAAGTATTTAAATAAATACCAAATGACTCCTCAATTCTGCTTCTGAGTAGATCAGGGCCACAGAATACAGTAGTTTGTGTGCTGTGCAATTTCAAGGAGTATATTTCACATGCAAATATGTATTACATGTAAATATACCTGAATTTTACAGAGATACACAGTTCAAACAAATGTTAAGTTGTTCAATTTATAGCTAATTGAAAGACAGAATCAATGTGTGAAAAAATCTTCTGATAGAAAATACGTATAATTAATTGAAATAGTTGTTATATGCATTCCTGATAAAATACTAAGAATTTTTTATGTCTAAACTATATTGTCAATGACAGTTACCTATTATGGCTAGAAATCTTTAATAATATATGGAGGCAACAAAAGAGATAATTTTTTTCAACCAGATATACTCTACATAAAATAGTATCCTTTCTTATCTTGTTTCTTGAATTATTTTGTTTTGAGCTATCAATGAGATTCTTTCCCCTGACTTCTCATAATTCAATATCTGGAATCCACAAAAATAGCTGTTTCCATCTGTTCCTCTCAGAGTAATCAATATTTAGTTAAGTTAATGCATAATAATGAATACAAATCTCCCAGAACGTGCTTTGTCAAATTTTGGTATATAATTTTGTCCAGGATCAGGACCTTGACAGAAGGGTATCTGCATTTTCATTTTATTTTACAAGGGATGTGGGAATGCTGAATATCTACTTTCTACTTTTTTCCCCATATTATTGCTTTGTAAAGGGAAGCATTCTGCCACAGTGAAATAGACATGTGTTTCAGAAAATTCTCCCTTTAGGCCCAAACATGGGCTAACTTCAATATATGAAAGTGGTATAGTTTACAAAATTGGTTTCTCACTAAGTACTTGAGTTGAATCAGCTTTTTAGATGCCTCCAAATTTGTAAGGGAAACAAAAGAAAAAGCTTTCCTCCAGCATCAAGAAAACACTTTACCACAGATAACTGTCCCATTTAATTTGCATTTGAATGCAAACCAAACTGAAAAATAGCAACACTCAGGAGGCCAAACCAATGGAAGACTTCCTATCAAGTAATAAAGTAATAGGTGAACATGGAAAGAGGAAGAAGGGCTGGATGGAACCACTTAGTGGGGTAGGTAGGTTAGTTGCATATTCCCAAGTTCAAGTTATTAACCTTTCTTCCTGTCTTACTACCAGCTCCTCTTCTGCCAGGAAAAAAAAAAAAACAAACATTCCAGACAGTCTAAGAAATCAGCTGACAAACCTCATTATTGATGGCATCAGGTGGTAGATCAATGCCAGAGGAAAATCAATCGTAAAAATATTTTTCAGTGGTGCATACAGATGAAGAGCCGCAGCAGCGTTTCTTGATGGAAACCATGAAAGTCTGCAGCCACCCCCGAGAGTCACTGCTTCATAGGAGGCAAGAACTTATCTGGTGCTCTAGGGATACTAATTTGCCCCATATGATTTCCTCTGTTGTAGAGTGTGTAACTATTTGCCATGAAAAGAAAAGAAAACAGAGTGTGGAGATTCCACTGAGAGTACGATGTAATTTCTCATATAGTATTTTGTTTTATGGGTATTTACTATATATACAGCTATTTAATAAATTTAAAGATCAGAAAGCTTAAGAGCTAGAAAGCATGCCTAAACTAAAGAGCATGTCAGTTTTAAATTTGGAGAGAAAATAATTGTGAAAATAATTTTCTCACACAAAAAGTTCTAGAAAAATTCCATGTCTAAGGATGCTTATTTAAGAATGGGAGAATGGTAGTGAAGCAATTTTAAAGAATCACCCCGAATTATGGCCTCTGGTACCAAAATATCCTTACACTGCATGACAATATTTTTCTAAATCATAGACCAGATCCAATGAGAGGACTCCTACCCCAAAGTTTGTGGATCCTATGCAGAAGTTATTAGACTAAGATAACTGTGTGAAATGGGGAGTTGGTGAAAGCGAATCACTGGAGTCAGGTTTACTCTGTGGTAAATGAAACATAACTTTAGGTCCTAATTTGTACAAGTGTCTTTCAAGGCTCTGGGAGGATCTAAAAATCTTGTATACATTATTGTAAACTCCCCCTTTCCCAAAATTGTATAAGTTTTCAGCAGTCAAAAAATTGGATTTGCCTTTGGGTGTTTACCCAGTCGAAGTTCACAGAGATGAACACGTTCCTTAGTAAACAGAGGAGTACCTATTGTTCTGCCAGGACTGCATGCTCATCAGAAGTGAAAAGCTATCTTTTTGAGATAGGCTATGTGACTTTCACCAAGGAGATGGAATGCAGAATCTCATTTCAAGGTAAAAATAGGATTCTACCAAGCCTTCATTTACCTCTCAGAGGAAAGAAAATATAGTTTACTAAGTATTGTTGCTGTAATTTGTAAACTTCATAACTTCTCTCTTTTTTTTTGTATTATACATAGCCTGTTTTCCCATAGTGATTTACAGTAAAATGCCCAAATTAGTTTTAAGGCTGTGAAGAGCCCAGAAGCCTATGTCCTTTCTAGAGACAGTCTTGGATGAGCAGGACTGGAAAAAGCAGTGATAGAAACTTAAAGGAGAAAAATAAACTGATGAAGTCCAAGGAACTATAAGAAGATGGAAGCAAGGTCAGAGAAAGAACAGTCAGAGCAGCTGAAAAGACTTGAACCATCATGGATACTTTCTCTAACACCTTGAACCATCATGGATACTTTCTCTAACACCTCACACTTAGGTTGACCCATCAAGAAATCTCATTGGCTCTTACTCTAAAATATTTCCAGAGCATATTCTCTTGTCATCTATTCTAGCACTACCGAGATGCTCCAAGCCATTATCCTTTCTTGTCTAATTATTTCAGCAGTCTCCTAACTACCCTCCCTAATGCTACCCTCACCCCCTGCTTATTCTCTGCATAGCAGTTAGAGAGATCCTTTTAAAATAGAAGTCAGATCACACTATTCTCTGCTCAGATTAAAATCTAGTCCTAAAAATGGCCCACAAGGTCCTCTGTGATCTTCATATCCAACTGCACTCCTCTATCATCTTTCTGACTTACTTTTTATTTTTTCTTCCCTGATTACTGTGCTCCAGCAATACTGGCCTCCTTGCTGCTCCTTGACCACATCAGGCACACTCCTACCTCAGGGCCTTTCCACTTGCTGTTCTCCTCAGATATCCACATGGGTTATTTCCATCCTCCTTCAGGTCTGGCTTACATGTTACCTTTTAACCAACACCCCCTTTAGCCATAGTACCTTAAATTCCCTTCAGCATTGCCCAGCTCTCTTCCTTGATTTATTTTTCACATTAGCATTTACTGTCATCTATAACTGTGCATTTTATTTTACTTTATGTTTGCTCACTGTCTGCTACTCCACACCGGGTTATGAGGTCCATGAGGGCAAGGCTTTTGTCTTTTGCTTACTAATCACTTCCTGATACCTAGAATGGGATGGGCATCTAGTAACTGTTCAATAAACCCTTGTAGAAAAAATGAATAAGTAAATGAATGACAGCAATAGAACAATACATGTGGGACTCTCAATTAGTTTCCTATTGTCTTCAGTATGAGCTTAAATTATTCGCAAGGCATTAAAATTCCTTCATAATGTGCCCTTAACTGATTTTTCCAGACTCATTTCTTATCATTCCCTCCCTATACTCTGCCATCCAGTGTGGAAAAGCTATCTATCCATTGTTTCCTTAACAAACCAGACACTTTCATGCCTCACTCTCTTGTTCATGCTGTGTCTCTTCCTGGAAAGTCTCTTTTTATCTTCCCTTCATTTTTTCCCTAGCTAACCCCTGCACATCTCTAGAGAACTAATTCCAATGCCTTTTCCCTCTGCAAAGTCGTCTGTGACTCTTCTCCACAGAATTAATTAACCCCCACACAATGCTCCCAGAGTAGATCTTACTTGTCTCCTTTAAAACAATCAAATTACATCACGGCTATTTATAACCCCAGCCTGGCATACAGTGTCTGATACATAATAAATATTTGCAGAATCAATCAATATATAAAAGCTCCATCTTTCTAGTCCCAAGACATCATGTTAATCCATAGTATTTCACCACTGACTTCTTGCCAACCTGGATATAACCATATTATTGTTGTGGTTCTTGATAATTAATATCCATTAAATGCTTACTACATGCCTTATACTGTTTCAAACACTTTACAAACATGATTTTATATCATCATAAGTGCTTGCTTTATCAGTCCTAGTCTTATCTGATATTAGAGTTGAGGAAACTGAGTCAGAGACAGTTAATAAAGATCTGCTTCCTGAATAGGTGCTCTTGGCCACAAAAGTGTAGAATATTCCAGTTAATGGCTTATCCAGAAAGCTTGTGCTGAGTAAGAAACTATCCAAATATATCACATCTTTCACTTTCTGAGTGCCATTATTACAACATATCTTCACAAGGCATATAAACTCATTGGACTAAATAGTGATCCATGGAAAATATCTGAATGAGTCTCTAAAATGAGTATAAAATTCAGGAAGATTTATGGAATTAACCAATGAAATAGTAGATATTTTCATAAATGATGAAAGAATGGAATGGATTTCTACTCTAAAAGAATGGATTTCTACTCTATCCTGTGAGTAGAAATTTTTATACAAGAAATTCCCATTCCTACACAAAAACAATTAGCTCCAAAAAAAATTGAGAATTTTTATCACTGTTCTCATTCAAGCTTCTTACTAGCCATCACCATCTTAACAGACCTTATTGATCTCAAATAACTTTTCAAAGGGGAGGGTTAAAAAAATCCAAAACAAAACCAGAACCATGAAACAGGGTGATGTGTTTATGTATATATTAAGGGAGTTGTAGAATGAAAAGGAAATATTATCACTTTTTTCAGTAGTTCAAAGACAGTCCTATACTTAAATTCCATTTTAAGGGGCAATAAAACTAGAGTTTAAAATGTTAGTTGGGAATTCCAGTTTCCAGTTCAGCATGTAACTTGAAAGTCATCACTCCATCCTAACAACAAGGAAATAACTGACCAAACTGAAAAATCAACAACCTTTCCTAGACATGTCAGGGAAGTGAAGTCACAGAGAAAACTACTGCCCCTGAAATGGGAGAGAAACTATACAACCAATGAGAGTAGAGTGAAATATTCAAAGTGCTGAGAGAAAAACAACAACACCAACCCAGAATACTATACCCTGAGAAATTATCCTTCAAAGGTGAAGGAGAAATAAAAACTTTCTCAGGCAAATAAAAATTGAGGAAATTTGTTGCCAGTACACTTGCCTTGCAAGGAGTGTAAAAAGAAGATCTTCAGTGAGAAAGAAAATGATGTAGGTCAGAAACTCATATACATAAAGAAAGGAACAGCATTAAAGAAAGAATAAGTGGAAGTAAAACAAAATCTTTTATTTCTCAAGTTCTTAGTTGATCTATTTGTTCAAAATAATAATAGCAACAATTATGTATCTATATATACATGTGTGTATACAAAACTCCAATGAAAGAAATCAAAGTAACTAAGTAATTGGTGTAATATTCAATGTTCATATATAGGAAAACTCCATATTGGCAAGAAGTCAGTTATTTCCAACTTGACCTTCAGACTCAAAATAATTCCAATCCAAATCCCAGCAAGTTATTTGGTGGGTATCAATAAACAAATTATAAAATTTTATGGAGAGGCAAAAACTCAGAATCGCCAGCACAGTGTTGAAGGAAAAGAACAAAGTCAGAAGGTTGACACTATGCAACTTTAAGACTTACTATAAACCATTTACATTAGCACAGTAATCAAGACTATGCCATATCATTGAAACAATAGACAAATAGATTAATGGCACAGCATAGAGAGCCCAAAAATAGGCCCACACAAATATAGTCAACTTTACAAAGGAGCAAAAGCTTTATAGTTGAAATAGTCTTTTCAACAATGGTGTCAGAACAACTAGAAATCCACATGCAAAAAAAAAAAAAAGCATCTAGACATAGATGTTACACCCTTTACAAAAATTAACTCAGCTGCATCATATACCTAAATGTAAAATGCAAAACTATAAAATTCTTAGAAGACGACATAAGAGAATACCTAAATGACCACAGGTATGTGATGACTTTTTAGATACAACATCAAAGAAATAATCCATGAAAGAAGGCATTGATAAGATGAACTTCATTAAAATTAAAACTTCTACTTTGTAATAAACATTGTCAAGGGAATGAGAAAAAAAACCCACAGGTTGGGAGGAAATATTTGCAAAAGTCTGATAAAGAACTATTATGCAAAATATACAAAGGACTAAACACTCAACAATAAGAAAACAAACAATTCAATTTAAAAATGGGCCAAAGACCTGAACAGGCACATCAACAAAGAAGATATACAGATGGCAAATACACATGTGAAAAGACAGTCCACATAACATGTACTTAAAAAAACAACAATGATATACTACTACACGTCTTTTAGAATGGTCAAATCCAAAACACTAATAGCACCAATTGCTGGTGAGGATGTGGAGCAACAGGAACCTTCATTCATTGGTAATGGGAATGCAAAATGTTACAGCCACTATGGAAGACATCTTGGAAATTTCTTACAAAACTAAACATAGTCCTACCATATGATTCAGCAATTGTGCTCCTTGGTATTTAACCTAAAGGGCCTGAAAACTTATGTCCACCCAAAAACCTTCACATGGATGTTTATAGCGGCTTAACTCATAACTGTCAAAATTTTGAGGCAACCAAGATGTCCTTCAGTAGGTGAAGGTGTAGATAAACTGTGGTACATCCAGACAGTGAAATATTATTCAGTGCTAAAAATAAACGAGTTATCAAGCCATGAAAAGCTATGGAGGAAACATGAACACATATCACTAAGTAAAGGAAGTCAATCTGAAAAGGCTACATACTTTAGGATTCCAATTGTATGACATTCTGGAAAAGGCAAAACTACGGAAACAGTTAAAGGATCAGTAGTTGCCAGTGGTTAGGGGTCAGGCAGGGGTTAATAGGTAGAGCAGAGAGGATTTTTAGGGCAGTGAAACTATTCTATATAATTCTATAATGGTGGATACACATCATTATACATTTTTCAAAACCCACTGAAACACACAAGATAAAGAGTGAACTCCAATGCAAACTATGGACTTGGGTGATAATGATGTGTCATGTAGGTCCACTGATTGTAACAATGAACCACTCTGGTAGAAGATGCGGTAGGCTATGCATGTATTGGGGGACAGAGGGTATATGAAAAATCTCTGTATCTCCCACCTAGTTTTTCTCTGAACCTTAAACTGCTTTAGAAAATAAAGTCTATTTTTTTTAAGTTAGATCTTCAGTACCAGTTTTTATATATAAAATTCACAGTTTTTACTTTATAACTAAATTCCTGCTTTAAAAATAATCAAAAGAAATAGTTGGACTTTTTAAAGGCTTTCTTCCTATACCCATTAATTCATACTTTTATTAAATGTTTTGTTTAGGATTAAATCTCTTTTACAATAACTGTATTTAGGTGTCACCCTATTTGAACCAGAATTCTTTCTCTGTCTCCCTCTTTGAGTCTGACAAAAGACATTAAATAAATCAGAGTGTATAGAGTACATTTTTAAAAGTGAGGAGAAGCATTTGCTTCTCTTCAATCTCTTCTAAAGTGGCTTTAAAAAAAATAACTAGGATGAAGGAAAAACTTGTCTATATTTAAAATTCTTAACTGTTAAAAAGATAAAGATAAAATTTCAGATCCCTCTCAACAGCACAAAATGGCTGGGCAGCACCTCTCTGGGTTGTATGGATTTTGGATTATGTCATAAAAGATGACATTTTCTTGATTGAGGTGAAAGGTGGAACTAACCTAGGAGATGAACTCATGGGTAATTCTGTAGATAAACACTTTCAGAGTAGAACTGTAAATGTAATTTTCTGATGAAAACCTAGTTTTGTTTGTTTGTTTGTTTGTTTATAAGGCTTCCAATCAAAAGTCATTTGAAAACTTCTGGCAAATGAATCTGCAAGATTAGGAAGAATTGAAAGAGATTTGAAAGGAACATGGTATTGGAAAAGATTTAGAATTATTCTCCAATAGACTTTTCCCTGTCTGTCTTTACCAATCTGGCTTACACAGTGCCTCAGAGAAATATTTCTAATCCGTAATAATGAACAGGAAACTACAATGTACCATGACTCAGGTCAAAGTTCAGAACTAAACTCAGAATGCTGTTTACATTCCTTTGTGGTAAAATCTGGATCATATACTCACTTTAGGAAAAGTTCTGGATACTGTGATTTAAAATATCTATTGAGAGACAGATATGCTTGTCGCAAATGATATCTGCTTATAAATGTTGTAAATGCTGTCTCCCCAATCACGTCTGCCACCACTAGTACCCAATTTTTTTAAGTTAGATAAAGCCATAGTCATTTGTGAAGGGGGTCCATGATGGCACAAATGTAGAAGTTATATTTCTTCCACTGTTTATCTTTCTATGTACACAGTTCATTTCTTTCATAAAATATGTTAACCATAAAAAAGAATGAGAAGAGTCTCTTTGCAATTAATTATTCATTTTAAACACACACACACACACACACACAATATAGTAAAACAACGTCAAAATCAGTGTTTCATTTCACTGGCTTTCTAGACACCCTAAGGAAACCACTCTACCGCATTTTGAAGAAATCTTCGCTCTCAAATTGGAGAGCTACTTATGGAGGAGCACAAGAATTATAAGGGGTTAAAACTGGTCACCATGAGAGCAAATAGATATCTGCAGGAATGTGTTTTTTTGCTCCCAAGATCCAACTAGACCATCCCTATTGATCCTGAAGGCAGTTAATCAGACTACAAAATTTTTACTTAGTTCTGGACAAGTACGTTGGCTTAATAACACAGTATCTTGCTTTTCAACAATCCTTTATATAATATCCTTTTTTTCTCCATATTGGTTGTTTTCCCAGCTATGACATATCTGGTTCATTTTTGTTTACATTTACTGAAAGAGGTACCACTAGAGTGGGGCTTTTTAAAGAAAGTCTTATCATTTACAGTCACAGCAAACCCATTAACATTTCCAAATTAATTATGATCTGAAATGATCTTTATGGCTTGCATACTATGACTGGTATTTCTTTTTGCTGCTACTGATTTCCACAACTACTAAATGTGCAAATTAAAGTGGTTAGGGGATGTATAAGGAATCGTATAAATTAAGTATCAAAATACAAAAGATTATTTTCTTAATAAGTGAATACTTCAGGAAAAAGATGCAATGTATATTTTGATAAAAACTTCACCAAGAAAACAGGTTTCAATATTATTTTTGTTTACTTTAAGTTGTCAGTCATTAAAATTCACTAATGATTATAAAATCATTTACCAATCCAACCAGACTTACAAGATTTTCAATGGAGAAAAGAAAAATTACCATCTGCAAGTTCCTATGATAGGCAAATCTCATTTGCAAAGCAACACGAAAATGTTTATTTGGTGAGATTGATTAAAAGCATAAATATTCATCAACTCCTCTGTTTCAGTCCTTTCTCTTCTTTTATTCTGCTAGCAATACTGACAAGTAAGGTCCTATAGTATAATACTTACTTAATCAAATGCAAGCAGAAGTATACCTAACTTTATAACCATTGAGAAAGTTATTCAAAAAGCTAGAACAGAGACTAATATCTTGAAATTCTTTTTTCATTCTTTATGGATAAGGTACTACAACAAAAATGAATCTTATATTCCATGAAAGAGCATTTTCCCTCTGTTTAAACAGGAAATATTTATCAACTCAAGTTTCAAATTATTTTACTTTGTTTAATTTTTTTTCTATCAACTTTACTGCAGACACTGAGATCATAGAGGTGTGACTAAGGAATTACATCTTCAGTACCCTTCCAACAAGGTGACCACTTGCAAGAACTCCAGTTCTCAGAAACAGTGACTCATACCCTGATCAAGCACATTAAAGGTCATCTAAGTAATGCCAGGAAAGGATGTGGCTCCTTGCCAAGGCTTCTCTTCCCAGTTTATAAGTGTAAACAGTGTTCATGCTTCAAAAGGAGCACATATAGTTTTATTTACAAACTTTAGTGTTTCAGCCAGCCATCAGATTGATATCACTAATGAAGTATTCTGAACTAGTTCAGCAGCACCCAGAACATCAAGACGTTGAGATTTGTGGCAGTCACAGCACTGAAATTAGATGGGCGTCTGGTTTGACATAGGGCTAGAAGCAAAAAATTATTATATTATACAATAATCATATTCTAATGCTTATTTTAACATTTCCTGAAGTGAATGACAAGAGTAGAATATCATTAACATGGCTCTACAATTTAACACAGCAACTCTCTTGAAAAGAAAAGAACATTGGCTTTTGTCATAATTCCATTAAGTATACCAATTTGAATGACTGATGAATGGCACTTTACTACTTTCCTGTCTTTAAATTTTAGCAGCATGGTGGGAATGACTTTTTGAACTTGTGTCCACATGCATATTTTACTGAAGAGTCTTGTTTCACATTTTAAATGGGTGCCTGAAATAGTGCTGTAAAGGGAGACAGAAATGCCGTTGACTATTTCAAGTAAAACTACGTCCTTGTTGACAGCTGAATTAGCCACCTGAGAACGTGGTATCTGAGTTACAGAAAGGCTGAAAACTAAGAAAAACAAGTAGGAACAATAAAGGGATGGCTGTCATTCAGGAGATCACAAATGTGACTGAAACTATCTAGATTCAGCTATCTTATAGCTCCAGTATTCCTTGTCCCTTTCCTTTTACCATCTCCTGCCTACATTTATTTTGTTGACATTTCCCTCTTTTTCCTAGCAAAATTATTCTGTATGTTGAAATTTACTATGGATCTGCAAAGAAACTAAAGTCATTGACCCTTTGGATTTTGCTGTGAATGAAATCCTTGGTCTAAATGCCTCTCTTCATTTCATTTTCCATACACCACTGGCTTAATTGCCCTTTTCTTCCTTGAGAATATATATATATATATTTTTGTTTGTTTGTTTGTTTGTTTGTTTGTTTGCGGTACGCGGGCCTCTCACTGTTGTGGCCTCTCCCGCTGCGGAGCACAGGCTCCGGACGTGCAGGCTCAGCGGCCATGGCTCACGGGCCCAGCCGCTCCGCGGCATGTGGGATCCTCCCGGACCGGGGCACGAACCCGTGTCCCCTGCATTGGCAGGCGGACTCTCAACCACTGCGCCACCAGGCAAGCCCGAGAATATATATATTTTAAAATTCTAATTCTTAAATATATTTCTATACCTGCAACCATGCTAAATGTACCTGGAGAAAAGCACCACAACCACATAGATTATGTGTTTAAATTCATTTTAAATTCATGACCATGAACTTTAAGGACTCCCATACTGGTGTCCAGCAATTCTACAACACTTCATCTGTCCAATCACTAGTCCACTTTCCTAGGTAAATTCTGTAAATTCTCTTTCCAAACCTAAAACACCTTCTCCCCCATTTCTACTCTCAGGCACAGACCCTGCTTTCTATATCACAGAGAAAATAAAAGCATAGAGAAGGTAACTTCCTCGAGCTCCCACTACCATATCTACCTAGCAACCATAATTTGTACTCATGTACTTGCCTCCCTTTCAGTTACAATAGATGGACTCCTTAAGTTTTTAAGGTCATTACCTTCACCCTCCACTTTTGCATTAGATCTCAGAAATTCTTATCTGCCTGGGCACATTGTTTCAGTAATTTTTTACTTTGATCTGCTTCATCATTTTCTATTTTCCCATCAGTCATACAAACATGTTGCTTATTTCTTCCATTAAAAAATAATAAAAACTTTTTTTAGCCCTATATTCCTGATTCCTTTCTCCAATTCATGGCAAAATTCTCAAAAGAATTGTCTATATTTCTCCATTTTCTCTTAAGCCCATTCCAGTCAGGCTTTTAACCCACCACTGTACCAAAATGGTCCTGTAGGTCATAGGTGATGCCCACAATGCCAAATCTAGTGGTCAATTCTCAATCCTCCATCTCTTTAGCCATCAGAAGCATTTAACCCAGTGAATCACTCCCTCAATATTTAGTACAGTCTTTACACTGGCTTTTCCTCCAGCCTCAGTGAGGGCTCCCTCCCAGCCCATTTGGCTACTTCCCCTCCTTCTCCCCAACATCTTTTTTTTTAACATCTTTATTGGAGTATAATTGCTTTACAATGGTGTGTTCTCCCCAACATCTTGATGTTGGAATGTCACAAGGCTCAGCCCTTTGCTCTTGCCTCTAGCCGCATTCATTTTCTTGGAAGATTCATTCAGTCTCTTTCAAAATCTCAACCAGGCTTTAACTACAATTATGTGAAGATGACTGTCATATTATATCTTCAGTTCAGACTTCTGAACTCCAGACTCTTATGCCCGATTGTTTATACACATCTCTACTTGGATGTCTATTAGGCATCTCAAATTTAAAATGTCCTAAACTGATATTTCCCCTCAAATCTGCTTTACTCATACTTCCCATATCAGTTTATGACAACTTCATCCTTCTCATTGCCCAGATCAGATACTGAAAGCCATTCTTAACTCCCCTCTTTCTTTCACATATCAAATTTAAGTATCAGAAAATTCTGATTTTCCTCTCCCAGGTCAGCCTCATTACTGATCTCCCTCTTTCCTTGTTCCCTTACAGCCTCTTTCCAACACAGCACTCAAAGTGATTCTTTAAGAACTTGTGTTAAATCTCTCACCCTTATTTAAACGCTAATGATGTTACATTTATTCCCTAGAAAGAGCCAGTAGCCTACAAAGTCTTATATGAACTAGTCCCTGTACTTCTGTGACTTCAGGTCCTCCTATGTTTTCTTGATCACTGTGTCTCAGCCTTACTGGTCACCCTGCTGCTCCTTGCATGGTAGCCATAATTCAGCCTTAGAGCCTTGCCTCTGTGGTTCCTACTGCCAATAATGATCAGCCCCTAACATATTGAATGGCTTCTCTCTCACCAATTTCAAGTGCTTACTCAAATGAGCCCTACACTGTCTACCTTATTTAACATTGCATCCTGCCTCACACAATTTAGTCACTTTATGTTCCTATTCCATGGCTCCGCTTCACTTAACCATTTTATTTCATGCTATTTTCACTTAATTTTTCTTCATTATTTATTATAATTTTTTTCTATAAACCATGATAGGACAATTGTACAGCTGCCAAAAAGAAAATAAGAAATTAATGTAGATCCTTACTTTATGCCATATGAAACAAAACTAAAACTGTATCCTAGACCTAAAAGTAAAACCTAAAACTGTAAAACATCTAATCTAAAAGATAATGTCACAAATAAAATCATCATTGTAACTTTGGGCTATGCAATTATTTCCTAAATAGAATGCAAAAACCAAACTTAAAAACTGGATAAATTAGACCTCATTAACGTTAAAAAGTTTTCCCTTTGAAAAACACTTAAAAATAAAAAAGCAAGATATAGACTGGGAGAAAATATTAGCAAAACTCATAACTGAAAAGGACATGTAGCCAGAAAAACTACTCAAATTCAAAAATAAGTAAACCAATATTCTAATATTTAAAAAGAGTGAAAGATTTGAACAGACACTTCTATTCAGAGGTATATAGCTATATGGATTTCCCCATCATCACAGACATAAAATGGCTAAATGAACAACTTGATAATATCAAGTGCTGACAAGGATGAGGAGCAACTGCAACTCTCATGCATTGCTGGTGGGAATGCAAATTATATAGTCTCTTGCTAACTATAAATCCATCAATAGCTCTGCTACTTATTTATTCAAGTAAATAAGAAAACATGTGTGAGAAGACCTTCAAGATGGCAGAGGAGTAAGACATGGAGATCACCTTCCTCCCCACAAATACATCAGAAATACATCTACAAGTGCAACAACTACAGGACGCCTACTGAAATCTGGCAGAAGACGTCAGACTTCCCGAAAGGCAAGAAACTCCCCACTTACCTGGGTAGGGCAAAAGAAAAAAGAAAAAATGTAGACAAAAGAATAGGGACAGGACCTGAACCTCAGGGAGGGAGCTGTGAAGGAGGAAAAGTTTCCACATACTATGAAACCCCTACACTGGTGGAAACGGTGGTGGGGAGGAAGCTTCAAAGCCACTGAGGAGAGCGCAGCAATAGGGGTGCAGAGAGCAAAGCAGAGAGATTCTTGCACAGAGGATGGGTGCCGACCAGAACTCACCAGCCTGAGAAGCTTGTCTGCTCACCTGCTGGGACAGGTGGGGTCTGGGAGCTGAGGTTCAGGCTTTGGAAGTCAGATACCAGGGAGAGGACTGGGGCTGGCCTGTGAACACAGCCTGAAGGGGGCTAGTGCACCACAGCTAGATGGGAGGGAGTCTGGGGAAAAGTCTGGAACTGCCTGAGAGGAAAGAGACCACTGTTTCTGGATGTGCAAGGAGAGTGGGTTCAGAGCACCACCTAAATGAGATCCAGATACAGCAAGAGCCGCAGCTATCAGCGTGCACACCAGAGACAGGCATGAGACGCTAAGGCTGCTGCTGCAGCCACCAAAGAGCCTGTGTGTAAGCACAGGTCACTATCCACACATCCCTCCCAGGAGCCTGTACAGCCCAACACTGCCAGGGTCCCATGATCCAGGGACAACTTCCCACACAATGCTCCTCCTCAGGCTGTTGCAACACCATGCGGCTGCTGCTGCCACAGGCTCTCCCTGCATTCCATACCCCTTTCTCCCCAAAGCCTGAGTGAGCCAGAGCCCTGTAATCAGCTGCTCCTTTAACCCCATCCTGAGTGAAGAATAGATGCCCTCAGGAGACCTACATGCAGAGGCAGGGCCAACTCCAAAGCCAAACCCCAGGAGAATTGTGAACAAAGAAGAGAAAGGGAAATTTCTCCCAACAGCCTCAGGGGCAGTGAATTAAATCTCCACAATCAACTTGATGTAGCCTGTATCTGTGGAATACCCGAATAGACAAAGAATCATCCCAAATTGAGGCGGTGGACTTTCAGAGCAACTGTAGACTTGGGGTTGGCTTTCTGCATCTGATTTGCTTCTTATTTTATGTTTATCTTAGTTTAGTATTTAGAGCTTATTATCATTGGTAGATTTGTTTATTGATTTGGTTGCTTTCATCCTTTTTTTCTTTTATATATATTTTTTTCTTTTTTTTCTTTTTCTCTTTTTGTGAGTGTGTATGTGTATGCTTCTTTGTGTGATTTTGTCTGTATAGCCTTGCTTTTACCATTTGTCCTAGGGTTCTCTGTCTGTTTGGTTTTTTTTTTTTTCTTTTTAGTACAGTTTTTAGCACATGTTGTAATTGGTGGATTTATTTTTTTGGTTTGGCTGCTCCCTTCTTTATTTCTTTCTTTTTATTTTTTTACTTTTAATTTATTTTAGTTTAATAATTTTTTAATGTTTTTTTATTTTAATAACTTTCTTATTTTCTTTTTTTCTTTCTTTCTTTCTTTTTTTCTCCCTTTCCTTCCGAGCCATGTGGCTGACAGCAACTTGGTGCTCCAGCTGGGTGTCAGACCTGTGCCTCTGACGTGGGAGACCGGAGTTCAGGACACTGGTCCACTAGAGACCTCCCAGCTCCACAAAATGAAATGGTGAAAGCTCTCCCAGAGATATACATCTCAACGCTAAGATACAGCTACACTCAATGACCAGCAAGCTACAGTGCTGAACACCCTATGCCAAACAATTAGCAAGACAGGAACACAACCCCACCCATCAGCAGAGACTCTGCCTAAAATAATAATAACGTCACAGACACCTCAAAACACACCACTGGACGCGGTCCTGCCCACAAAAAGACAAGATCCAGCCTCATCCACCAGAACACAGGCACTAGTCATCTCCACCAAAAAGCCTGAACAACCCACTGAACAAACCTTAGCCACTGGGGGCAGACACCAGAAAAAATGGAAACTAAGAACCTGCAGCCTGAGAAAAGGATACCCCAAACACAGTAAGTTAAGCAAAATGAGAAGACAGAGAAACACACAGCAGATGAAGGAGCAAGGGAAAATCTCACCAGGACAAAGAAATAAGAGGAAATAGGCAGTCTACCTGAAAAAGAATTCAGAGTAATGATGGTCAAGATGATCCAAAATCTTGAAAATAGAATGGAGATGATGGCCATTCTGACCGGGGTGAGATGATATCTCATTGTAGTTTTAATTTGCATTTCTCTAATGATTAATGATGTTGAGCATTCTTTCATGTGTTTGTTGGCAATCTGTATATCTTCTTTGGAGAAGTGTCTATTTAGGTCTTCTGCCCATTTTTGGATTGGGTTGTTTGTTTTTTTGTTATTGAGCTGCGTGAGCTGCTCTCACACAAGTCAGAATGGCCATCATCAAAAAATCTAGAAACAATAAATGCTGGAGAGGGTGTGGAGAAAAGGGAACACTCTTGCACTGCTGGTGGGAATGTGAATTGGTACAGCCACTATGGAGAACAGTATGGAGGTTCCTTAAAAAATTACAAATAGAACTACCACATGACCCAGCAATCCCACTACTGGGCCTATACCCTGAGAAAACCATAATTCAAAAAGAGTCATGCACCAAAATGTTCATTGCAGCTCTATTTACAATAGCCAGGAGATGGAAACAACCTAAGTGTCCATCTTTGGATGAATGGATAAAGAAGATGTGGCACATATATACAATGGAATATTACTGAGCCATAAAAAGAAACGAAACTGAGTTATCTGTAGTGAGGTGGATGGACCTAGAGTCTGTCATACAGAGTGAAGTAAGTCCGAAAGAGAAAGACAAATACCATATGCTAACACATATCTATGGAATCTAAGGGGAAAAAAATGTCATGAAGAATCTAGGGGTAAGATGGGAATAAAGACACAGACCTACTAAAGAATGGGCTTGAGGATATGGGGAGGGGGAAGGGTAAGCTGTGACAAAGTGAGAGAGTGGCATGGACATATATAAACTAACAAACGTAAAATAGATAGCTAGTGGGAAGCAGCCACATAGCACAGGGAGATCAGCTCGGTGCTTTGTGACCACCTATAGGTGTGGGATAGGGAGGGTGGGAGGGAGGGAGATGCAAGAGGGAAGAGATATGGGAACATATGTATATGTGTAACTGATTCACTTTGTTATAAAGCAGAAACTAACACACAATTGTAAAGCAATTATACTCCAATAAAGATGTAAAAAAACAAAAACAAAACAAAAACCAACAAAAAAATTATTTTGGCTACAGTATGTCCTCTGCATTTCCTTATATTGAGTTGGCCTAAAAGTTTGTTTGGTTTTTTGCCCTTAGTTGTCTTTAACTTCATTTGAAACAATTTTGTTAGATTGTATTGTGACAGCTGTCATATAAGCGTGCATTTAAAAAAAAAAATCAAAATTGGTGAATTTTTGTGTAGCCATTTTAATATCGAATATGGAAAAAAGAAGCAACATTTTTGGCATATTATGCTTTATTTATTTCAAGAAAGATAAGAACACAACTGAAATGCAAAAAACAAGATTTGTGCTGCTTATGGAGAATGTGCTGTGACTGACTGAACATGTCAAAAGTGGTTTGTGAAGTTTTGTGCTGGAGAGTTCTCGCTGGACAGTGCTCCAAGGTCGGGTAGACCAGTTGAAGTGGATAATGATCAAATAGAGACTTTAATTGAGAACAATCAACGTTATACCACACAGGAGATAGTCAACATATTCAAAGTATCCAAATCAAGCGTTGGAAATCATTTGCACCAGCTTGGTCATGTTCATCACTTTGATGTTTGGGTTCCATGTAAGTTAAGCGAAAAAAACCTGCTTGACCGTATTTCCACATGTTATTCTCTATTTCAATGTAATGAAAACGTTCCATTTTTAAAACAAATTGTGACAGGCGATAAAAAGTGGATACTGTACAATAACGTGGAATGGAAGAGATCGTGGGGGAAGTGAAATGAACCACCACCAACCACACCAAAGGCCAGTCTTCATCTGAAGAAGGTGATGTTGTGTATGTGGTGGGATTGGAAGGGAGTCCTCTATTATGAGCTCCTTCCAGAAAACCAAACGATGAATTCCAACAACTACTGCTCCCAATTAGACCAAGTGAAAGCAGCACTCGACGAAAAGCATCCAGAATTAGTCAAAAGAAAATGCATAATCTTCCATCAGAATAACACAAGACTGCATGTTTCTTTGATGACCAGGCAAAAACTGTTACAGCTTGGCTGGGAAGTTCTGATTCATCCGTAGTATTCATCAGACATTGCACCTTCAGATTTCCATTTATTTCGGTCTTCACAAAATTCTTTTAATGGAAAAACTTTCCATTCCATAGAAGACTGTAAAGGCACCTGGAACAGTTCTTTGCTCAAAAAGATAAAAAGTTTTGGAAAGATGGAACTATGAAGTTGCCTGAAAAATGGCAGAAGGTAGTGGAACAAAATGGTGACTACGTGGTTCAATAAAGTTCTTGGTGAAAATGAAAAATGTGTCTTTTATTTTTAGTTAAAAACCAGGGGAACTTTTTGGCCAGCCCAATACATTTTAGGATCTGCGTGGCAAGTTCTACAAAATAGCTAGCTGGGATTTTGATTGGGATTGGCATTGCATCTATTAATTGGGGAGAACTAACATCTTAACAATATTGAGTCTTTCAATCCATGAACAAGATATTTTTCTTTAATCTTTAATTTCTCTCACCAATTTTTTATACTTTTCAGTGAATACGTTTTGCAAATACTTTGTTGAATTTATCCTTAAATATTTCATGATTTTGATGCCAGTATATAAATATAATGGTATTTAAAATTTTCATTTTCTAATTTTTCAGTATGTAGGAATACAAGTGGTGTTGTATATGGGAAAAAAAAAAGAATGTAGAAAATTAAGAAACGTTTAACAAGGACCTAGAAGAACTAAAGATCAAACAAACAATGATGAACACCACAATAAAAGAAATTAAAACTTCTCTAGAAGTAATCAATAGTGGAAAAAGTGAGGCAGAACAACGGATAAGAGACCTGGAATATAAAAGAGTGAAATAAATACTGAAGAGCAGAATAAAGAAAAAAGAATGAAAAGAATTGAGGACAGTCTCAGAGCCATCTAGGAAAACAATAAATGCACCATTATTCGAATTATATGTGTCCGAGAAGAAGAAGAGAAAAGGAAAGGGACAGAAAATATTTGAAAAGATTGTAGTTGAAAACTTCCTTAATATGGAAAAGAAAATAGTCAATCAAGTCCAGGAAGCACAGAGAGTCACATATAAAATAAATCCAAGGAGAAACACACCAAGACATATATTAATCAAACTATCAAAAATTAAATACAAAGAAAAAATATTAAAAGCAGCAAGAGAAAAACAACAATTAACATACAAGGGAATCCCCATAATGTTAACAGCTTATATTTCAGCAAAAACTCTGCAAGCCAGAAGGGAGTGGCAGGACATATTTAAAGTGAGGAAAGGGAAAAACCTACAATCAAGGTTACTCTACCCAGCAAAATGTCATTCAGATTCAATAGAGAAATTAAAAGTTTTACAAAAAAGCAAAAGCTAAGGGAATTCAGCACCACCAAACCAGATTTACAACTAATGCTAAAGGAACTTCTCAATGCAGGAAACACAAGAGAAGGAAAAGACCTACAATAACAAACCAAAAACAATTAAGAAAATGGTAATAGAAACATACATATTGATAACTACCTTGAATTTAAATTGATTAAATACTCCAACCAAAAGACACAGACTGGCTGTATGGATACAAAAACAAGACGTGTATATATGCTCTCTACAAGAGGCCCAATTCAGACTTAGGGACACAAACAGACTGAAAGTGGAGATGGAAAAAGATATTTCATGCAAATGGAAATCAAAAGAAAGCTGGAGTAGCACTTCTCATATCAGACAAAATAGATATTAAAATAAAGACTATTACAAGAGACAAAGAAGGACACTATATAGTGATCAAGGGATCAATCCAAGAAGAAGATATAATAATTGTAAATACTTATGCACCCAACATAGGAGCACCTCAATACATAAGGCAAATGCTAACAGCCATAAAAGGGGAAATGAACAGTAACACAATCATAGTAGGGGACTTTAACACTCCACTTTCACCTATGGACAGATCATCCAAAGTGAAAATAAATAATGAAACACAAGCTTTAAATGATACATTAAACAAGATGGACTTAATTGATATTTATAGGATATTCCATCCAAAAACAACAGAATACACTTTCTTCTCAAGTGCTCATGGAACATTCTCCAGGATAGATCATATCTTGGGTCACAAATTAAGCCCTGGTAAATTTAAGAAAATTGAAATCATATCAAATATCTTTTCTGACCACAATGCTATGAGACTAGATATCAATTACAGGAAAAAAATGGTAAAAAATACAAACACTTGGAGGCTAAACAATACACTACAAAATAACCAAGACATCACTGCAGAAATCAAAGAGGATATCAAAAAATACCTAGAAACAAATGACAATAAAAACACGATGACCCAAAACCTATGGGATACAGCATAAGAAGTTCTAAGAGGGAAGTTTATAGCAATACAATCCTACTTCAAGAAAGAAGAAACATGTCAAATAAACAACCGAAACTTACACCTAAAGCAATCAGAGAAAGAAGAACAAAAAAAAATCCAAAGCTAGCAGAAGGAAAGAAATCATAAAGATCAGATCAGAAATAAATGAAAAACAAATGAAGGAAACAAGAGCAAAGATCAATAAAACTAAAAGTTGGATATTTGAGAAGATAAGCAAAATTGATAAATCATTAGCCAGACTCAACAAGAAAAAAAGGGAGAAGACTCAAAGCAACAGAATTAGAAATGAAAAAGAAGAAGTAACAACTGACACTGCAAAAATACAAAGAATCATGAGGGATTACTACAAGCAACTATATGCCAATAATATGGACAACCTGGAAGAAATGGACAAATTCTTAGAAAAGCACAACCTTCTGAGACTAAACCAGGAAGAAAAAGAAAATATAAGAAGACCAATCACAAGCACTGAAATTGAGACTGTGAGTAAAAATCATCCAACAAACAAAAGCCCAGGACCAGATGGCTTCATAGGCAAATTCTATCAAACAGTTAGAGAAGACCAAACACCTATCCTTAAACTCTTGTAAATTATAGCAGAGGGAGGAACACTCCCAAACTCATTCTACGAGGCCACCATCACCCTGATACCAAAACCAGAAAAAGATGTCAGAAAGAAAGAAAACTACAGGCCAATATCACTGATGAACATACATGCAAAAATCCTCAACAAATACTAGCAAACAGAATCCAACAGCACATTAAAAGGATCATAAACCATGATCAAGTGGGGTTTAACCCAGGAATGCAAGGATCCTTTGAGGTATGCAAATCAATCAAAGTGATAAACCATATTAACAAATTGAAGGAGAAGAACTATATGATCATCTCAATAGTTGCATAAAAAGCTTTTGACAAAATTCAACACCATCCAGAAAGTAGCTATAGAGGGAACTTACCTCAACATAATAAAGGCCATATATGACAAACCCACAGCCATTATCATTCCTAATGGTGAAAAACTGAAACCATTTCCTCCAAGATTATGAACAAGACATGGTTGTCCACTCTCTCAACTATTATTCAACATACCTTTGGAAGTTTTAGCCACAGCAATCAGAGAAGTAAAAGAAATAAAAGGAATCCAAGCTGGAAAAGAAGTAAAGCTGTCACTGTTTGCAGATGACATGATTCCATACATACAGAATCCTTAAGATACTACCAGAAAACTACTAGAGATAATGAATGAATTTGGTAAAGTAGCAGGATAAAAAATTAATGCACAGAAATCTCTTGAATTCCTATACACTAATGATGAAAAATCTGAAAGAGAAATTAAGGAAACACTCCCATTTACCACTGCAACAAAAAGAATAAAATACCTGGGAATAAACATACCTAAGGAGACAAAAGACCTGTATGGTGAAAACTATAAGACACTGATAAGGGCTTCCCTGGTGGCACAGTGGTTGAGAGTCCGCCTCCTGATGCAGGGGACGCGGGTTCATGCCCTGGTCCAGGAAGATCCCACATGCTGCGGAGTGGCTGGGCCCGTGAGCCATGGCCACTGAGCCTGTGCTCCGCAACAGGAGAGGCCACAACAGTGAGAGGCCCACGTACCACAAAAAAAAAAAAAAAAAAAAAGACACTGATAAAAGAAATTAAAGATGATACAAACAGATGGAGAGATATACCATGTTCTTGAATTGGAAGAATCAACATTGTGAAAATGACTATACTACCAAAAGCAATCTACACATTCAAAGCAATCCCTATCAAACTACCAATGGAGTTTTTCATGGAACTAGAACAAAAAATTTCAGAATTTGTATGGAAACACAAAAGACCCCGAATAGCCAAAGCAATCTTGAGAAAGAAAAATGGAGCTGGAGGAATCAGACTCCTGGATTTCAGACTATACTACAAAGTTACAGTAATCAAGATAGTATGGTATTGGCACCAAAGCAGAAATATAGATCAATGGAACAGGATAGAAAGCACAGAGATATACCCACAAACATATCCTCACCTTAGTTTTCATAAAGAAGGTAAGAATATACAATGGAGAAAAGACAGCCTCTTCAATAAGTGATGCTGGGAAAACTGGACGGCTACACGTTAAAGAATGAAATTAGAACACTCCGTAACACCATACACAAAAATAAACTCAAAATGGATTAAAGACCTATGTGTAAGGCCAGACACTATCAAACCCTTAGAGGAAAACATACGCAGAACACTCTATGACATAAATCACAGCAAGATCCTTTTTGTCCCACCTCCTAGAGAAATGGAAATAAAAACAAAAATAAACAAATGGGACCTAATGAAACTTAAAAGCTTTTGCACAGCAAAGGAAACCATAAACAAGACAAAAAGACAACTCTCAGAATGGGAGAAAATATTTGCAAATGAAGCAACTGACAAAGAATTAATCTCCAAAATTTACAAGCAGCTTATGCAGCTCAATATCAAAAATACAAACAAGCCAATCCAAAAATGGGCCGAAGACTTAAACAGACATTTCTCCAAAGAAGATATACAGATTGCCAACAAACACATGAAAGAATGCTCAACATCACTAATCATTAGAGAAATGCAAATCAAAACTACAATGAGGTATCACCTCACACTGGTCAGAATGGCCATCATCAAAATATCTACAAAAAATAAATGCTGGAGAAGGTGTGGAGAAAAGGGAACTCTCCTGCACTATTGGTGGGAATGTAAATTGATACAGCCACTATGGAGAACAGTATGGAGGTTCATTATAAAACTAAAAATAGAACTACCATATGAACCCGCAATCCCACTACTGGGCATATACCGTGAGAAAACCATAATTGAGAAAGAGTCATGTACCACAATGTTCATTGCAGCTCTGCTTACAATAGCCAGGAAATGGAAGCAACCTAAGGGTCCATTGACAGATGAATGGATAAAGAAGATGTGGCACATATATACAATGGAATATTACTCAGCCGTAAAAAGAAATGAATTGAGTTGTTTGTAGTGAGGTGGATGGACCTGGAGTCTGTCATACAGAGTGAAGTAAGTTAGAAAGAGAAAAACAAATACCGTATGCTAACTCACATATATGGAATAAAAAAAAAAGTTTCTGAAGAACCTAGGATCACGACAGGAATAAAAATGCAGACGTAGAGAATGGGCTTGAGGATACGGGGAGGGTGAAGGGTAAGCTGGGACGAAGTGAGAGAGTGGCATGGACATACATACACTACCAAATGTAAAATATATAGCTAGTGGAAGCAGCCACATAGCACAGGGAGATCAGCTCGGTGCTTTGTGACCACCTAGAGGGGTGGGATAGGGAGGATGGGAAGGAAAAGCAAGAGGGAGGAGATATGGGGATATATGTATTCATATAGCTGATTCTCTTTGTTATAAAGCAGAAACTAACACACCATTGTAAAGCAATTACACTCCAATAAAGATATTAAAAAAAGAAAACATATTTACACACAAAGACCTCTACATGAATGTTTATACTTTATTCATCATTACCAACACCTGGAAACAACACAAATGTCCATCACCTGGTGAATGGATTAAAAAGGAAATAAAAAATGTGTGGCACATTTTTAAAACAGAATACTATTCAACAATAAAAAGAAAAAACTGCTGATACATGCACAACATGGGTGAATTTCAAAATTATTAGGCTAAATGAAAACATGGGGCTGATGATCACCTACAGAGGAGAATAGTTTTACTTCTTGTGGTGACAAGTTTTTCTTTAACTCCATTGTGGTGATGGTCATGCAACTATATATGTTTATTCAAACTCATGTAACTATATACTTTAATATGCTGGGTCTTACTGTACATAGAGTAACATAATAAATGACATAAAGAAGAAACAAAGAGGTTAAAATAAGTAGAAATAAGTAAACAATAAAACAACAAATCATGAAGTTAACAAGAAAATGTGAAATCTGGATTTCATTTAAATATATTTCAAATAAATTTAAAGGCAAGAGAGAAAAAATCTGTAATCTATTAAATAACATGTATTAATTCTTAAATATATGAAGAACTTCTGAAAATCATTAAGAACATAAAAAATCATTAGAAAAAATGAACAAATGGTAATAATAATGGTCACCATAGAGAAAAAATTCAAACAGCAAAAATACTTCCAAGAAATACTAAGATCACAAGTAATCAGGGAAATGAAAATAAATATAAGATTTTTTTCTCAATCATGTTGCTGGCATAAATTAATAGTTTGATAAGACCTAGTGCAGGTGAGGGAAAAGTCTCTTTCTTAGGAAAAAATCACGGTCATTCTATTCATGGCAGAATGCACTGGTATAGTTTACTTAGCAGGTAATTTGGCTGTACCTACCAAAAGCATACATATTTTGAATCAGTGATTTCAAGTCTAGATATCTATCATGCAGAAAAACTTGAACATAACAAAAACAAATATGAAACATGTTTTTCCAACTTTATATGTAATAGCGAAATTTTGAAAACTTTAAATTCTCCATATATATGTGAATATTTAAAAATTATAGTGTGACTGACAAGGGCTTAATTTCCAAAATATACAAACAGTTCATACAAATCAGTAACAAAAAAACAAGCAACCCAATCAAAAAATGGACAGAGACCTAAATAGAAATTTCTCCAAAGAAGACATACAGATGGAAAATAGGCATATGAAAAGATGCTCAACATCGCAAATTATTAGAGAAATGCAAATAAAAACTACAATGAGGTATCACTTTGTACAGATAAGAATGGCCATCATTAAAAAGTCTATAGAGACTTCCCTGGTGGAGTGGTCGTTAAGAATCTGCCTGCCAATGCATGGGACACAGGTTCAATCCCTGGTCCGGGAAGATCCCACATGCCATGGAGCAACTAAGCCCGTGCACCACAACTACTGAGCCTGCACTCTAGAGCCCGTGAACCACAACTACTGAGCCCACATACCACAACTACTGAATCCCACGTGCCTGGAGCCCGTGCTCCACAACAAGAGAAGCCACTGCAGTGAGAAGCCTGTGCACTGCAACAAAGAGTGGCCCCTGCTCACCGCAACCAGAGACAGCCCGCGCACAGCAACAAAGACCCAACACAGCCAAAAATAAATATATAAATAAATTTAATATTTTTTTTAAGTCTACAAATAATAAATGCTGGAAAGGGTGTGGAGAAAAGAGAACCTTCCTACTCTGCTGGTGGGAATGTAATCTGGTGCAGCCACTGTGGAGAACAGTATGGAGGTTCCATAACAAACTAAAAATAGAGTTGCTATATGATCCAGCAATCCCACTCCTAGGCATATATGAGGAGAAAACTCTAATTCAAAAAGATGCATGCACTCCAATGTTCATAGCAAAGCTATTTACAATAGCCAAGACATGGAAGCAACCTAAATGTCCATCAACAGATGAATGGATAAAGAAGATGTGGTATGTGTATGTGTGTGTGTGTGTGTGTGTGTATATATATATATATATATATATTTATTTATTTATTTACACACACACACACACACACACACACACACAATGGAATACTACTCAGCCATAAAAAGAATGAAATAATGTCATTTACAGCAACATGAATAGACCTGGAGATTATCACAGTAAATGAAGTGAGTCAGACAAAGACAAATATATGAAATCACTTATATGTAGAATCTAAAATATGATACAAATGAACTTATTTATAAAACAGAAAGAGATGTACAGACTTAGAAACTTATACCAAAGGGGAAAAGGGGAAGGGATAAATTAGGAGTTTGGAATTAGCAGATACAAACTACTGTATATAAAATGAATAACGAGGTCCTACTATATAGCACAAGGAACTATATTCAATATCTTGTAATAAACCACAGTGGAAAGGAATATGAAAAAGAATATATATATATATTCTTCATATATATATATAACTGAATCACTTCACCATACACCAGAAACTAACACAACATTGTAAATAAACTATACTTCAATAAAATATTATAACTGTATCATGAGTTACTATATATTCACTAAAAATGTTACATCTATATATAAAGATATGGAAAGTTGCCCAAATATGTTGCTAATGGAAATAAAAGTTACAGAATAATTTGTACAATATGACCATATATATATGTATATATATGCCTATAGCTATGCAGATGGGAAGATTATAAGTGGTATATGGATAGATATGCATACATAATGTTTTCAAGAATTGCATACGAGATTTACAACAATGATTACCTAAATTCAGGGAAGTGGGATTTGGAGAGAGTATTTGCAAGACAAATCTTTTTTTTTACATATGTTTTTATAGCATTTGATTAATTTTTCAAACGATCATGTATTCCTTTCTTTTTTATTCTAATTTAAAAAATTTAACACATAAATAAGACATAGTTCTTAACTTCCAGGAGCTTATACCCCAGGGTGTGAGGACAGACACCTCAGCGAACAATTGGTATGCAATGTGATGTGTTCCTTGGTGGGAATGGATGCCAAACTGCTGTGGAACCATAGAAGAAAGAAGATATTACATTGCCCTGAAAACTGAAAAAGGTTACACAGAAAAATACATTTTATGATTGAGTATGAGCTTATCAGTAGGTAAAGAAGGGGAAGGCTATTTTATTTTATTTTATTATTATTTTTTTAACCTTTAAGATTCTTCATAGTAAAGAGTTGCCATAAAATCTAGTTAATTTTGAACTCCATTAGGGGAAGTTTACTTTAAAAAGAGGTAATCAAATATTTGAATGAATACAGACTTTCAAATCAGATAACATGTACTCAAATTTTGACTCTTACTTACTAGTGGAGTCATTTACATATTACCTAACTTTCAAAGCCATATCTGTAAAATGGGTATAATATGACCATTTTAGTCAAGTTGAGGAATGATGGTATCATTAATGTGATAGGGCATGAAAAAGGAAGATTGGGTTTGAGGGTGACAGTAATGAGTTTAGTTTTTAATATGTTAAATGAAGATTTTGAAGATTAGAAGAGTTGAGACTGGACATAAAGAATACCAAATCATGAACATACAGGATATATTTAAATTCATGGTAGTGGATTAAGTGGCCAGGAAGATAGTATCTACTGGGAAGAAGCCCAAGGATGATTCCCTAGGCCTTGTCATTCATGTGTGGTCCATGGACGAGAAACAAGGGCATCTCCTGGGAACTAGTGTGAAATACAAAATCTCAGGTCCCACCCCAGGTCTGTTGAATCAGAAACTGCATATTAACATATTCCCCAGATGATTTGTATGCAGAGTAAAATAATAAGCATTACTCTAACAATCATTACTCTAGAGAATGCCAAATCTTGAGGGTCAATTATACAAGACAGAGATGTAAGCTAAGCAATGGCCTGCATATTCCATGATATTTATAGATAACCTGGCAAGAGGAGACATGAAAAATCCATGAAGGAATTGCTTTTCTTTTTTAAGAGGAAAATCCTGATGGTGCTAAATTTCGATCTTTTCTCCTCATCCACTCTAATCATGTTTATTGTGCTTCTGACACCTTCCATTATCGTTTCCACAGCTTATTATTTTAGTAGATATTGTGCTGCTCTCTTCACACTGAACATAATATTGTTTCTGTGGCACCAGCAGCAACTTTGTGTTCATTCATATACACATATTAAAGAGTGGATTATCATTAATTATGCACTAAATGTTCTTGGCAACAGACTAAATGACAAAACATTTGCTTTTGTCAGAGTTCTACTAGGTGAACCCAAGTTGAACCATGGAAAAATATGACACTTTTCTTTATTTTAATTTGTATCACAAGGTCAGGATCATGACAGTGACTCTATTTTGCACATTATTTTCTCTATCATTGTAATGATGCTAATGGAATTCTTTTAACTAAACTGTTTTTATCAGGTCTACAACCTATTTATTGCATATTAAGAATAAATTTCATGTTAACATTACTTAATCTACTGAAGTTTCAATTCAATAAGAAATATATGCTTTTCTGAAGAATATCATTGCTTAAAAGAGTTCAAATGATGATATATTTTTACTGTTCACAGATAATTCAAGCAGAAATTGGAACAAAAAAGAGAAAATTATAATAATATTTCTATAGTAGTTCCAATTATAGATCAAAGAAACACTTCTTATTAATAAACCGCATATGTCACAAGTTGCATTTAACTCTAGAAGTGCTTGGAGACTTAGAACTTCCTTTTAAAATATGCATGAAAAGAAGAACCTTATAAAGGAAAATTTTCCAAAGGTAAATCCAGTGCTAGTTTTCATGCTCATATAAGTTACATTATAATTTTTCTACTGATGATTAGCTCCAGATCATAAGTAATTAAAACAACTTCAGCACACTTTCTTGTGGTATATCATGGATTCTCAGTAAGTAGTACACTATATCTACCACATTTTACCCTGGGTAAAAATTCCTTGACTTAAAAAATGAATGAATGAAAATATATAAAGTATTGTTTTCTACCATCATTTCTGTAATTAAACTAAAATTCAGTTGCAGAAAGTTTGCATGAATACGAGAACATGCTTGATGCCTTAGCTCATTATTCAGGGACAGGCTATACTAAAACTGGATAGAAAAGAACTTATTTACTCTGCATTTATTCAGTCTCTATAATGTGACATTCTACATTCCAAAGAAAAACAGTATTGTGTGAGACTGGTATTCATTTATGGTTTTGTTTGTTTGTTTTGTTCTCCTGTTTTGTTTTTAAGATGTACTGATTAAGTTAAAATAGTTAACATTAAGCAGAGTTCTTGGAGCCTATAATGGAGACAAAAATGAGACTAAAACCATATATCCTGACTCTGAGTTTCTTTAAAACTTACAAAATCCTATTTATTAAATGCTTGCATTTGATTGGATTGATATTATATAGATCTATTCAAAGACATTTACATGGGAATCATGAAATAGATTTTTTCCTTACTTCTGCTCAACCACAGTGAATTTCTTGAGCTTCACTGCAGAGCCAGAATAGGAGAAGATATTAGGAAAATATCTGCATGCAGAAAACCCAGCAATAGTAATGCTGAGAATCCAGTTATGTGAGCACTTCCATCATAGCAGACTACATAGACAACTATCAAAAACGCCAGATGTCATACACACACCATCCCCTCTACACACCCAAAACATACACACATGCATATCTTACACTAGGTGGGCCCACGGTAGGTTAAAATGGATCTTTGCACATTGGTTAACCTGATTTATTTCTCTAACAGACTATTTCTTTCATATAGCAATATGAGAGGAGCTGCCAAACTTTCCATTAGAGTAACAAGTTCAACATGTTAACATGGAAACAATCACTGATAAAAAAGCTATGTTGGAAGGATGAATTCTATTACAGTAATAAATGGCTTAGATTTTCATACGTGTCAAATCTATCAACAAGAAGGCTTCTATTATCAATATGGGTTTTGATTACAGATTTATAAATGGCTAAATAAAATGATAGGAAGTTGAATTTGTCTGTGCCAACCTCAGACTGGCCAAAGCCAAAACGTGAAGCTGTGAATTTCTTATATTCCTTGTGGCACTACTTTCGTTATCTTGGATATATACTCCCAACTTTCAGTAGCTACAGGGCATGTTAATATCTCCTATTTTTCAGGATTCCCTCTGGGGGTCCAGTGGGGGATCCCCTTCCTCAGCAGCACAAGGTACCACTAACTCCCTTCTCCCTGCCCAACCTTGCCAACCACATCTCATCAACAAGTACTGTACATAAATTTCACACCCATAGAATCAAACTTCAATCTCACATAAATATGAAATTAGCATATGTAAATGGTTATTATAGCATTTATTTTTCACAGAATTTCCTATGTTATTCCCTTTGGATGTTAGAACAGTATTGTCTCAGACTTTTAAAAATACCTTTACCCAACCAAATGCAGAGAGACTTTCAACATCCCTCCAACTACATTGTGAGATTAGCATCTACAATAGTTATATATGAATGTACTCACCTTGTGCGAATGATACACATAGAAAATCACAAATATTTTAGCAATAATCTCCAGTTATAATTTTACACATGTTGATACTGATTGCTTATCAAGGGCAGAAATATATTAGAATTTCTTCATTTCTTCCTGTATTCGGGCAAGTACAAATCCAAATACGCTTTAGGGAGTTTTATACAGCTTTCTGAATTTTCCTGCAGCTTACATACCTACTGCGGCTGTTTAATTTAGTTACTTACAATACTGAGTTGAAATTACAGGTTCTACCCCATATTAACCAGGTTGCCGATTTTAGGATTCTGTGCCAAGCTTTCCTTTTTTTCCCTGGCTTTACTGAGGTATAGTTGACAAAAATGTAACATATTTAAAGTTTACAACATGATGAGTTGATGTATGTATTTATTGTGAAATGAGTACCACAGTCAAGTTAATTAATGCATTTATCACCTTGCATAGTTACTTTTTATTTTCATTTTTTGATAACACTTAAGATCTACTCTCAACAAATTTTAAATATATGATACAGAATTATTAACTATAGTCACCATACTGCACATTACATTCTCAGAACTTACTCATCTCATAATTTGGGTCAAGTTTCTCAATGTAATCCCATCACCACAAGCAATATATCCCAATGAAGACCCTTAATATCACATATGGTCATGTAAATAAATCAGAGCCCAGATCTGCAAGTCTGAATGGCAACTACATCAAGTATTTCTTCTCCATTAAATACACAGGCAAATATAAGTGTATTTCCATTCCATGTTGCAGATCAAGGCTCAGAGGAGAATTTCCTTCGTTAACAGGTGTTTTCAAGTTATGAGGTCAATATTAAAAAATTGATTCTGAAAATAAAAGCATAATCATTGCAACATTTTCTTTTATGCTCCCTACTATCCCCTGTAGGGTTCTAGTTATAATACCTGTATTTAGAGCATGCATTCCTAACAAAATTTTAACTCTGACAAATATACATACATATATTAATATATACATATAATTAGATATATAATAAGTTCTAACTCATATATACATAAATATACAAATATAACCCATAAATATGTACATATAATCATATATATATATATATATATATATATATATATATATATATATATGTAAAATGAGTACACGCATATATGCATGTATATGGAGTATGGAGAACTGAGGCGCCACAGTGGATATTACCCCAAAGGGCAACCTATGAAGTGATTCATATATATTTAAAAGAGCACTTATGAGCATGAACATTATCTTTCTGTGTTTTTTATGTAACATCACTCTTACGGTTCACTCTTTAATCTGTATTATTTTTTCAAAGGAGTCTATTTTCTCTAGCAGAGGAAAGCTAAGTGAAAGTAAAAGTTACAGAATGCTGGTTTACAATTTGATTTTTAGGAGTGGAGTAAGCACTCCAGATCCCCTACCTTTTACAAAGTCTCTTTCCAAAACACTAACAGTATATTTTAGGGAAACCTTGATTGCCATTCTAGCCCATCTGCTCTTTATTAACTCAAGGCTCTACGGAATAGAAGATTTTTAACCTCCACATGCATATTTTACAAATAATTTCTGCATAATTTTGAGTCTTTATTATGCACTTCCTTTTGGTATTTTTACTTTGGCCTGATAATTCAAGGCACAATACTTGAGGCAAGAAACAGAAATTATACCCTTTTTTCTCTATATATAAGGTGTAAAGCTTTCATAAAATGGGCTGTATCTCCTTGAGGGTCTTTGGCCACATTTCTCCCCAACCTCCAACCAGGCTAAGGAATTCTTCCAGAATTCTGTTTACAGATATGTAATGCATTTTTTCTTTATTTCCAACAATAGCAATTTTACTTTGATCTCATAGCCACCAAACTATTAACCACAAGGATGCTCATAAGCAAGGTATAAGGCAGGCATGTCAGTGATTTCCAGGAGAAGGTCATAACTCAGAATTTTAAAAAAATAACTATTACAATGAGGAACAGGGTACAGCCAAAGAAGGAAGACTTATAATTTATGCCTGACTTGCTTCAGCGGAATATAGTTTATTTATAAACTGCTTATGGCAAACTCTGTATGCCCCTGTTCTATGCATGTGCTGAACTGTCTTCTGGTAAATTATTTAAATTACACCTAGCAGTAATTCCTGAGGACTTTCATACTTCATTTTCTCTATTAATGTAACAGAGAAAAGCTGCTTTGCAAGGATTGCTCTAAATTCCCAGAGTGTGAGTTCCAGACTCTGTATGTGTTGCATTATACCTGTCAAAAAACTTGTCTTCTCCTGAAATTTATTACTGAAGTTTCTCCACCCGAACTACTCATTGAAGCCTTACAGAAAGCTCATACATGATTTAAGCAGCTAACAGCACTGAAAGAAATAGGTCAGGTTAAAAAAAAACAACTGAATTTAAGCTACCTTCACTTATTACTTATGCAAGATTATGTATAATTTAGCACACTGCTGAATATGCAAGGACAGAATAATTGTTTACCAAAATATTTACTCTGAGTTGGTACCTGTGTTTTAGTGAGATAAGGTGACTTCTCAGCATTTGCCAATCACTTTTGAATTAAAAAACAATGAGTGAGTTTTTGATTGGGTTGATAACTGCACAACAGTATAAGTAAACAGAGATCTTGTTTAACAACTTCATTCAAGTAAAATACCTGATACTGTTGTACAGAGAGCAGTTTCATTAAAATCATCCCATTTTAGAAAACATTTCTTCTCTTTTTTTTCCTTTACTATGGTCCTATCAATACACATACAAGTGTTACAGAAAACCTCTCTCTAAAATGAGCTATTTTTTCTCTCTCTAATTTAACCATAACATTATTCTAAAGTTTAGAAGCAGACTGAAGGGATGAAGAGCCACTAAGGAAGGAGCAATATAGGTTCAAAACAGGGTCTTTAGGTCAGCTATTTTCCAAATGTAAAACTGTTCAGTAGAATATAAGCCTTGTTTGACATAACAGTATTTTGATTTGTAGGTTTTCAGAAGAATTTTTTTTACATTTTTTTAAACTATTTTATATTGGAGTACAGACAATTAACAATGATGTGATAGCTTCGGGTGCACAGCCATACATATACATGTGTCCATTCTCCCCCAAACTTCCCTCACATCCAGGCTGCCACATAACATTGAGCAGAGTTCCTTGTGCTATATGGTAGGTCATTGTTGGTTATCCATTTTAAATATAGCAGGGCATACGTTTTTTTACTGAAGGAAAAGAATCATGTTTCTACAAGACAGTGCTTGTCAGTACTTAATTTACAAAATGCAAATCACTATACCCTAAATCAAAAGTTTAAAATTACATGAAAGTATCTTAATAAAATAGTTAAAAAGTTGAAAAAAATGTTTCAGAGAATGTATATTTTTATTAATTTCAATAGTTTGAATAAATCCTAATTTCATACCCATATAAAATGTTATAATTCTGACAGAATTGTCATATTTTAACCCTTACATGGACCAAATCAGGGTACTGAGTTATGAATTATTTTTAATGAAAACTCATGAAAGAAAACATAAGAATATGAGCCTTAACACATTAAACTCAATCTTCAGATACAGCACCAAAGTATATGGAATTAAAACTAGTATTCAAAAATAGATATAGAGAGGAGCTTGAAGATGGTGGAAGAGTAAGAGGTGGAGATCACCTTCCTCCTCACAAATACATCAGAAATACATCTACATGTGGAACACCTCCTACAGAACGCCTACTGAACGCTGGCAGAAGACCTCAGACCTCCCAAAAAGCAAGAAACTCCCCACGTACTTGGGTAGGGCAAAAGAAAAAAGAATAAACAGAGACAAAAGAATAGGCACAGGACCTGCACCAGTGGGAGGGAGCCGTGAAGGAGGAAAGGTTTCCACACACTAGAAGCCCCTTTACGGGCGGAGACTGCGGGTGGCAGAAGGGGGAAGCTTCGGAGCCATGGAGGAGAGCACAGCAACAGGAGTGCGGAGGGCAAAGTGGAGAGATTCCCGCACAGAGGACCGGTGCCAACCGGCACTCACCAGCCCGAGAGGCTTGTCTACTCACCCTCCGGGGCAGGCGGGGGCTGGGAGCTGAGGCTGGGGCTTCAGTCAGATCCCAGGGAGAGGACTGGGGTTGGCGGCATGAACACAGCCTGAAGGGGTTAGTGCGCCACAGCTAGCCGGGAGGGAGTCCGGGAAAAGGTCTGGAGCTGCCCAAGAGGCAAGAGACTTTTTCTTGCCTCTTTGTTTCCTGGTGCGCGAGGAGAGGGGATTAAGAGAGCCACTTAAAGAAGCTCCAGAGACGGGTGCGAGCCACAGCTATCAGCGTGGACCCCAGAGACAGCATGAGATGCTAAGGCTGCTGCTGCCGCCACCAAGAAGCCTGTGTGCAAGCACAGGTCACTATCCATACCTCCCCTCCAAGGAGCCTGTGCAGCCCACCACGGCCAGGGTCCCGGGATCCAGGGACAACTTCCCCGGGAGAACGCACAGTGCACCTCAGGCTGGTGCAACATCATGCTGGCCTCTGCCACCGCAGGCTCGCCCCGCATCCCTATCCCTCCCTCCCCCTGGCATGAGTGAGCCGGAACCACCTAATCAGCTGCTACTTTAACCCCGTCCTGTCTGAGTGAAGAATAGATGCCCTCAGGAGACTCAGAGGCAGGGCCAACTCCAAATCCGAATGCCAGGGGCTGTGCGAACAAAGAAGAGAAAGGGAAATCTCTCCCAGCTGCCTCAGGAGTGGCGGATTAAATCTGCACAATCAACTTGAAGTACCCTGCATCTGTGGAATACTTGAATAGAAAACGAATCGTCCCAAATTGAGGAGGTGGACTTAGGGAGCAACGATATCTATATCTATATCTATATCTATATCTATATCTATATCTATATCTATATCTATATCTATATCTATATCTATATCTATATCTATCTATCTATATATTTTTTTCCCTTTTTCTCTTTTTTCGTGTGGATGACAGGTTCTTGGTACTCCAGCCAGGCATCAGGGCTGTGCCTCTGAGGTGGGAGAGCCAAGTTCAGGACATTGGTCCAGCAGAGACCTCCCAGCTCCACATAATATCAAATGGTGAAAATCTCCCAGACATCTCCATCTCAATGCCAAGACCCAGCTGCACTCAATGACCAGCAAGCTACAGTGCTGGACACCCTATGCCAAACAACTAGCAAGACAGGAACACAACCCCACCCATTAGCAGAGAGTCTGCCTAAAATCATAATAAGGTCACAGACATCCCAAAACACACCACCAGATGTGGACCTGCCCACCAGAAAGACAAGGTCCAGCCACATCCACCAGAACACAGGCACTAGTCTCCTCCACCAGGAAGCCTACACAACCCACTGAACCAACCTTAGCCACTGGGGACAGACACCAAAAACAACGGGAACTACAAGCTTGCAGCCTGAGAAAAGGACACCCCAAACACAGTAAGTTAAGCAAAATGAGAAGACAGAGAAACACACAGCAGATGAAGGAGCAAGGTAAAAACCAACCAGACCTAACAAATGAAGAGGATATATGCAGTCTATGTGAAAAAGAATTCAGAATAATGATAGTAAAGATGATCCAAAATCTTGGAAATAGAATGGAGAAAATACAAGAAATGTTTAACAAGGACCTAGAAGGACTAAAGGGCAAATACACAATGATGAACAGCACAATAAATGAAATTAAAAATTCTCTAGAAGGTATCAATAGCAGAATAACTGAGGCAGAAGAATGGATAAGTGACCTGGAAGAAAAAAAAGTGGAAATAATTACTGCAGAACAGAATAAAGAAAAAAGAATGAAAATAATTGAGGACAGTCTCAGAGACCTCTGGGACAACATTAAACACACCAACATTCGAATTATAGGGGTCCCAGAAGAAGAAGAGAAAAAGAAAAGTACTGAGAAAATATTTGAAGAGATGACAGTTGAAAAGTTCCCTAATATGGGAAAGGAAATAGTTAATCAAATCCAGGAAGCACAGAGTGTTCCATACAGGATAAATCCAAGGAGTAACACGCCAAGACACATAGTAATCAAACTATCAAAAATTAAGTACAGGGCTTCCCTGGTGGCGCAGTGGTTGAGAGTCCGCCTGCCGATGCAGGGGACACGGGTTCGTGCCCCGGTCCGGGAGGATCCCACATGCCGCGGAGCGGCTGGGCCCGTGAGCCATGGCCGCTGAGACTGCGCGTCCGGAGCCTGTGCTCCGCAGCGGGAGAGGCCACAACAGTGAGAGGCCCGCGTACCGAGAAGAAAAAAAAAAAAAAAAAATTAAGTACAAAGAAAACATATTAAAAGCATCAAGGGAAAAACAACAAATAACAAACAAAGGAATCCCCATAAGGTTAACAGCTGATCTTTCAGCAGCAACTCTGCAAGCCTGAAGGGAGGGGCAGGATATATTTAAATTGATGAAAGGGAAAAACCTACAACCAAGATTATTTTAACAAGCAAAGATCTCATTCAGATTTGATGGAGAAATTAAAACCTTTACAGACAATCAAAAGTTAAGAGAATTCAGCACCACCAAACCAGCTTTACAACAAATGCTAAAGGAACTTCTCTAGGTAGGAAACACAAGAGAAGGAAAAGACCTACAATAACAAATGGAAAACAATTAAGAAAATGGTAATAGGAACATACATGTTGATAATTACGTTAAATGTAAATGGATTAAATGCTGCAACCAAAAGACATAGACTGGGGCTTTCCTGGTGGCGCAGTGGTTGAGAGTCTGTCTGCCGATGCAGGGGACACGGGTTTGTGCCCCAGCCCGGAAAGATCCCACATGCCGCAGAGTGGCTGGGCCCGTGAGCCATGGCCACTGGGCCTGTGTGTATGGAGCCTGTGCTCCACAACGGGAGAGGCCGCAAGAGTGAGAGGCCTGTGTACCGCAAAAAAAAAAAAAAAAAGGCATAGACTGGCTGAATGTATACCAAAAAAAGACCCGTATATATGCTGTCTACAAGAGACCCACTTCAGACCTAGGGACACATACAGGCTGAAAGTGAGGAGATGGAAAAAGATATTCAATGCAAATGGAAATCAAGAGAAAGCTGGAGTAGCAATTCTCATATCAGACAAAACAGACGCTAAAACAAAGACTGTTACAAGAGACAAAGAAGGACACTACATAATGATCAAGGGATCAATCCAAGAAGAAGATATAACAATTGTAAATAATTATGCACCCAACATAGGATCACCTCAATACATAAGGCAAATACTAACAGCCATAAAAGGGGAAATCGACAGTAACACAATCATAGTAGGGGACTTTAACACCCCACTTTGACCAATGGACAGATCATCCAAAATGAAAATAAATAAGGAATCACAAGCTTTAAATGATACATTAAACAAGATAGACTTAATTGATATTTATAGGACAGTCCATCCAAAAACAACAGAATACACTTTCTTCTCAAGTGCTTATGGAACATTCTCCAGGATAGATCATATCTTGGGTCACAAATCAAGCCTTGATAAATTTAAGAAAATTGAAATCGTATCAAGTATATTTCTGACCATAATGCTATGAGACTAGATATCAGTTACAGGAAAAAATCTGTAAAAAATACAAACAAATGGAGGCTAAACAATACACTACTTAATAACCAAGAGATCACTGAAGAAATAAAAAAATACCTAGAGACAAATGTCAATGAAAACACAATGAACCAAAACCTATGGGATGCAGCAGAAGCAGTTCTAAGAGGGAAGTTTATAGCAATACAGTCCTACCTTAAGAAAGAAGAAACATCTCAAATAAACAACTTAACCTTACACCTAAAGCTATTAGAGAAAGAAGAACAAAGAAACCCAAAGTTAGCAGAAGGAAAGAAATCATAAAGATCAGATCAGAAATAAATGAAACAGAAATGAAGGTAATGATAGCAAAGATCAATAAAACTGAAAGGTGGTTTTTTGAGAAAATAAACATAATTGATAAACCATTATCCAGACTCATCAAGAAAAAAAGGAAGACTCAAATCAATAGAATTAGAAATGAAAAAGGAGAAGTAACAACTGACACTGCAGAAATACAAAGGATCATGAGAGATTATTACAAGCAATTATATGCCAATAAAATGGACAACCTGGAAGAAGTGGACAAATTCTTAGAAATGCACAACCTTCTGAGACTGAACCAGGAAGAAATAGAAAATATAAACAGACCAATCACAAGCAGTGAAATTGAAACTGTGATTAAAACTCTTCCAACAAACTAAAGCCCAGAACCAGATGGCTTCACAGGTGAATTCTATCAAACATTTAGAGAAGAGCTAGCACATATCCTTGTCAAACTTTTCCAAAATAGAGCAGAGTGAAGAACACTCCCAAACTCATTCTACGAGGCTGCCATCACCCTGATACCAAAACCAGACAAAGATGTCACAAAGAAAGAAAACTATAAGCCAATATCACTGATGAGCATAGATGCAAAAATCCTGAACAAAATACTAGCAAACAGAATCAAATGGCACATTAAAAGGATCATACACCATGATCAAGTGTGGTTTATCCCCAGAATGCAAGGATTCTTCAATATACACAAATCAAAAAATGTGACACACCATATTAACAAACTGAAGGAGAAAAACCATATGATCATTTCAATAGATGCAGAGAAAGCTTTTGACAAAATTCAACACCCATTTATGATAAAAACCCTCCAGAAAGTAGGCACAGAGGGAACTTACCTCAACATAATAAAGGCCATATATGATAAACCCATGTTGAACATCATCCTCAATGGTGAAAAAGTGAAACCATTTCCACTAAGATTAGGAGCAAGACAAGGTTGCCCACTCTCACCACTATTCTTCAACACAGTTTTGGAAGTTTTAGCCAGAGCAATCAGAGAAGAGAAAGAAATAAAAGGAATCCAAATTGGAAAAGAAGAAGTAAAACTGTCACTGTTTGCAGATGACATACTATACATAGAGAATCCTAAAGATGATACCACAAAATGACTAGAGCTAATCAATGAATTTGGTAAAGTAACAGGATACAAAATGAATGCACAGAAATCTCTTGTATTCCTATAAACTAATGATGAAAAATTTGAAAGTGAAATTAAGAAAGGACTCACATTTACCATTGCAACCAAAATAATTAAAAAACCTAGGAATAATCGTACCTAAGGAGACAAAAGACCTGTATGCAGAAAATTATAAGACACTGATGAAAAAAATTAAAGATATACAAACATATGGAGCGATTAACATGTTCTTGGATTGGAAGAATCAACATTGTGAAAATGAGTATACTACCCAAAGCAATCTACAGATTCAGTGCATTCCCTATCAAACTACCAATGGCATTTTTCACAGAACTAGAACAAAAAATTGCACAATTTGTATGGAAACACAAAAGATGCCGAATACCCAAAGCAATCTTGAAAAAGACAAACGGAGCTGGAGGAATCATGCTCCCTGACTTCAGACTATACTATAAAGCTACAGTAATTAAGACAGTATGGTACTGGCACAAAAACAGAAATATAGATCAATGGAACAGGATAGAAAGCCCAGAGAGAAACCCACGCACCTATGGTCACCTTATCTTTGATTAAGTAAGCAAGAATAAACAATGGAGAAAAGACAGCCTCTTCAATAAGTGGTGCTGGGAAAACTGGACAGCTACATGTAAAAGAATGAAATTAGAACACTCCCTAACAACATACACAAAGATAAACTCAAAATGGATTCAAGACCTAAATTTAAGATTGGACACTATAAAACTCTTTGAGAAAAACATAGGAAGAACACTCTTTAACATAAATCACAGCAAGATCTTTTTTGACCCACCTCCTAGAGTAATGGAAATAAAAACAAAAATAAACAAATGGGACCTAATGAAACTTAAAAGCTTTTGCACAGCAAAGGAAACCATAAATAAGACGAAAAGACAACTTTCAGAATGGGAGAAAATATTTGCAAATAAGCAACTTACAAAGGATTAATCTCCAAAATTTACAAGCAGCTCATGCAGCTCAATATCAAAAAAACAAACAACCCAATCCAAAAATGGGCAGAAGACCTAAACAGACATTTCTCTAAATAAGATATACAGATTGCCAACAAACACATGAAAGAATGCTTAACATCATTAATCATTAGAGAAATGCAAATCAAAACTACAATGAGATATCATCTCACACCGGTCAGAATGGACATCATCAAAAAATCTACATCAAAAAATCTACAAACAATAAATGCTGGAGAAGGTGTGGAAAAAAATGAACAGTGTTACACTCTTGGTGCGAATGTAAATTGATACACCCACTATGGAGAACAGAATGGAGGTTCCTTAAGAAACTAAAAATAGAACTACCATATGACAAAGCAATCTCACTACTGGGCATATACCCTGAGAAAACCATAATTCAAAAAGAGACATGTACCACAATGTTCATTGCAGCCCTATTTACAATAGCCAGGACATGGAAGCAACCTAAGTGTCCATCAACAGATGAATGGATAAAGAAGATGTGGCACATATATACAATGGAATATTACTCAGCCATAAAAAGAAACAAAATTGAGTTATTTGTAGTGAGGTGGATGGACCTAGAGTCCGTCATAAAGCGTGAAGTAAATCAGAGAGAGAAAAACAAATACCGTATGCTAACACATATATATGGAATCTAAAAAAAAAAAAAAGAAAGAAAAAAAATGGTCATGAAGAACCTAGGGGCAAGATGGGAATAAAGACACAGACTTACTAGAGAATGGACTTGGGGATATGAGGATATCCCCAAGGATATGGGGAGGCGGAAGGGTAAGCTGTGATGAAGTGAGAGAGTGGCATGGATATATATACACTACCAAATGTAAAAAGATAGCTAGTGGGAAGCAGCCACATAGCACAGGGCGATGAACTCGGTGCTTTTTGACCACCTAGAGGGATGGGATAGGGAGGGTGGGTGGGAGGCAGACGCAGAGGGAAGAGATATGGGGATATATGTATATGTATAACTTATTCACTTTGTTATAAAGCAGAAACTAACACACTATTGTAAAGCAATTATACTCCAATAAAGATGTAAAAAATAGATATAGAAATAAATAAAAAGTTAAAAGTAGATTCTATTGTACAGTTATCATATCTTAAAATGAGAAAGAGTATAATAGAAAAACCAAGAAATCATTTATGCAGGGTTCTTTAAATGAACTAAAATTGGGAATTCCACATATAGATAAATACCAGATACCTTCTAATTATATTGAGTTAGTATTTAAAATGTTTAAATTACAAAATGAAGGAAATATACTTTAACATTTATAAGCTCTCCTAAGTGATGGCAATTTTCAGCTTTGAAGTGATAGCAGAATTTAGAATGCAAAAGATAGGCTTTACAATATAGAAATTAAGACTATGCTATAAGTTTTCAGAATAAAAAGGAATATGGCCTGCATAAAAAATATTTATAGCAATTATAGCCACAGGTTTTATTATGTTATATAAATCATTTATATAATTGATAAGAAATACAAATATATTATAGATATATACATAGTGGCAAATCCAAAGGACAAATGACATGAAGCAACAATTCACATAATATAAATATAATTAGTATACAGACAGAAGAGAATATGCTTAACATTAAGTGTTATCAGATAGATTACAATGTAAACAACAATCAAGTGACATTGTTTTTCTCTCAAAATTAATTTTAAATCATGAGTCACCCTAATGATGGTGAGGTGGAAGGAAACAATGGCAGAATTATTTGTGATAAGATGTTAAGTATTCAAAAAGTAAATAGCAACCTTCACATATTATTTGATATATAGATATTAAATATGAAACTTATAAAGTCTATTTAGCAACAAAGAAAATTTTTCAGAAAATATATGTTTTTAAGCTTAATACAAAATTGTAACTATAAGACAGTATGTCTACATATGTATATAGATAAGTACTGGGGTTAAGAAGAAAAAAACTAATGTAATTTTGGAAGGAATCATGGCTTTATGAATAACAGTTTATCTTTCATTTTGTTTTAACTGATTGTAAAACAATATTAATTATAACATAATAAGTACTTTAGTTCTTATTGATGTTTGTGAATTATTTCCATTTAATTCTCACTATGACCCTGTGAGTTAAGAACTAAGAATGCCTTTCTAAGTGACTGAAGACATCTCTTTGCAGTGGATTGGTGGGGCATCTGCCCATTTAACAAAATTTTATTGCCCAATATGTTTTCAATGGCGACAAAAATAAAATAACTGCCACAGAACAAATGTTTGGAGTAGGATGATACATTATCAACATATTTCTATCATGTTCTATAAAATTAATGTGGCTATAACCAACTAAGTATGTTCACATCTATTTAATGGGGCAATGCATAACTCTTCCGGAAGACAAATTGCTAAATATTCTAAAGTTGCTGTGAGAAAAAGGGAAATTTGTTGTTAATTAATCCACTTTTGTCAATTTTTTCCAGTAATTGTAATGACTTGAAAGCAAACTACTGTAAGCATCTTAGCTCAAAAGACATCAAACATTAGTCCCACTGACTAAATCAAATACCACAAAATTCAAAGAATCATTTGGAAGAAATTATAACAACATGATTGCCAATATATGGACAAACATCTGTGTGTGGATACTAGTCTTGTAATTTTTCAAATAATAGTAATTTCAAATAATTGTTTCTGATCACAGCTTAAGTAATAAATCGACACAAGGCCACACGTCATAACATGCATGAATCTCAATGAAATATTTTACTTTATTTTGGTGTTCAAGAACACTATGCCTCAAAATCAGTCTCATATGAGTATATTAAAAAGCATATGTATCTTATTGGTTACATTTCTTAATAGGCTGAGCATCATAATAAAAAATTTCCATATTAATTTCAATATTTCTACACAAATACACAATATATTTATTTATATTTTTCTGATAACTTTACCCAATTCTCCAACTCCTTTCTTTGCTTTTTTAATTTAAGCTGCTTTCTCATAATTGATTTTGCTGTTTCTTCATGATTATACAAAATGGAACAGGGTAGAAATAAGAGGTAATAGCTAAACATATTAATTTAATGATAATATTTTATGCTGTGGTAGGAAATTACTGCTTTCTTTTCCAGAAACTCAATTTTAAAAGGGCATGTTACAGGATTTTTTTTTAACAGATGCCTTAGAAACTAGCTATAATGTCAGATTTCCCACCAGGAGCAAGTTAACTTACTGTAATGGATGCTCATTGTTACTTATGTGCTGTCACTATAGTTTTTTTCTTTCTGTTTTTTGCAAAATTTCCTTAAAGAGTATCTTTTCTCTTCCTTTTAGTAATTTAAAAACCAAGGTAAAATTGAAGAATTTTCTGAAAAAAAAATAAAGTACATGAAATATCCTAAAACAGTCCTAATTTTCATCAATACATAATGCATTTCAACTTTGCTGCCTCAGTGCTTCAGGTTTCTATATTTGTCTCAATGTCATGGTCTTTATGGCTAGAATTAGTGTCTTATCCAGGAATTTTTAGTTTTGCCAAAGCAATCATGATATCTGCAATCCTCATTTTTCTTGTTTCAGCTTAAAATGTAGTATATAAATCTATGAATTGATATTTTAAGATTTTCTCCCCCTCCTTTATATCAGGTTTGGTACTGAAAATTCTTGGGGAAAAGGCAAAATATTCAATCACTGGTGCTAAAAATGTTAGTTGATTCATATAAAAATTTAGAAACCTGTTTTATAACAACAACAAAAAATCAATGTATTAAATACTATGAAAAGCAAAACTTTAGTAATTTTAGTAGAAAATTTCAAAGAATATTGTATATTAACTTTACATCAAGTAAAAAGAATTGACAGACTGGTAGAAATATATGCAGGGCATATATGAGACAAAAAATTCACATCTAGAGCCTATAAAGAACTGACAAATCAATAAACAAAAAACTTTTTTTTTTTAAAGCACAATTCATTTGAGAAGGTAACTCACAAAAGAAGAAATCCGATTAACACCTGTCCTTCTGAAACTCTTCCAAAAAATTACAGAGGAAGGAAGGCTCCCAACTCATTCTTTGAGGCCACCATCACCCTGATACCAAAACCAGACAAAGATACAACAAAGAAAGAAAATTACAGGCCAGTATGACTAATGAACATAGACAAAAAAATCCTTAACAAAATACGAGCAAACCAAATCCAATACATTAAAAGGATCATACACCATGATCAAATGGGGTTTATCCCAGGGATGCAAGTATGCATCAATATCCACAAATCAATCAGTGTGATATACCACATTAACAAACTGAAGAATAGAAATGATATAATCATCTCAGTATATGCAGAAAAAGCTTTTGACAAAATTCAACACCCACTTATGATAAAAACTCTCCAGAAAGTGGGCATAGAGGGAACTTACCTCAACATAATAAAGGCCATATATGACAAACCCACAGTAACATCATTCTCAGTGGTGAAAAGCTGAAAGCACTTCATCTAAGATCAACAAGGTAGATCCATTCTCACCATTTTTATTCAACATAGTTTTGGAAGTCCTAGCCATAGCAATCAGAGAAGAAAAATAATAAGAGGAATCCAAATTGGCAAAGAAGAAGTAAAACTGTCACTGTTTACAGATGACATGATACTATACATAGAAAATCCTAACGATGCCACCAGAAAACTACTAGAGCTCATCAATGAAATTAGTAAAGTCATAGGATACAAAATTAATGCACAGAAATCTCTTGCATTCTTATACACTAACAATGAAAGATCAGAAAGAGAAATTAAGGAAACAATCCCATTTACCACTGCAACAAAAAAGAATAAAATACCTAGGAATAAACCTACCTAAGGAGGAAAAAGACCTGTACACAGAAAACTATAAGATACTGATGAAAAAAATCAAAGACAACACAAACAGATGGAGAGATATACCATGTTCGTGGATTGGAAGGATCAATATTGTGAAAATGACTATACTACCCAAAGCACTCTACAGATTCAGTGCAATCCCTATCAAATTACCAATGGCATTTTTTTACAGAACTAGAACAAAAAAGTCTTACATTTTTTTATGGAGACACAAAAGACCCTGAATAGCCAAAGCAATCTTGAGGGGAAAAAACGGGGCTGGAGGAATCAGACTCCCTGACTTTAGACCATACTACAAAGCTACTGTAATCAAGACATTATGGTACTGGCACAAAAATAGAAATATAAATCAACTGAACAGGATAGAAAGCCCAAAGATAAACCCACCCATCTATGGTCAACTAATCTACGACAAAGGAGGCAAGGATATACAGTGGAGAAAAGACAGTCTCTTCAATAAATGGTGCTTGGAAAACTGGACAGCTACATGTAAAAGAATGAAATTAGAACACTCCCTATCACCATACACAAAAATAAACTCAAAATGGATTAACGACCTAAATACATGACCACACACTATAAAAGTCTTAGAGGAAAACCTAAGAGAACACATTTTGACATAAATCACAGCAATATCTTTTTGGATCCACCTCCTAGAGTAATGCAAATAAAAACAAAAATAAACTAATGTAACCTAATTAAACTTAAAAGTTTTTGCATAGCAAAGGAAACCATAAAACAAATGAAATGACAACCCACTGAATGGGAGAAAATATTTGCAAACGAAGTGACTGACAAGGGATTAATCTCCAAAATATACAAACAACTCATGAGGCTCTATATCAAAAAATCAAACAACACAATAAAAAAATGTGCAGAAGATCTAAACAGACATTTCTCCAAAGAAGACATACAGATGGTCAAAAGCTCTTGAAAAGATGCTCAACATCACTAATTACTAGAGAAATGCAAATCAAATCTACAATGAGGTATTACCTCATACCAATCAGAATGGCCATAATCAAAAAGTCTACAGACAATAAACTCTAGAGGGGGTGTGGAGAAAAGGGAACCCTCTTACACTTTTGGTGGGAATGTAAATTGGTACAAATACTATAGAGAACAGTATGAAGATTCCTTAAAAACTAAAACAAAAACTACCATATGACCCAGCAATCCCACTCCTGGGCACATATCCAGAGAAAATCATAATTTGAAAAGATACATGCACCTCAATATTCATTGCAGCACTATTATTTACAATAGCCAAGACATGGAGGCAACCTAAGTGTCCATCGACAGATGAGTGGATAAAGAAGATGTGCTACATATATAAATGGAATGTTGCTCAGCCACAAAGGAATGAAATAATGCCATTTGCAGCAACATGGATGGACCTAGAGATTAGCATACTAAGTGAAGTAAGTTAGATAGGGAAAGACAAATATCCTATGATATCACTTATATGTGGAATCTTAAAAAAAATGATACGAGTGAACTTATTTACAAAACAGAAACAAGACTCACAAACTTTAAAAACAACTTATGGTTACCAAAGGGAAATGTGGCAGGGGAAGGATAAATTAAGAGTTGGGGATTAACATATACACACTACTGTATATAAAATATATAATAAACAACCTACTGTATAGCACAGGGAACTCTACTCAATATTGTTTAATAACCAATATGGGAAAAGAATCTGAAAAATAATGGATATATGTATATGTATAACTGAGTCACTTTGCTGTACATCTGAAACTAACACAACATTGTAAGTCAACTACATTCCAAAATAAAATTAAATTAAATTTAAAAAAAGAAGAAATCTGAACCTCTCCAACCACCTTTCCCTGCCCACAGTAGTCAAGAAATGGTCCAATGGGATATTATTTCACATCCAATAGATATGGCAAAAAATTGTTATTCTGAAAATATCAAGTGTTCTCAAGGATATAAAAGAGTCACTTTTATTTACAACTGATAGGAGTGTAAATTGTTCAAATCACTTAGAACCAATTTAACAATATCAAACACAGATGAAGTTTCAAATTCTTAGCAATTCCAATCAAGGTATGCACTCTAAAGACATTTTCACGTGTGTGTGCACACAAGGCATGTATTAGAATAATATCAGTGTTTATAATATTTTAAAATTAAAATAAAACAAGTGCATTTTAAATAAAATTTGGCATAAAATGGAATGTCATTAAGTGGCAAAAGTAAATAAATGGAGCCACAAGTCTCAGATTTTCAAATATAGAATGTTTAGTGCAAAGAGTAAGATGCTCAAACATTTTTGTAGTATGAGTCATGTTAATTTAAAAACATATAGCCAGGGACTTCCCTGGTGATGCAGTGGTTAAGAATCCGCCTGCCAATGCAGGGGATACTGCTTCGAGACCTGGTCTGGGAAGATCCCAGCTGCTGCGGAGCAACTAAGCCCGTGCACCACAACTACTGAGCCTGCGCTCTAGAGCCCACGAGCCACAACTGCTGAGCCCACATGCCACAGCTACTGAAGTCCGCGTGCCTAGAGCCCATGCTCAACAACAAGAGAAGCCACCTCAGTCAGAAGCCCGAGCACCACAACGAAGAGCAGCTCCCGCTCACTGCAACCAGAGAAAAGCCCGCACGCAGCAAAGAAGACCCATCGCAGCCAAAAATAAATAAATAAATATGTAAAAAAAAAAACCAAAACAAAAAAAAATATTTATAACAAATATAAAGGGATGCAAATTCAGAATGGAAGTTAATTTGGGGGCAGAGTGAGGGATCAGACAAACACAGGGGTTTCTAATAATTTTAAAGTTTATTTCTGAAGCTGGGTGGTAAAAAATGTGTGTTTAGTACATAATTTATATTTTCTAATGCTTAATATTTTCCATAATTAAAATACATCAATGTTTATTTGTCCATTTACGTAGGTATAATTCTAACTACACATTATCATATAAACACACATGATCAGTAGATAGAATTAATATACATTTAGTATAATACCTGTGTAAGGTTATTCACACTTGAAGTGGTTAACAGAAATAATTAAACAAGTTCAATATTTTTCCCTTATTATTTGAGGCCAACTTTCCTGTTTTGCCCTCTTTAAAAATAATCTTGGGCTTCCCTGGTGGCGCAGTGGTTGAGAGTCCGCCTGCCGATGCAGGGGAAACGGGTTCGTGCCCCGGTCTGGGAAGATCCCACATGCCGCGGAGCGGCTGGGCCCGTGAGCCATGGCCGCTGGGCCTGTGCGTCCGGAGCCTGTGCTCCGCAATGGGAGAGGCCACAACAGTGAGAGGCCCACATACCGCAAAAAAAAAAAATAAAAAAATAATAATAATCTTTATTAGGGATAATCAACTAATACTTATATAAAATAATGTGTTTTTACACTATGTAAACAGAACAGAAATATAAAAGGAAAGTTATTGCAGTTTATTTCTAATCTGTGTGTGATGACAGCTCAGTGCTGTGTCCTCGTTACAGGCCGTGAATCTTAAAAATCACAGTCCTGCTTCCTGATTGGAAGGGTTGTCTGCTATTTAAAAGCCCCATAAATCAGGCAGAATAATATTTTCTTTCAATAGCCTTTTCTGAATAAAAAGAACTTGCTCTGAAAAAAAATTAAGAGGGGATACACTGTTCATTAAGGTATTATTAACAATAATTTATATGAAAAGTTATTCTTTTTTCCAACCAAAGTGGATAAGTGCATAGTTATGAGCACTAGTAGAAGCAAGAACACCATGTTTACACTTAGTTACTGGTGTGAAATATCTTGTCCCCAGTCATGACTTCCATATCGGTATGCTATACAGGCCAGGAAGCATGGTGAAATTTATTTTAGGTTTACAATTTCCCCAACAAATATCATGCCACATCTCACTAATGCCTATCATTTGAGAGGTAATTTAAGTAATATAAGATCCCTCTCGCCTAATATATTCATTTATTCTATGATTCCTTATTATAACCAAACCCTTAGCTTCAATTTTTGATTTGAGAAAACAACCTTGGGTTTTCTCAGACTTTCTCTGACTATTTTTCCATCTTCTTTTCTATGACCCACCTATTGGATAATGTTTATATAAAATCCCTAAGTGCACTTATCTCTGTTTTATTTATTATTGAGAAACTATACACTGTGCACTGTGCTAATCTCTGATGATACTGTGTTCAAAATGAACACAATTTCTACTCTGCAGGAATAGGAATTTACAATCTACTGAGGAGAGAATGATTAGTAAACAGGCATTTCGACTCAGTGAGAATGCCCCGGCATGAGATCAGAAGTGACTGTCCTCCGAGGGGCATCTAACTCAGTTTTAGGAAGCTAATGACAGGTTTTTGGAAGAGGGGTCCATCAGCTGGGATATGAAGAATGTGCAGGAGTTAGACAAGGTGAGAGTTAAGGGTGGGGTGGGATGGGGAAAAGGTGTTTTAGGCAAAGGAGGGCAGCCTGGTGTTTTGAGTTGGGAGAAGGCATTTCTAACTGAGAATGATTATTTAGCTTAACATTCCCATCTGAAACAGTAACTAAATCCACGTATATAGTTACATAAAATGCATAGTGGACCCTCAAATGCCTTTCTCTTCATTCAAAATACTACAAAGCTTTTATTGCAGAACACATACTTAATCCCACTCCATATTCATCAATGTTTGAGAATTTAGATGCTTTAAACATTCTAATAAATAGTTGTTTGTGTGCTAAGCTATATATATATATATATATATATGTTACATATATGGAAGCATGTCCAACCATCCATTTCTTCTTAAAGATTATGCATTTCATTTTACATCTCACCCTCAACATCTAGATGAGTGCTTTGGAAATAGTGCACATTTAGAAAATATGCTTACTGATAATGAGTAAAAACAAATATCCTACTTAGGACTGTGATTAGGAAAATATTGGCAATGATAACTCCTTTAGGATTCTAGTAGTAATTAGATATTATCTTACTAATGCAATGTTTTCAATTATAAGAGATAAAATCGATATGTCATTGAAAATTAATACTCCTATACATATAGGAGTATATATGTCTCCCTCGGGTACCAACATACAGGCACGAATAATGAGGTTTTATATGGAATTACACGGTTTTTGTACTAATTGTCAATGACCAAGGCCCCTTAATGAATCAAGAAAATGCTATATAACTGACAATATATTTTTCTTTCTATTACAAATGTTTATTTTTTATCACTAAGTTTCTTTGAATTTTATCTGGCTAAAAAATAAATCTCAATATTTCCAAATAATTTTCCTTTTATTATTATAAAAAAATTCTGGTTCCAGTTAATGGCAACTAAACAAAAGTGTAGCAGATGAGGGAAAGTTTTCTGTCTCAAAATTTCATACTCAGAATGAAAACCAAAACTCCTACAGGAAGCTCAGGGATTTGAACCTCAAAGGCAAGTAGAATCAGGAATTTTAATGCTTCTAGGACACTCTTTCTTCATTTATTTTCTTTGATTCTTTATACATGCTATACACACTCTCTCTTTGCAGACCTGCACTTTCCACGTGGCCACTGACAGTCCCCAAGGTGTACATTTTACAGCTTTAGCCACCAGAAAGAGAGTACTTTTCTAGTCCCAAATACTCAAAAAATGGACTGTGATAGATCAGACTAGGGTCAAGTGTTTACCTCTGGACCAACGTTGGACATGGTAAGAGGTTACTACAATTGGATTAGCTTGATTCTGGGAGAAGGTCTGGAGGGGTACCTAGTGTATCATTTGGGTGGGGGCATTCCCAGCTGAAGGTAAGCAAGCTGAGTAGCTAGTTATGAGCATAAATGCTAATTGAATTTATCTCCCACTTATAATAATAACAAATATTATCCATCTGTTTGTTGCCTAGTGAATTTCAACAAACGATTTCCATATTCCTCTTTTAATACATGGAGGAAATGTTCTATGTCGAATGTATATTCTCTCTCTCTCTCTCTCTCTCTCTCTCTCTCTCTCTCTCTCTCTCTCTATATATATATATATATATATATATATATATATATATATATATATATATACACACACATATCCAGGAAAAAAAAAAGTTGAAAAACTGTCCTAGGTATCACTGGTGCTGTATAAGGATAACCATGCAAAAACAGGTTGATTAGTTTGCCTTTAAACTAGGAAAACCTGTCACAACAGATGTCATTCGTCATCTGTAGGAGGAAACTGAGAGACTCTCTAATAATTCAGCCTCCCATGCAGAAGCGTTGCTAAAATGAGAAAAAGCTTTGGTTAGGCCAACTGGAGAAATCTGGATTGATCAACATTTGTATTTTTCATTGTAAATGAATAAATTGTCATTTGATGTTTAACGAAGCATTCTCTATGAAAGTAATAAATGGGTATCCAGCTGTGTGGGACCCATGAACTCTTGGTGTGTTGACCAAAACAAATTGCTGATCCTGAAAGGGTGAGGACCAGGCCTGAGAATGTGGCAAGTTTACTGATGGAGAGAGAGTGTGTTGACGATTTCTGAGTGGTCAGTCTGTAGAATCTTTCAACTCCCTGTCTTAATGTACAGGGCCTTCAAAATGCAAAAGATGCATTTAATTTGTTTTGGTAGTTTTTCTATAAAAACAAACATTCAACAATTATTAAACACCCAGTTCCAGAGAAAACAGTGGAGCTTCCCCCACCCCCTTTTTATTTGTAATTGATTTCTAAGGGAAAACATTTTCATCACTTTTTAAGGAGGCCACAGTCTTCTTACAATTTAAGCATCAGACCCCTGATTGCATTTCATTCTGGGCTTACTGTGCACAGTCTGTCGGCTGCAAACATATATTTCTGCCAAGTTAAGTTTGTATACGTGTCTGCTTTTCTATATAATGGAATGTTTATGCCACCGAAGGGCTTCAAATGGCATAACTTTGGAATAAAAACTTGCAGGTCCCCGAAGTGACTCTAAACAGGATCAGGCAAAGCTTATACAGCCAAACAAATAATCTTAATCTCATTTTGTCTTTTTAATCCCCCCTTTTTTTTTAAAAAACAATGATTCTTAGTAAAGTTACAGAAAGCAGTTCTGGCAGCAATTTCATTGCTATGTTACCAGTAATGAAAAAGGAAATAGGAATCAGTCACTGATCATTAAATCTTTTTATAATCCACTAAAACATCACAGTTGATTTCTCCAGCCCTATTAAGCTCTTGTATTTAGGTTAAGTTTCTGTTAATAACATGCATCTCTCAATCACAAAACAATTTAAAACTAGTACCCCAACACTAGACTAAATGTTAAAATAATGTTTAGCTTTCATATAAATAGTATGGTAGATTTTACCTTTAGTTATTTATTTCTTTGCATTGCACTGAATGCACTGGTGGAACTCTCCAAAGTTATTTGTTTTCAAGTGAAAACAAATAAGTTAACTATATTCATTGAAGAGATAATATAATTTATTTTGTCTTATATCATTGAACTTAAATACACACTTATAAAGGCTATATAGTAACTGCCTACACACTATTGAAGTCTACAAGTTGTTGACACCATGCCCTCAAGTTCACTATTTTTCCACCTGGAATTCTCTCCCAGTCCTTCCCTGTCAATCAGTAGGCATCCTTTTTTCCCAAGGAGCAGCTGAAACCACATGCTTGAGAAACCCACACTAACTGAGACCATTCCTTTACCACATGTATACACTGTTTTCTAAGCAGCTCTTCCCCATGTCTCACGCTACTGCATGCTGTTTTGCAACAATCTCTGGTTGCTTCATATGTGTGCTATTTTTTTCCAAATAGGTTTTAAGTTTATTGTGTAAAGTTCTATATCTCCTACTTCTCCTTTATTCTGTGGATCACCTGTATATCCCACAGCAATTTGGCAATTTCTTATTGTCATACATAGAAGTCATAACAGGTGAATCAAGTTAAATTTTTTTTTTTAATTTTAAGCCAATTTATAACTTTTCCATGTCCCTAGCTAGGACAATCTGCATTCTATTCTTTCTCAATCATAGAGAGAAGAAGATATAAAGAATCATATTATATAGCCCTCTTTTTGAAACAAGACAGTATCATATGTAATATATAAATAAGTAATAAATCAAATAGGACCAATGGTTATTTTTTAATTCTAATCCTTGTTCTCCATCACAATAGAAAGATGTCAAAGGTTATGAATAAATGTTTATTAATTAGGTGAACAAAGTCAAGTAGGGTTAATTCTAAACCGTTGCTGAATTCAAAATGAATTGTTTTCAATGAATTGTTTTGAAATGTTTCCATTTCTGTTCGCATTATATTTGTGGAGTCCTTAAATTTTTGTTTAAAAAAATAATGGATCTTACATTATATACACAAATGCTAAAATCCTACTCTTATGTTTCTACTAAATCATTGAGTTTATACACTTAAGTTATGTTAATGATTTGCTGAAATATAGGTGGTACAAAGTTGTTTCAATGTCTTGGTAAAAGGTACTACCAACAAGCAAGAAGATGCAAAGTGCATAGCTATCAAGGATTTCATCATAAAAATAAACTTGGGCAAACACATATGAGTCAGTCTTTCAGCACCACAAAGTATGTTTTTAAATGTTTATCCTTAGATGTACAGAAGTTGTATCACTAGAAGGAAAAATATTGAACCAGAAAACAAATCTGAATAGAACTGTTTTAACATAATCAGTTCAATATTTTCTGAGTTTGGTCTGCATGCTTGAGTTGGCCTCTACTGTAATGTATTCAAGATTTGAAGAGTTAAGTCCTCAGTATCTTACAAAGAGGTAGTATAGAAGAGTTTGGACTCTGCTGCTAGACTTTCTGGTCAAATCCTGGATTTACAACTATTTACTAGCTTATAACTTCGGAAATTTCCTTAACTTCTCTCAGTTTCAGATTTGTCATCAAAATAATACTTTGAGAACTAAATGTCTTAATACATTTAAAGTGCTTAAAAGAATGTCTGGGATATAGTAAGTATTCAATACATTTCTATTATTATTATTAAGTTTTCACAAAAATCTACTTTGCTCTTGTTCTTGTTTTTTAAACATCTTTATTGGAGTATAACTGCTTTACAATGGTGTGTTAGTTTCTGCTTTATAACAAAGTCAATCAGCTATACATATACATATATCCCCATATCTCTTCCCTCTTGTATCTCCCTCCCACCCTCCATATCCCACCCCTTTAGGTGGACACAAAGCACCGAATTGATCTCCCTGTGCTATGCAGCTGCTTCCCACTAGCTATCTGTTTTACATTTGGTAGTGTATATACGTCCATGCCACTCTCTCACTTCATCCCAGCTTACCCTTCCCCTTCCCTGTGTCCTCAAGTCCATTCTCTACATCTGCGTCTTTATTCCTGTCCTGCCCCTAGGTTCTTCAGAATCTTTTTTTTTTTTTCAGATTCCATATATGTGAGTTAGCATACGGTATTTGTCTTTCTCTTTCTGACTTACTTCACTCTGTATGACAGACTCTAGGTCCATCCACCTCAGTACAAATAGCTCAATTTTGTTTCTTTTTATGGCTGAGTAATATTCCATTGTATATATGTGCCACATCTTCTTTATCCATTCATCTGTAGATGGACACTTACGTTGCTTGCATGTCCTGACTACTGTAAATAGTTTGCTCTTCTGATACTCATTGTTACAGTGTATCTAATAAGGAAGACTACAAAAAGGTCAATTCAATTTTCAATAATTCAAGTACTGCAGGACCTAAATACCTTTTTTACTCAATAATGGCCTTCCTTGAAAAAGTATACTTAGTGGACTGTGCTTTTTGGCTATGAAATTCAAATTCAGAAACATGCTTCTCCCTGTGCCCCCCTTAAGGAGGTGACACAGTTAATGCTGAACTGACATAATACTCAAGCTGATAATGGCTAGACTGCTATATACAGGCCAAAAACGAAAAAGAAAAATATTTCTTTTGAGTTGGAATATACTGTTCTTTAGGCCCTTCCTTCACCTGTTTCTGATTTCTACCTGCTTGCATGGCAACCTTCCTCCCTGAATCTGGGGTTCGAGTCTTTCTCTTCCCCTCTCTCTCACACACTACATTTCCTGGTCTTTTGAGGTCCAAGAACAAGTAGTAAAATCACAGATTTTCATACATTAATGCAGAGAACACATATATACATTCTTTTTTTATATTTTTTTCCATTATGATTTATCCCAGAATATTGAATAGTTCCCTGTGCTATACTTAAATAAAAAATAGATTAAAAAAAAAAAACAGAGAACACTAATCTTCCTAAACTTAATAAAATGATCAGATATCTTCAGTGTGGGGAATTTCATGGTTTATTTACAATATACTGGTCATGCTAAAAAGTTAAAATCTAACTGTAAAGCTGTATTATATTCAGAACAAAAAATTTCCAGATTTCTATATTCCTTTGCAACTATTTGATAGAGGCTTTTCTAGAGAATATTTGGTTACTTTGACACTTTGGGAAGTTTTTACTTTTTTTTTTTTTTTTTTTTTTTTTTTTTGCGGTACGTGGGCCTCTCACTGTTGTGGCCTCTCCCGTTGCGGAGCACAGGCTCCGGATGCGCAGGCTCAGCGGCCATGGCTCACGGGCCCAGCTGCTCCGCGGCATATGGGATCCTCCCGGACCGGGGCACGAACCCGTATCCCCTGCATCGGCAGGCGGACTCTCAACCACTGCGCCACCAGGGAGGCCCGGGAAGTTTTTACTTTTTAATGTAAAAAACTAAAAGCTAAATATGTGACTATTAATTTTAGATTCCATGGGACTTAAATTATCCTTGTTATTTCTGTTCCCGATTAATGAAATAGCAAGAACTCCAAAAGTGGACTTCAGTAAAAACAAACGGCATTGGAGAAAAGAAAGCCAGGAAAGGTGCTTCCCTGGTGGTGCAGTGGTTGAGAATCTGCCTACCAATGCAGGGGACACGGGTACAATCCCTGGTCCGGGAAGATCCCACATGCCGTGGAGCAACTAAACCTGTGTGCCACAAATACTGAGCCTGTGCTCTAGAGCCCATGAGCCACAACTACTGAGCCTGCATGCTGCAGCTACTGAAGCCCATGCGCCTAGAGCCCGTGCTCCACAACAAGAGAAGCCACGACAGTAAGAAGCTGCACACCACAATGAAGAGTAGCCCCCGTTCGCCGCAACTAGAGAAAGCCCGCGTGCAGCAATGAAGACCCAACACAGCAAAAAATAAATAAATTAATTAAAAGAAAAAAAAAAAAAAAGAAAGCCAGGAAAAGAAAATGCATTTAACGAAATCTATAACAGTGCAACTCAAGTCACAGTCATTGTGCTCTAGATCTCATTACAGGGACTAAGACATTTTCTCAGAAAATTTACTTTCCAGACTATTAAAATATAGTATGCAAACTGCCCCATTGTAAATGGAATCTAGTGATAACTATGTGCTTCTGGATTTAATTACACATGACCTGGACAATGATACACCTGGAACCAGTGAGGCATGGGCACCTGCTCTTCTTGTATGCTCATGATTCATCTCACTCATTTAATCCATAAGCACCTTGGGAAAATACGATTTCCTTTCTTCAAGCTACTTAGTGTTATACAGATCCCCTTTGTTTCTTTTTCCTACGTATCTTTCTTTTTGTTACAATTTCTTTGATTCTAAGCAACTTTTCATTATTATACAGCCTACGAAGCACCAAATGAAGTATTAAAACAGAAAACTAGAAAAGATCCATATTGTGCTTACCAACCTAAGTTCCCGCCAGAAGCCAACTCCAGGTGAAATTAATGATTACCCCTCCGCGCCATTTTGAGAGGGCAGGAGAATGACTGAGAGCTGGGGAGGTTCTAGGTGGGGAGGAGTAGAGAGATTGCATTCAAGTTGCATTATTATGTGAGCGTTTCTAGTAAACTGCCTCAATTAAACTAGAACAGGACCTGTATCTTCAAGCATCCAGCAGTTTGTTGCGATTTGTTTTCTCATTCTAAATGAATATTCACTTTTTCACCTAAGTTTGTAAGCACAATTTTGGACTCTTTTGTTATTTAAGAAGGCTAGGGTCCCTTTCTCAGAAATTGAATATGCATCAGGTCCCACAACACCTGGATCTGTCCCTTTGTCCCATATTGACTGATATTTCTGTGATCATTCACCTTCCAGCAGTGGTCTTCTTTGGTATTCGAATGAAAATCTTATTTGTACTAATAGCAAAAACAAATAAAAATTTTTAATTTTAAAGTTTTCAATGCATTTCAAAATATATTATGTGATGGGCCCTCACAATAAAATGTAATAAAGAAAATACTGATGTCACTTTCTACTACAAATGAAAGAACCTGAATTCACACATAATACTTAATTCATATAGACATCTTTTATTGAGCTCAAGCTGAGAAGAGTTAAAGAGGTGGGCTAGTGCTATTTTAACATGATCTTCTGTTTCTAAAATATGCATTATTTATTCTGAGAGAAACGGGGTGAGAATTAAGTTGGAAGGAAACGAGGTCCTGCATCATATTTACCAGTATTTTATTTACCCACCCTATACTAAATGCATGCCAAAAGAATACTAAATGACTAAATAACAAGAGAATTGAAAAGAACATTAAACATATCAGGCCTGTGAACACTAAATATATCCGGCTAGCTTTGAATTTTTTAAAATGTAGCCAGGATTTAATTGTTCAGGCTTGGGTTTTTTGTTTTGTTTTATTTTCAATTTTAACTAAATGACAATCATTTGTGTGTATGCTATCTTTCCCTAATATTTCAGTTTAAATGATTAAAAAAACATTTTACAGGATGATTGTTTTTATTTTTAAAATAAGCTGCATAGCTGCAGAGTCCCATAGAAAAATAGCAGCAATACCACACAAGGTGGTTAAACAGCTTATGAATTAAACTCCATATAAGCAAATTTCTTTGTAAGTAATTTATATTGTATGGTAAACTTGTATCCAACTAGAACAGCAAATTAAAACATTAATCACATCTGTAAAATTTAGGGCCTTGTGCATACAGAAAAAAATTATTAGGGAAATACATTTTCTTGTATTGCTGAAATAAATATTCCACATATGGAAGCCAGTCTAATCCTTCTCATTATAGTGTGGATGAAGATGAACATTAAGCCCATATAACATTTCTTCCTGAATTAGTCGATAGCTCATTTTAGTAGGTAGCACATATTTCCAAACCTGAAATGCCCACGTTCAGTCAGATTTGCAATCCCCTTTTCCTGCGCTGCTCAGGCTTTCCATCACTGTTAGGTAACCACTGTGTTTATTCCATATCGCATACTGATGAGATGGCAAAACAGTTACAAGCTTTCTTCCCTGCATTAAGCAGGTTGTAAGCCATGGAAAACGAACTTGCCCTGAAATTATCAAGCATTCCAGTACTCTGTAGCTGCACCCGTGCAGGCAGCCTGCCAAAAGACATCCAGGACATCAGCCCCTATTCTCAAGCACATTTTAATCCAGCTGTTCCTCACAAAACATCCAGCATGCTTTGATTTACTGCTCTACTTAATTAGAATGTAGAGTATGAGGGACCATCTTATGCACGAGATAAGCATCCAGAATGATAGTTTAAACTTTATAGAATGTGGTGGGGTTTTTGTTTGTTTGTGTGTTTTTTGTTCTCATAACCAGATAGTGAAATGTGTGTGCTGCATTTCTGGCATTAGCCAACTGAAACTAAATATAAAGGGTGACTATATGCAAAGAAAGCAAAACAGACATATTGCCAATCAGCATTCTATGTGCAATCAAGGCAGTGTCCACTTCAAGATGTCAATACTGAATGAAAAATACCACTAAGGGTACTCTGTTGAGCCTAAATTCAGGAAAGAAAAAAATAAAATGTTTTAAAATTCTGGGCTGCACATTAGAATGTTAGGGATTTGAATGGGATTCTGAGGAAGTTTTACAATAAGAAAGTAACTGTGCTACTATTAGGTCTTTCCTCTGAGGATACAGCTTTACTGAGAGACTAGTCCAGAAAGCTTCAAGCAAGCTCCTACCTGCTCTTACATCAGAATAGAGGAGGGTTTTCTAATACGTAAAATAAATTTCAAAACCTAGATTTAATTCTGCAGATGATAATTTTAAGGATTAGCCCCCAAATCCCTCACATCCCTTGCAGATGGAAAAGTGAGGATAAACATTGTAAAATACTAAAAAATTTGGTAATACTGGGTGTTTGGGGCTCTATGATAAATTAACACCATTATTTCACAAAATTATGTTAGAACTTTTGTTTGTTATTCTGTACCTAGTTACTAAGAAGAGATATTATTTCCTTAAAAGATCCAATATTATTGCTCCCCCAGAGGAGATAATACATTACATAGAACCTATACTTTAGAGACACATGTTACATAACCATGACTGAAGTAATCAATTGAATTTAAGGTGTTGTTGAATCCACAGAAAACATTAGATTTTCAGTGAGTTTCTAATCCATACGCTTACTCTAATTTTCACATCTGTTTTTTCTAATGTAAACCATACCAAGAGCTATAAGGAAAAAAAAAAAAAAAGAAAGAAAGGAAAAGAAAGAAAGATATTTTTTATATTTTCTCAGTAAGAGATACCATATTTTATAACTCATATATTTGGGGTTTAAAATATTATAAAGTTGCTTTTTGTAATATAAAAATTAAATAGTGTACAGAATATAGCTAATTAACATTGTATACTAACATGACATTAACTACATTATTTATTTTTCATGGACATATTTCATGACCAAGATAGGAACATTATCTTTTAAATAGCAACAATGTTGATGGCCATTTTCAGCAGAAGATACACACTCACTGCAGCTTATATTTTAGCACTTTATATTTATACATTTATAGAAAGTGGCATAAAATGTTTTTCTTCCAAATGTCCATTTCAATTTTTTTAATGGTTAATTTAGATTTCATGCTACTCTTTGGACAGTTATATAAAAAGTTTCACTGAGTTGTATATATGTGACACCAAAACCCTTAGTTTTGTAGAAAAATATTCAGCCAAATCTTGAGTTGATACTACTTAAGATGAAACACCTTTCAGATTTTTTTTCTAGCAAGTGATTGTTTCAGCACCAGGTATTCATTACCTGTATTCCTATTACAAAACCTACTCCTATCATTCCTGGAATTCCTAATCAATAAATGTTACCACATAGGTTTCCTAATATATACTGTGTAATTAAAAATTTTTGCTTATTAAGCAATAAGCATAGCGAGCAACGCTGCTCCATAAATGAAGGCATATAAGCAGAGATGAAAAATAAGAACAAGGAGGGGGAGGAAGAGGAAGAAGAGAATGAGGAGGAGAAGGAAAGAATTTAGGAACTGCAGAAATTTGCTTCAAACCAGGGCAGTGGTTACTGAAGTAGGATCCACAGAACAGTAGCTCTGTAAAATGCTTAATGACAACAAAACATAGGTCGTGAGGTAAAACACTCTGGATAACACTGCACATTATAACCTCCCTTGATATTTCACATGTATTAATATTCCAATACACATTAAAGGCTCAGCCAACTTCCCCAGTAGAGAAACAAGTTTAATTTTGTTAAATACTGCAGTAGGTACAGAAATGCACCACCCAGCTCCCCTTACAAGGAAATATGTGCTCCCAGCTGCAGGGAGTATGTACAGCCGACAGCCCCAGCCTTCAGCTGTGGGGCAACACCCTTCTGTTGTTTGGACCAGGAGTCCTGCCATGCTGAATCAATGCAGCACACTCTGACAAGCAATCCATGCTGGTCAGCATCCCTCCAGGTGTGCTGTTGTTTCATCCCAGCAGGCATCGCTGCATCCCATTCCACTTCTTCCTCTGTCCTGTCAGTCTTGCTTCCTCCCTTTCTTTGCACAGGTGTTGATCTCCCAAATTCTGTCTCAGAGGCTGAATCTATCCAACCTGAAACAACTATGTTCCTAATCTAACAACTTAGTTTGACCACATGATGCATTCCCTAGCACTTGCTTTGGGGAAAGCTGAAATAAAGGTTTGGAGGCAAAAAGATCCTTTACCAAGATTAATGCACAGGTTGTGCTAAATCTATTCTGAAAAAATTGACTCTTTAACTCTGCATCTCTGAGTTGTCCAGTAGAGAAATCAATGGACTTTTCTCTCCTTGACCTCATAACCTTTATACTTTTACTGCAAGCATCATCTAAATTTTTTCCTCTTGAATTAGAGATGTAATTTTGTGGCAAAAGTCCTTTATATTTCAGTTTTAAATGTGCTTTAAATTTTAATTCTAAAAAGTATAACATCCAGGGCTTCTCTGGTGGCACAGTGGTTGAGAGTCTGCCTGCTAATGAAGGGGACATGGGTTCGAGCCCTGGTCTGGGAAGATCCCACATGCCGCGGAGCGGCTAGGCCCGTGGGCCACAACTGCTGAGCCTGCGCGTCTGGAGCCTGTGCTCCGCAACAAGAGAGGCCGCGATAGTGAGAGGCCCGTGCACCGCAATGAAGAGTGGCCCCCACTTGCCACAACTAGAGAAAGCCCTTGCACAGAAACGAAGACCCAACACAGCAAAAAAAAAAAAAAAAAAAAACACAAAACAAAAACTCCTACCCTCAACATAAAAAAAAAAAAAAGTATAACATCCAAATAGTCACTTTTTCCCTGACAAATTATTGTCATCAAATGTGGAACATTTGACCTAAAGTTGGAACATTTTAATAGGTATAAAAAGAGTCCAAAAGATAAATATTTACCAGAACAAATTAAAATTCTTACATTCTGCTTTTATATATGAACTTTAATAAAGAAAAGAAATTATTCATCTTTTCTTGTTCTGAATTTTAGATAGGCCATGTTACGACAAGATGAAGACAAGTTGTAAACACACTAAGTATATATTTAGTGGTATTTAAGATATGGTTACACTTAAGGTTTGAAATAAGGTTAATTTTAATGATCATTATTTTATGTATATGTTTTGAATTTTTCAGTTCTGAGGTTTATTTGGGGTTATGTATGAGATGATTTTTTCAAATGTCTAGTGAACAATTTCCCTAATCTATTTTGACAAATACAATAAGCACTGTTACCATTGCTAGGTAATAACAGACATGTTCTATCTCCAAGTTGTATAGACATGTTCTAGCTCCAAATGTATACACATTTATTAATCATGAACATATTATACAGAACATATATTTAGAGCTTTCAGCCAAAAGTAAACAAAGAAATGAAAAAAATGAACCAGAATGACTACAAAACAACAACAAAACAAACAAAAAACCATGAGATTCAACCATCGTACCAGAGTAGAGACGGTGGGTGTGGTGACAATGACCATTTCTCTAATATCAGTAGAACTTCAATTTCCTTTCATTTTTGGAGAAAGGGTGGAGTCTCAACACTTTGAACACATTTTGTCATGAGGGCAAAAAGGGATGCTAAATGGATTTCCTCAGGCTTACATCATACAGTCTATGCTGCTAGGTGTACCAGTCATACAGTTGCAAGTAAGCTAATGAAGAAATTAAATCACTTTCCTTTTTTTGTCTCTTTCTTAAAGAGGTTGCATTTTGTGCTGACAGTGCATAGCTGATAAAATAGCAATTTTTGAAAAGCTTGCTCATTTAGCTACTCTCAGAACCCCTGCTGACATCACTGACATTTTCTCCAAATATGCAAATACTGAAAGTCACTTTCTAAGATGCATGCATATATTTCCAAAAATGTTATTATTTTATGATCAACTAGGCATAAATGCAGAGGCAGACTAGTTTACTGGCTTTGTAATGCCACATTCATGAAATGACTTTTTTAAAAAATGAGGTTTCATAGGAATCTGTCACAGCCTCGTAGATCTTTAAAGGTGAGTTATTCCTTTTATATAGAGTGGGGGTTATTTTAAGGCCTTCCCATTATATAAACATAAAAATAGGAGTAAAAGCCCATAAGCTCAGCAAACTCAAAACTGGGTGACAATGGCAATATTATCATTAAACTCAACACACAACTTTTAAAATATAATGCACATGCAGTGGGCACGAATACTATCTTATTTAAATGTCTGTATTAAGCACAACCACTCTCTGCTAGAAATGGGGAAAAAACAAACAAGTCATATTCATCAAAGTAATTGTGTAGGTACTTTCAGTACCAAAATGCCTAGAATGAAGGATTGAACTGCTAACGGCAGCAGTGACAGCCATGAATCATGGTAGGCTACTCCGGGGCCTTTACCACCATAAAACAAAAGATGTAGATGAAAAATGCTGCAATTAAGTGATTTGATTTCTGCCCCCTTTTTCCAACTGCATTCGTGCATGGCTGCACAGCAAAGATTGATGGGAAAAATTACTCTACGTGATCTCTGACAGAGCCTTGGAACAATTCTATAAGGGAGAAACATACAAATCAAACCAGCTTTCTTGTATTCAAACAAAATAATACATATAAAGCAAATACTTTAGCCTATATCCAAAGCACCAAAATTTGCATGCACACATAAATTGTTGAGAAATGCTCTGCTATCAAAACCAAACTCATGGATTTTCCAGCTAGTTGGGTTATACTGATATTTGTTTAAATAAATGTTCAATCAGTACTGCTGAGTGGCATCCTCAATATGTCTGTGCACCGAGAACAAATTACAGATACAAATTTGTGGAGGTAAAACATTCTTATCTTTTATATCAATAAATTATTAATGAAAATACGCACAAAATAAAATAATAGAAAATCTCACTGACTGTTCAACTCCCCTGTCATTATAGTCATTTAGAAGGGCATTTTTAGCGGGTATTCACAACTCAGTTGGGGTCCGACATACAAAATAATCAGACTTGAACGCCAGGGAGTATTTTACTGTGGTTGGTATGTACATTTAAAAGATGCGAAATTTGCAACATCCACTGAATAAAATAAACAATACTGCTCATATGAAGAAAGGTATTTCTTATCAGAGGCTAAAGTGAAATTACGTGGGTTTCATTTCCTGAGGAGAGACAGTCATTCAACCACAGTTTACTGTAAGAAATGTACAATTAATTTAATTTGAATTTATACAGTAGAATTGCCCCCTCCATCAAAAGGGAAAAACATGTGTATACTTGACTTTGTCATGTGTACCGAGGCTATATTTAATCGCTGCTAGTATAGTGATGTTGAATTGGGTAAATTCTTACATTCTATCTGTAGACCTTTACATATCTGTCTTTCAAGTACTGTGGTATTTTACATAATGAGTTAGAGGTAGATTTTGCAAGACAGTAAATATTTTCACTTCTTCTATTGATTTCTGCCTCATCAGGACTCTAAAAATATGTTGTACTGAAACTAGTATTTTACTATGGCTTTTCAGGGAGTTACTTTAAAAAAATGTGTAGCCACTGCTTATGTGCTTAATTGTTGTGGTTCTTTCATCGTCTATCAAGATAGGAAACCCCAGGGTCCCAGGGCCAGAACTCATTAGTGGATTTTCTGACTTTAATAATGAGGAAATCTGTGACATACCAGCATGGTTTGATAAAATATCACACACTCGGAAATCAGGAGACCTGCATTCACCACTAATTAATATTAGGTCGAACTATATGAAATTACTATTTTTGTAGGTCAAAAACAGCTGGCTATCACAATTATTGATACAAGTGGTTCAACCTATATTACTTTGGTAGAGGGTAAGCACGCAGCTTCAATTTCCTCACGTGTAAGCAGGCAAAGTGACCATTTCGTATTCTTACAAGTAAGTATTTACTTAATATACGTTATTCAAATTTTATATTTTTATCTTCATCTGATTGGTAAATAAATCTTATACTTTACCAATGATCACTAAATGTCAACAATTATTATGAATTCACTAAGTATCTTAAGATGTAATTAAGATATACATTATCTTCAGTATGTATTTTGTAAGTAATCAAGGTAAATCTAACTCTATAATAAATTCATTCAGTGAAATTTCTTCAAGAATTCATTTAGTCCTTCCATTTATAAATGGGTTTTTAGTGTATTTATTGGGACACATGAAAGCCTTTTCATTTAATTTTTAATAGGCCATCCCTTTCTTGTATAAAAACAAGAAGTATAAGTAGAAAAAATCATGCCTGAAGACGAAATGGAAATTTAAATATAATCATGATAAATGTGCTGTAACTGAGCTAAAACTTTGGCTCTGAGATTCCTGGAAGACTGAGTAAAGAGGGAAATAATGTTGATGTCTTTTTATATGTTTTATCTTTTATGTTTAGATTCTTAAGGTCAGGAGGCATACCCTCTAATTCATTTGGATATTCTAAAGTAATCACCCCTCCTTTTTCTCCTCCTCCTTCTATTCACCATTTTTCTTCTACAATGAGACTCTTGGAAGCAACTAAATAGATCAGTATAGAAAGCTATATTCTATAGAGAATTCTCATTGTTACATTACTTAATATTTTACATTTTGGGACATAGTGGTATATGTGAAAATGCTTGCAATATAACCATGTATTGAAGATAGGGTCATTTTAACCTTTAAATACTCAGCCTCCTGATAGCAATACATTTAAGTTATTTTGTAGAAATAACAAAACCGTAGTGCTATCCTAAGAATTTTAGACTATATCCATAATGTAAATGATAGTATCTACTAAAGCTAAAAAACGTAATATATAAAAATACCAATTTTATACTATTTTTATGTTTTTCAATAAGGTATAACTGACACACAAACATACAATATGTTTTAAGTGTATAATTTGAAAAAATTTTGGCATAAGCACACAGGCATGAAACTATCACCACAATCAAAATAATGAACACATCCATCAGACCCAAGTCTCATCAAGCTCTTTTGCAACCTCTCCCACCTGCCTCCCTGTTCCTCTTACTGATGTGTCTTCCTGTGTTTGCATTTCTATAACTTTTATACAAATGGAGTCATGTAGTATGTCTTCCTTTTTGTCTGGCTTCTTTCATTCAGTATAATTATTCTGACATTCTTCCATGCTGTTGTGTTTATCAACAGTTCACCCTTTGTCAATCTGAGTAGTGTTCCATTGTATGGATTCACCACTTTTTAAAAAAATCTGTTTACCTGTTGATGGGCATTTGGGTGGTTTCTAGTTTGGGCTATTACAAATAAAGCTGTTATGACCATTTGTATTTTCTCTTGATACTGTTAAGAGAATGAAAAGTCACAGACTGGGAGAAAATGTTTGCTAAGTATATATCTTCTAATGAACATGTATTCAGAATATATAAAGGAATCTCAAAACTCAATGATAAGAAATCAAACTACCCATTAAAAATGGGTAAAAGATTTGAATAGGCACTTAACCAAAGAAGTTATACAGATGTCAAAAAAGCACAATTGAAGGTGCTAAAAATCATTAGTCATTAGGAAAATGTAGACTTAAATCACAATAAGATATCACCTACTGGAATGGCTAAAATTAAAATGAATGGCCACACCAAGGGTTGGCAAGAATGTGGAAGAATTATCAAATTCCATACAATGCTGGTAGGAATGTAAAATGTTACAACCTCTTTGGAAAACAGCTTGACAGTTTCTTAAAAAGTTAAAGATATACCTATCACATGATTCAGAAATTAACTGTGAAAACTGACTTTATTAAAAGACTATCATTAGCAAGCTTGAGGCTAAGAAAGAATAATGCTTCTGGCTTGGCATACTTTCTGTTAATGTTTACCTCCATAACCTTTTAACAATACAGACTTTATATACCATCTATATGTCATTGATTTCCAACTTTATGGCTTATCCATCGTACTCCAATGTACATACAATGCTTACTTGATTAGCCCCTCAAAAGTAGTTTTCTTCTAGGTTTCCCATCTCAGGAAATAGTACTACACACCTAGTTGCTTGACCCAAAATTCTAGGAATCATACTTGATGCCCTCCCCTCCCTCACTACTCCCCTCATTGTTCCCCATACCCAATCCATCAACAAGATCTGTTGTATTTACCTCCAAAATGTGTCCAGAATCTGTCCAGTTATCTCCATTTCTGTTTAATACTTCCCTAGTGCAAACTTCCATTATCTCATTATATTGCTGTAATAAATTTCTAAGAGCTCTCTTTATATTTGCTCAAATTCCTAATTTCTACAGTCTATCCTTCCTACAGCAGCCAGAAAACTCTTTTTAAAACCTAAATTAGATAATATCACACCCCTTCTTAAACCCTTAAATAGCTTTCCTTTGCAATTTCAATAAATCCAAACTCTTCACAAAAACCTAGGTCATCAAATTTTGGGCTCTTGCATACGAAACTCAACTCTCTCACTACTCCAGGCACAACTGGCTTTCTTTCTGCTCTTGGAACACTAAGCTCATTCTCACATTTGGGCAGTTACACCAGACCTAGTGCCCCCAGATCTTTCTTATACCTGGTTCTTTTTTGCTATTCAGTCATCAGCTCAAATATCTTCTCTCCAGTGAAGTTTCCCTGACTACCAAATCAAAATTAGCACCCCTCCATCACCCCTTATACTATTTTCTCATTCAATCACCATGCTATCATATTATTTTATTTTCTTGTATATTGTCTGTCTTGCTTCCTCTGGGACATTGTCAATATTGTCAAAATATTGAAATCTTGTCAATATTGTTTATCCAGTGCTTAGGAAGTAGGGGGGACAGTCAATTAATATTTAATGAAGAATTCTTTTTTGGAAGATACATTTGCATGGAAATTAAAGGTAATTTTACCTCCCAAATATCACTTTTTATGTGTCTATTTTTTATATTTATTTGCTTTACTTATGAGAAAAAATATAAAAACTGAGATTAAAAAGAAAAATAGAAACACACTAAATTTGAATGCAAAATTCTGCCATAGAGTAACAGGTCTTATACTTTTCATTTTAAGTAACTGGAAGGTTAGGGAACTGTCACTTGACATGGCAGTCATTCTGGGGAAGAACTAAAGCATTAAGCAGGCACACATACTACAGTCTTCTGTCTCAATTAATCAAGTTTATAGCAGCCACATGTAGCACCACCAGATGCTGGAATTTTTAGTACCTAGAAAATCTTGACTTTTTACCAGACACCCACTAACTGGGGGGTGGGAAGTGGAGGAAGCATAGCAAGTTACACTATTTCTTTTTTTTCCACAAGGGGTTAAATAACAGGTATTTGGTCAGCTTCTATAGCCCCAGGAACAAATATTTCCTTTGATTAGTCCTAGGAGCTTTGGATGTCATAGGACCTGATCCAAAGGAAAAAAATGACAGAACCCTACAAAAAATAACTTTTCTTTTCCATGGGTGATAATTCTTAATGGTGACACTATCCTTGAAAGTCATCCTTTCCTTCCAAAATGGCAGTTAATGTGGCATTCAGAAGAAAAGAAAATGACCCTTTCATGCAGAAGATATGAAAAAATGGAACCAGCAAAGTCAATGAATCTAAGTGACTTGCTGGCCATGGAAGTGAAAAAGCATCCTTAATGTATAGCCAGCCACAGAGCACACAGCTGGAGTGAAGAGGAGGGAAACATAAAGCAGGGACATGCAATGGCCACAGGAAAAGTAAGAGAGCCCAGGACAGTGGCCCCAATGAGAGGAAGTGGTGAGAGAATAATGGAGAAGAGTCCATTTAGTGTGCCATTTCCAGAGACAAATTGTGTAGGGAAAAGTGGAAGAATGTAAAAGGGCTAGCAGTGAAAGCAGCAAAGACCTTGAACTGATAAAAATGGAACATTGAAAAAAGGCAATCTACAGATTTCACCCTACCTCATGTGGGAAAATGGGCCAGAAGAGGCCTATTGAGAAAACCAAGCATAATTCATGTTATAAAGAGAGTTTAAAAGGGGAAATTAGCATCTGTACCACCCACACTCAGTTATGTTTAGCTTAATTGATTCATAAGTATGGCCATTAGTTTATACATGATGTAAGATTTGCTTATCTATTATATAAACTCATTTTTAATTTAAGCTTAAATTTATAAACCTTATCAGATAATTGGCTATTTCCAATATAGTAGAGCTTTGAATACCAATCAAATGCCATGAAGAAAGGACAGAATATTCTTGATTTGATTTGCTATAACCCAACTTCCCTAACAGAGTAGATAGAGAGGAGGAAAATAAATTGGAATATTGAAAAGGCATGAGTATAAATGAATAAAATGAAAAATACAAATTACAAATGAAGGAGAAAATGTTTCTTTTCTTTAGCATGGGACCAATAGGGAATATCTTACAGGAAGTATCAGTAGGAGCAGAAGAAAGTGGATAGGTTTTTCTTTGGAGCAGAAAGTAACCTAGACTCTCTGGGAGATTGAGAAATGTTTCTTTTCTCCTGGGTTTCTATTTCTCTAACTACATCAATCTATCCACCTACATCTATCTATCTAAAAAAAAAAGTCTAATTCTTTCAGAAATCAGATAGCTACAAAAACCAAGGGGGTAATACAGAATTTACCTAGAGTTGGAGAATATGAATATGATTTGGGAAATTAAGTCAAACAAGAGCAAAAGATTATCCTAATTTCAACGACTGTCTACTAAAAGTTCCAAATTGCCTCAATTCATTTTCTTTTTTATGTAGTAAACTCACACCAACTTACAGTCAATGAAGTAAAAACATATTCAGTATTAACTCAACAAACATTTACTGAACCTTCTCTTTAAGAGGATATGCTTGGCCCTATGTTCAGGACCATCATTCCCTTGGAGAGGAAGAAAAGAATTTTGATTCCATTCCATATCCCATAAACTAAAATGTAGCATTTAAATTCCCAGTGTGGATATGAAGCCCCCAAAACAAAATTATACTTTTGATCACAGATTATCCCTCAAAACTGTTCAGGCTTTACTTGTTTATTTTTTATTTTTTTTATTTTTATTTTTTGTGGTACATGGGCCCCTCACTGTTGTGGCCTCTCCCGTTGTGGAGCACAGGCTCCGGACGCACAGGCTCAGCGGCCATGGCTCACGGACCCAGCCGCTCCGTGGCATGTAGGATCTTCCCGGACCGGGGCACGAATCCGTGTCCCCTGCATCAGCAGGCGGACTCTCAACTACTGCGCCACCAGGGAAGCCCCAGGCTTTACTTTTTAATGCATTCTAGTATATAAAATGTAAGGTCTTTAGTAACTTTAAATAGATTTAATGAAAAAATGTTATTCAATTAGTTTCTTTTAGTATATTTGATCCATGATATTCAGAATACTAATTAATGAGTTTTTAAAATGTAAGGACTCAGGGATTTAATAACGTGAAACTTCTTTTACTGAAAAATTAAACTATGGCTATATTCACTATAATTTGATAGTTCATATGATGTAATTACTATTTTTAAGTTCACATGTCTTCAAATCTGATGTAAATGGCTTCACGGAAATAATACTTTAGCTTGTAAATTCATTATTTTAAAATTTACTATACATCAGGAGTTAAGCTGAAGATCAGCCAAAATCCACATTTTTTCCAGTCATATAATCTAAATATATAATAAAATGTATAATGTCATTTTATCTCAAACATTTTACATTTAGTGGTTGTAAGTTATATACTAACCAATCTTGTATGAGTAAATGCATAGTGTTAAAACATGACTTTTTAAAACTAAACATATTTAAGAGAGTATGTAACATTAAGAGGATCAGTCTTTAAGATTTTTAGAGTAGGGATAAATATAAATGAAACTTAAGAGCTTAATTTTTACAACTTCTCAAATATACTGAATTAAACAAATTTCCTTTATTTAAAAAATTGTTTATTCTTTTTATCATCACTTCTATAGTACATTTACATATAACCTACATATTTCCTGGAAACAGTCAAAAGTTTACAATTATTTTTAACAAAAATAATTAACTTTCTTGAAAACTATTTCCCTTATAAAAATATAGATACACAATTTGTACAACTGAAGTTATGAGTGATAGATTAGCATTATTATTAAAGAGTTATATACACCTTGGACAAGAAATATTAACAACATTAATAGTTACCATTTATTATGTGCCTACTAAGTCCCAGACCTTATCCCAGGCCCTTTGCATATATCATTAATACTCACAACAGCCCTGCAAGGTATAGTTTCTTTTTTCATTTTTACGCTGGTACAACTGTGCTTCAGTCCAGGTAAGCACTTGAATGAGGCCAAACAAGTGGAAGAGCTGGAATTCAACCTCAAATCTCTGTCACTTCTGTCTGGGAGCTTTGACTGTATTCATCTATGATAAATTACATGCAGATATGCTTCCTAATTTTTCAAAATTCACTATCAATTAAAATGTATTCCAAAAGAACATCTGACAACAAACCAGCCACAGGCTTCATTAAAGTGCTGAGACCTTTGGGGACCATGCTGCTGATATTAACAATGCCCAAAGTTTGAATTTGAAAACTTCACTGTTTGTAGTATAATCATGTTAGTTGAGACAGAAGTGATTCCAATTTCATTTTCAAACACGTGTTTTAGACTACTTTTGAAAAACGAGGGGTAGCTGTACTGGGTAACTACTGTGTGATACCCACTCCAGTAGAAAGTTATACTTACACTTCATAATACAAATATACACATTTATTACTGTGGGTGGCTAAGTGCTTCAAATGCATTATTTAACTTTTATAACAACCTGTGAGAAATACTGTTATCATGATTTTACAGGTAAATAAACTGAAGCACGTAGGCATTAGTCAGTTTACCCATAGCCAAGTAGCTAATGAGTAGAAAGGCTAAGTTTAGATTCCAAATTTGCCCATCTCCAAAGTCCAACACTCACCACTAAGCTATCCTGCTCTACATACAGTGGCCTTTAGAAGTGGACATCATTCAAGTTTCTACACACGGTCTAGGGTATGGGCCCGTGATCATACCTAGCTGTGGGCTGAGCCTATAGTAAGAAAGGCAGTGGCTGCAGCTGTGTTTTGGCTTCTTGCCACACTTCAACTCAGGGAAAATTCATTTCTTCACTTCAAAAGTGAACTGTATTAGGTAATCTCTAAGATCCACTAAAGCAATAAGAGTATTAAGATCCTATTAATACATTTTATTTTATGTCACTGAACATTGTAGCTAAAAGTATAACCGAGGTTTTGTTGTTGTTTTGCTATTACTTCTGTCCCTCCCCATAGGCACTGTAGAGGTTTTAAGCATGAACAGACTGGAGACACAGAGAGCTGGATCTTAACTCCCACCCTGTTCTACTAAGGCATGCGTGACCTTGGGGAAGCAGCCCAGCCTGTCTGTGCTTCTGTTTGTTAATCTGTAACAGGAAGAAAATACCAGTACCTATCCCAAAGGATTGTGTGAGAAAAAAAATATATAAAAGTGCTTGGCACAGAGTAAACTCAATAAAAGTTAACTATTATTATTTGGAATTATTATTATGTTATGAGACTGAAAGGTTATATTATACAATTTATGTTTAATTGCTAAAAAATTCACAAAAAAAGTAATTAGGGCAAAATATTCACTGCTAGTACACTCTGGATGAATTTTAAAATTATATTTATATATGTATATATGTGCATGTGTATTACACACGTGTGTCTATGTATATGTGTGTATGTACACATGTAACACATATACACATTCCCCTAGCATTAAACATCTACTTAAACATTCAGTTTTTACTTGCATTTTGGTCTCTTTTTTCTCCAGTATTTTTAGATGGTATGGCTGACAAGATCAGCATCAGACTTAGATAGAATGATAATATGCAAAAGCACACAGAATTCTCACATGTATAAATGCTGTCTAGTTATTTTAAGATGTTTCGTGGAAACTACTAAAGTGGTGGGGACGGGACAATGATGCATCAACTGAATTAATCACTATCATCACTCTTCTAAAGAAAAAACAAAGCAACTTCAGCACACTCAATCATCAGGAACACGAAGAGAATGGAGCCGCATAAAACCAAGGCTGGGTCACCGTTCTGGGTAGGCCATGTTGTTAAAAATTTGCTCCACAGTTCCCGAACTCTGAAATTCCTCTTTATAAGTATCATAGAGGTTTTTGTTTTTGTTTTTGTTTTTAAATTTGCTCTCTTGTTTGTTTTTTATTTGTTTTGTTTATTTGTTTGCTTCTTTACAAATAGAAAATGCAACTGTTTTACAGGACTGTGGAAAGCTTTGGAAGGAACCAGATATTTGAGCCTGTCAATGAATTTTACCTGATGGTGAAACTCAAAATGACACAGATAGTAAGTTTCAAAGACACATGGTTGAGAAAGGTAGCATTTTTTTTTAATGCTGGCAATTCTAAGAAGATGTGAGGCTGTTTAAGTCTCACCAAAACTCAGCCATAAATATGGAAACAATTCCATGGCTTCCAGTTTTTTGTACTTTTTCCATAGATATGATTGTTTGCCATTGATCCAAATGCATTTCTGTCCCACATACTGTTAACTAAAGAAAAACTCAGATAACAAGAATATCTTTATAAAGGGCTATGAAAATAAGGAATAGCCTCCACATTTACTTACTTTAGCAAGAACATAAAAAGATAACACAGTCAGTTAATCTCAGATATTTCACTTACTATTTAATTAACCACAGTCTAATATTTTGCCCTGTGTTTTATTTCAAAATATAGCAATGTTAAAAAATGATTATATTATTGTTAGAATTAAATATATGGTAACCAATACAGTTGAGGCAAGTATATAAATTGATTAGGAATAAATGGCTGGTTTTGTGGATTTTTAAATTTTATATTATTTTACTCTTTATATATGTATGCTAGGTCATCTTATGAGATATTTTTCCCCTTCATAGAACACTTTGCAAATGTTATCCTATAGATCAATGTTGGACTTGCCACTACAGACCACCAACAAACATAATACTGCAAAGATGGGATATGCTGAAGCAGCAGCTGTTAGTAGTTTCTCACATATGTGTGTGAAAGGAGAGAAAGAAAAATCTTTGTGCATTCTAGTTCATTCATAGAGCTTTGGGAATTAATTACAATTATACTGCTCAATACTAACAGTGAGAATCAGGAAACAAATATTGGGGTATAAATATAAGAAGTGAGACTATAATTTTATGTCTGCCTTCACTTACATTTTTATGTATACCTTTATAATATGTATACGTTTCATATTCATGTATAAGCATATATTATACATACATATATATTATATTAAATATAATAAAAGCTATTTCAGTATATATGAATAAGACAAAATAAAGGCAAATAAGTCACTTCTAAACAAAATAGTCATCAAAATATACTGCATATGTTCTATTTGGAGGGTATGATTCAAATTATAGATATCAGAGTTAGCAACAGTCCTCTGTTTATACCATCTGAAACAGCAGAGAGATGATCACTTAGCTTTGTTTTGGTTCCAATTCATTTTTTTTCAAGAATTGTAATTAAAAACTGCATTAATGCCACCAATTATGGCCTCCAAGGGACCAGAAACCCCATGTTACTCCGTGATGGAACACAACTGAGCTGCAAACATCCATTTACCATTATAATACTCATTAATCCTGCCCAAAACAACTCATTACGGGACTTCAAGGAAATCATCTCATAGGCAAACACAGCACAGAATGTCATTGTATTCCTCACAGCAAAGTTGCAGAGGTGCAAACTGCTCAATGTCACTAATTTATGAAGCTTGAAAACTATGATTTCACTTTTTATCAAGCTAAGACCTTTGTGTGAAAGAACTGGGCTAACCTCTCACCCTTAAAATCTTAATCTTAATAAGTAAAATCTTAATAAGAAGCATTTTGACTTACAATCTCAGTAATACAAGCCTGAAAATTTTTACTAAACTACCTATCAAATTCTTCCAGAACCCAATCTCACCTCTTTGGACATCAACACCTCCCAAAGCAATGACAAAATTCCCATCACATCCACTGTCATCTTTCTGGCTGGATCTAAAATAAAATATAAACCCTCTCTCTTTCTTTAGTCAATTGAATATATTCAAATATATCTGCTCCTTTTTCTATCCCTGGCTCCAGGGAGGTGCTGCAACCAGCATGATCTCTCTGAATGCTTATTGGTGATTTGATGCCACTGCTCTAGGTGACAAATCAAGTCCTAAAATACCCTGCAGCAAACAAAACTTAGAGTTGTAAATTATCATTTTATAAGCAATTATTACAAAGACGAACGATAAGAGATTTATTTTACATACATGAACAATGATCATGTTTCAAAAGCAAAACAAACTCTTCTCTTTCTCTTCAACACCGTATTTCCTCTGATATTTCAGCACTCTTTGCTTAAGAAGAAATTATCTAAATGTGGTGTCTGAAAAAATTTTCTGAAGTAAGCTTAGATAAAATACAAAGAAGCTAATTTAAAAATATTTGGTTATACTTATTGTCGTTTTACAGGATTTGAAAGAAAGGAAGAGAAAAAAAGTTGTAAGAAAATTTTTCTCCAGTGACTATGCATTTTCTCTCATAAAATTACTAGAAAGAACTGAAAGTAAGTGATAATATGCAGTATCTGAAAACTAATAAGTGACCACCTTTAATCAAGATTATTCTCTTAGAGTTTAAACCAAACTTACTTCAAATGCTTTTAAAAATACCTATTCCACACAATTCTAATATAATAATTAGCAATATTAGTCAAAATTGGTTGAATCAGTAGCAAAATGAGGTCTAACATGACTTCCTTCTACAAACAAATTCTGGAAGTTGATACTTGGCATAAAAGTTGGAGAGAAACATACAATTTACAAACTGATGAAACAAAAAAAATTATCCTTATTTTTCATTTTCAGCTTTCAGGATTGGGATTTAAATCTTGAAAATAACTACAAAGCAGCTGTTGTGTGCTCACACCAGGATTTACCTGTTCAATTGTCAACCTTCTAAATTACAGAAGTTTCCTGCTAGACTCTAAGTCCTGTGAGAACTCTGTTCCACACCACTGAGTCATCAGCTCTTGGCATCATGTGGAATACAATCTCTAAATGTTTAGTGAATTTAAAAATTGTTGAATTTTACCAGGATAATAGCCTGAGAGTATGCAAATATCTACATTGTCCCTGTTGTGGGTCTTTTTCCCCCCACCCCAAGAAGATGCATTTGTTTTATACCCTAAGTTCTGAACTCCTTTCCTTGAAAAAGTGGGTTATGAGCAGGAAGCAGAAATTTTCAAAAACTAAATAAAAAAATCCACATCTTGGTTTTTGTTGATGGAAGAAAGCTTAACTACTGAGAGGTAGGAGTAAGACAACTGGAAAAGAGATGAATGTTTTAGACCGACAGTCTTTTCCTCACCTTTGGGGGCCTTGATTTACTCATTGCATCTAGGTCCTAGATGAGGCATTGCTCGGAACGTTTAATCCTTTCGAGGCTGGAAGCTTTGCCCAGAGCTGAGAGGATCAGAAGAGCTCTCTGAGGGCCGAGTTGGAGGCAGCAAGGTGTCTGTGACTTTGGAATAGCACTCCTGATTATGCCACGAGCTGACTGCTCTACAGGGGCAAGTAAAAGAAAAAAAGAGAAGGAAACCTTGGCTTAGGATACAATTCACCCATCCCCCAGTGTATCTGGCCCCTTATTAGACGAAGATATCTTCACGATCTCAGTGTAGGCCTGGATATCAGGAGCTAAAATAGATTAAATATGACTTTTAAAAAAGGAATATGAAAATTCCTGTACTCTAGTTTTTTTGACCAAGATTTATACCTGTACAGAATGAATGCAGAAAATCCCATACTCCTGTTTCTCCTTGCTAGTAGAGTTTCAATATGGATCTTAGTTTATCAGACTAAAAGCTGAACCAGGTGGAAACGAGTGAAGTCTAGCAGGTACTTCCAGCTCTTTTCCCAAACTACTAGCAAATAAGTACTTGCTTCTTTGATGGCATCGTTGTTACAGGTGGGCATCAAGTTAGATGGGATGACATATTTTTTTCTAGTTTTGTTTTCAAACTGTGAGGTGGGATGAGTAGGGAATCCTCAGTGCAGTAATAGTTACTTACTAGGTACTAAATCTTGTATGAGATAAAATATGAAAGATTTTTCCACCAAATGGGTGTTTTCAGGTTGTGAAAATGAAATGGCTTTAAATCTAACATGCAAATGGAAGTGATTCATGTTTGGATGGGCACCATATTCACATTCTAGAGTTCCAAGTTAATGTAGAGAGAATACTAATCATAATAAATAAAAATAATTCTTAGTCTGCTGCATTTTACATGTTTCACAAAGACTGATGAGTAGAAAGAAACTAATTTACAATATGTAAGTGGGCATTCTTTGGGATTAAAATAGCCAGTTCACGTAAACGTGTTGAAAGTGTCAAGCACCGTGTATTTCCTGGGGTACAGAAGACAGGACTTCCAGATCTCTCTGAGATGTGGAATCTGCACTGTCAAACATGCCAACTAATCTCTGGGTGGCCCAGACCAAAGTACAAAACTCTGTCACTTCAGGAAATTTTAAAAATATTATCTAGCATTTTATCATTATCAAAATAAAGTGTCACCATCAAGATGCTGCAAGAGAATGCAAACATTTGTTATTTACTTATATAGCTTAATTTGTGTTTTCTGTTACGAGCTCTAGGAATGACAAATAACTCCAGTTGTATAAGTAACATATACAATAAATGCCCTAGCAACACACACACACAGACACACAGACACACATACACAGACAAAAGTGAAATCATACCAAGAAGAAAAATCTACCACTTTTTTTAAACAGTTTGGAGCAAAAAAAATTTATACAAGAACATGTTTCCAAAAGTCCTGGAGAGGCCACTTGTGCTCACAATCTACTGTTAATATAAAATTCGTATAGTAAATGCACCTGTGTTTTGGATTATTTAGGGTTTATTTCATTGATAATCATTACTGCCAGAGCCAAGTTAAAACTAATGTACTTTCATTTCAGGAATGAATTGCTAAGCAATTGTTGCCATTCCATTTTCTAATTCAAGTCATTGCCCTCTTCCACATTTCCCCTTCCTACTCTCACTACAGGCTCCACTCTCATCATTTAAGCAAACTAAAATAGAACGACAATCACAAATGTTGCTGCAACTGTATTTAAAAACAGATTGGAAAGTAATGATAAAATATTTGTTGAATTATTCTGTTTAAATATTAGGTTTTCTTTTGATAACAGTGTACTGAGTCTACCTGGATGGACAAATGGGATTTTCTTGCATATGTACCAAGGACTCATCCTGATTTGACTTCATTCAAGTTGTTTCTGACCTCTTTTCTAACTTTACACATCACTGTAAAAACCGAGCTCACTTTTCCAGGTGCTAGTTTCCCCTCCACCCTGAGACAATCAACTGCAAAAACAATGATTATAACTAAATGTCCCCAACTGACATATATCTCAATAATATATTTCGAATGCCTGTGGCATATTATTTCTAATGACATTAACTAGCTGATTTTCATTCTTCAATGATTTAATGCTACAAAAGTGGTAACCTATTGTCTGATATTTCCTTTTATTGTTTTTACTCAACTATCAGCTTAATTACATGGCAATCTCTAACTCATTTAATAAGTCTGTTGGTATAGGCTACACATAAAATTTAGATTCCAAAATATAAATTGTAAATGAAGAAAAGAATTATGGAAGAGAGGCTATAAAATTTCAAATTATTTTACTACAAAGGTTTATCTTATTAGCAAAACAAAAGGTTATCACATGCACCTTTTGAAATGTTTCAGAACATCAGACAAAGACATTGAAAGTTGGACTTCCCTGGTGGCTCAGTGGTTAAGAATCCACCTGCCAATGCAGGGGACATGGGATCGAGCCCTGGTCTGGGAAGACTCCACATGCCGTGGAGCAGCTAAGCCCCTGCACCATAACTATTGAGCCTGTGCTCTAGAACCCGTGAGCCACAACTACTGAGTCCACATGCACAACTACTGAAGCCCGCGCACCTAGAACCCGTGCTCCACAACAAGAGAAGCCACTGCAATGAGAAGCCCACACACCGCAACGAAGAGGTGCCCCTGCTCGCTGCAACTAGAGAAAGACTGTGCGTATCAACAAAGACCCAGCACAGCTAAAAATAAATACAGAAAATTTAAAAAATAAAAAAATAATTGAAAGTTAAAACAACCTTATAATAATGAAAGATATTAGCACTGCTGGTGAGAAAAATTAAAAACATAGTGTCAAAATCTAAAAGTACAACCTATCATAGACACAGAATCTAGTTTTGGCTTAATAGGTTCTGTGACTTTACAGACATGAAGTAAAATTTCAAGACAATGTCCAAAGAACCTAAGGCAATGAACAAGTCAGGCGAATCAGAAATTTGTGAAATTGCAACCTAGCGATCCCCACCATGCCAATCCTTGGCTGGAAGCCACAGAATAAATTTATAGATGTTTTCCAAATTCTGGAGATTTTAAATATATAGTAACTCAAACGATCTATCAAAAAACTAAGAATTTTAAATAATTTTTAACATTTGTGGAATGGATTTTCATATTGAATGACTCACCTCCCTGAATCTTTTGCGTTTCTTTTGACACTGTGTAGCATGTACAAAGTAGGGACTCAATAAATGCTGAATAGATTGAACTAAACTCTTAACGATGGAACTCAATTTATTTAAATATAGCAGGAGGCAGAATAGCACTTTAGCAAAGAGTAGGCATCTTGTGGTTTGATTGTTTGCTCTTTCACTATTTATCTGTCTGACTTTCAGTAAATTGCTTAATATCTTTAGATATCAGTGTATTTATCTGTTAAATGGGGATAATTACACTTTATTAAGTTAAATATTTAGTGCATTAATTTATATATATATCTCACAAAGAGCTTACTAATTTTTATCTAAATTAATAATTATTTTGGAGGGTTTTCAAAGAATAAAAATATATAAATTCATAGTAGATTTAGAATAAGGCAGAATTTGAAACATTTTGCTATAACAATAAGATAGAGCATTCTTTACTTCAAAATATTTCAAAATTTTATTTTTGTTTCCTAACATAGGTGTAATCTAATTTCAATCAACCAAGGAATGCTTATTAAGTATCTCTCATATATATATATAGAAGCAGTGGTTAAGTATTATATAAAGGTACATACAATTTAAATTACCAAATCAAACAATAATTTGAAGGAATTCTATAATGTACACTTTTAGAAAAAAATAATTTAAAAAATATTCACCATCTAATATATTTCAACTTGTGGAGCAATTTGAATTTGCTTATTATGCTATCTTCAAGTAGGTGCTATTCAAAGGATAAAATCTAAGAATAACTGTGTTTAAAAGGGCATTGAAGGAGCATGACCAGATGTCCCAGGCATTATGTGTAGTTTCCGCAAGAGCCTGCAGCATGGAAAGAGTTTCACTGATCAGAAATCTGAAGGTTGGGCAAGCAAATATGGTGAACGTTATGAGCAACTGTGCCCTTCTACTAGCATAGTGCCTTTGAGATGATGCACTACAAGTTTGGTTGATATGGGCATCAGTAGACCGTGTCACAGAATGTGTCATATGCACACCAGTGAACTGGCTCTTCAAGCATGTCCCTGGACAGAAGGTTTGATTCATTCCCTCTGCAACACCAAGGAGACTGGCTCTGATTGGGAAAGAGTGGGAATAACTCCATTCTCTATTGGGATCATCACAGAGATGAATTCTCCATTCTGAAGCAGATACAGAATTAGAAGACACTATGAGCAGCTTCAAGAATTCCCTGAAAAGAGGGGGAGAGAAGGGAACACTGACCGAGCAATGGGAAATAGCGGTGGCTGGCAGTAGTGCAAAGAGATCCTCAGACTGGCAAAGACTCTACAGGATTTGGGAGCATCCTGTGGTTCTGAAATTGTGAGGTACTCTGGGATTTCATTTACCCCTGGAACCCCAGAATTAGGTTATACTTAGTAAAATTGTGAAACCAGCAGTTTCTTCTTTCAGGTTCTACAGGTATTTACACCTTTAACATAGATTTTACATTAAGCCAGTAATGTTGGGTTTAATTTTTTCTTCCAAAATTAAATATTATCTCTAACATGGTCCAGTCACTTCAGACATTGACCAAAACAAAGCCACAACATCATTTATGGGGCTTTTCTTAGTGTCTTAGTGTTACTTCACAGACTCACAGGCCTTGGTATGTTTTATGATTAAAATCTAATAATTTTCCTCCATTGCTTTCTAATTGTTCCCACACCACAGAATACAGCAAGAAGCTGAATCTTAAGAATGAGTCTTTCTATAAGGTGTCTTAATAATTAAAAATAAGATATTTGGTTAGCAGTCCTTCTATGATGAGAAGAGACTGAGAAAATTAAAGACTGAAAAACTAGCTTAATATAAGAAAATATCATTTCTAATGATCTTCTCAGTTATGGACTTTAGGACTAAAAGTTATTGCCAAACTAAACTTTCAAATACTGAATCCTTAAGTTGCAAAGCAATAAGAAGCCTAATAGCTTTAAAGATCTCAAAAAGGTCTTTTACCCATGATATATGCAGCAAAATAAAGTAAAAACAAAAATATAGATCTGCCCATCTAAATGGATGAAACATATACAGTGAAGTTGTAGTATCTGATGCCAGATATTGATTAGTGAGAACATAATGAATTGTATGATCTATAAGACCATAATCCTGCTATTCATCTGCCTTTCAGGTCATAATCACATCCACTTCAAAAAGCTAAGCCCAATAGCAAGAGTTCTTCAATTGACTTCAAATTACTGAAATTATATACAAATTAATGTTTGCAATTATCCTATGAAAATTGAACACTTTTAAATACCTGGCATCAGACTGACTATAAGATAGAAACACCATCTTCTCTGTACTGATCAACTGTGTACAAATAAAAACATTATCATGTCCTGATTTTATAAGGTGCATCTACATTTGTTAGCTGCCCCACCAGCACAGGTGTTAAAAATAAACTTTAATACTGATAATGTTCCCATAATCCTGCTACCAAAGGATAACTTTTATTTACTGCCCTGGAAGATTCCCAATTCTAGTAGGTTATCAATATATGCAAGTACCTATTACTACAAAGGTAAACGTGTACTTTATCATTTATTTATAGTATCCACTAAATGGGAAATTCAGTGTTGCTTTTATGAATTTCATAGGCCTTCTGGTCTAGCTCTGTTCCTTTTAGCAGGAACATACCCCAAACCATGCCAGCTAAAGGAACATCTATTCTGTTTAAAAGGTTTGTTAAAGTACGGCTCATTGTGACTCTTTTAAATGTTAACAATATCGCAATATAAGTTTTCTTTCTCTCCTTTTCATACTCTTATTCTCTCCTGCTCATCTACCTCACCTCTGAGTCTGAAAACAAAAAACCCAACAACAAAAAAACATCAGAATTCTAGGTAAAAAATCCTTTACTGGCGTCACAGTTTTCATCTAAAAGTTCATATTTTCATTTAAAAATTTTTCATACTTTGTCTCATCACTTAACCTCAGAATAAAATAATCTGATACTGCTTGATTGTTGTATTATTTATAACTTGTATTGCCTTGATTTTTTTTCTCTTTCTGGAATACAGATTCACTTATAGGTGATTTCATAATATTTCACCTTTCTGTCATTAAAATGGATTCCCAAAGTCTCCTATAACAACCAATTAGTAGGACAGTAATATCCACTGTGGAAATTCTCCCCTAGATCTCTTTTTCTGCAGTTTAGACAGTTTTTATTTATTATTTATTTATTTAATGTATTTATTTTTCACATCTTTATTGGAGTGTAATTGCTTTACAATGATGTGTTAGTTTCTGCTTTATAACAAAGTGAATCTGCTATACATACATATATATATATATATCCCCATATCTCCTCGCTCTTGCATCTTTCACCCACCCTCCCTATCCCACCCCTCTAGGTGGTCACAAAGCACTGAGCTGATCGCCCTGTGCTATGTGGCTGCTTCCCACTAGCTATCTATTTTACAAGTGGTAGTGTATATATGCCCATGCTACTCTCTCACTTCATCTCAGCTTACCCTTACCCCTCCCTGTGTCCTCAAGTCTATTCTCTACATCTGCATCTATTCCTGTCCTGCCCCAGGTTCTTCAGAACCTTTTTTTTTTTTAGATTCCATACATATGTGTTAGCATACAGTATTTGTTTTTCTCTTTCTGACTTACTTCACTCTGTATGACAGACTCCAGGTCCATCCACCTCACTACAAATAAACCAGTTTCGTTTCTTTTTACGGTTGAGTAATATTCCATTGTATATATGTGCCACATCTTCTTTACCCATTCATCAATCAATGGACACTTAGGTTGCTTCCATGTTTTGGCTATTGTAAATAGAGCTGCAATGAACATTGTGGTACATGACTCTTCTTGAATTATGGTTTTCTCAGAGTATATGCCCAGTAGTGGGATTGCTGGGTCATATGGTAGTTCCATTTTTTGTTTTTTTAGGAACCTCCATACTGTTCTCCATAGTGTCTGCACCAGTTTACATTCCCACCAACAGTGCAAGAGAGTTCCCATTCTCCACACCCTCTCCAGCATTTATTGTTTGTAGAATTTTTGATGATGGCCATTCTGACTGGTGTGAGGTGATACCTCATTGTACTTTTGACTTGCATTTCTCTAATGATTAGTGATTTTGAGCATCCTTTCATGTGTTGGTTGGCAATCTGTATACCTTCTTTGGAGAAATGTCTATATAGGTCTTCTGCCCATTTTTGGATTGGGTTTTTTGTGTTTTTGATATTGAGCTGCATGAGCTGCTTGTAAATTTTGGAGATTAATCCTTTGTCAGTTGCTTCATTTGCAAATATTTTCTCCCATTCTGAGGGTTGTCTTTTTGTATTGTTTATGGTTTCCTTTGCTGTGCAAAAGGTTTTAAGCTTCATTAGGTCCCATTTGTTTATTTTTGTTTTTATTTCCATTTCTTTAGGAGGTGGGTCAAAAAGGATCTTGCTGTGATTGATGTCATAGAGTGTTCTGCCTATGTTTTCCTCTAAGAGTTTGATAGTGTCTGGCCTTACACATAGGTCTTTAATCCATTTTGAGTTTATTTTTGTGTATGGTGTTAGGGAGTGTTCTAATTTCATTCTTTTACATGTAGCTGTCCAGTTTTCCCAGCACCACTTATTGAAGAGGCTGTCTTTTCTCCATTGTATATTCTTGCCTCCTTTATCAAAGATAAGGTGACCATATGTGCATGGCTTTATCTCTGGGCTTTCTATCCTGTTCCATTAGACAGTTTATTTATTTGTTTATTTATTTACTTGCTTATGTGCAGATATAAGCAAGTGGTTGTAATAGGAAAGCTCCATACTTTTGAAGATCAACAAGATTTCAATCAGTCAATTTTTTTTTTTTTTTTTTTTGCGGTACGTGGGCCTCTCACTGCTGTGGCCTCTCCCGTTCGGAGCACAGGCTCCAGACGCACAGGCTCAGCGGCCATGGCTCACGGGCCCAGCCACTCCGCAGCATGTGGGATCCTCCCGGATTGGGGCACGAACCCGTGTCCCCTGCATCGGCAGGCGGACTCTCAACCAGTGCGCCACGAGGGAAGCGCTCAATCAGTTTTTAACTTTACCTCATTTTTAGTCACTTTACACAGCTCTTAGCCTAGTTCTTTTTTAAAATCTTGCATATTATGGAGCTTAACATCAGAAAAAAAATTTTAATGAGTGTAACATACTATCTATGAGAGTACTGCTTCCAGATTCCTGACAATGAGTTCCTCATTTTATATTATGGATTAATATGAAAATAATGTTTCTGTTTTTACTTTCTGTGTATTATAAAATTAATTGTAGTGTAACATTTTATTTGATAGCATATAAACTCATACTTGCATTATTATTGGTGGCCAAATTTTTCTCTTGTCAATTTAGAGATATGAAATACAAGTCAAGACAATAAGATATAATATAGGAGAAAATATACTAATGATCATTACATTAGAAAAATGAAATGATATCATGGGGTTCTAGTGATGAGTAATAAGCCAAGTAAATATCTAAAATAATCATGGGTCTTTAAATTGAAACACCTAAAAGAAGTTAGAATTTAAGAAAATACTTCATATTTCACTTATTGACAGATAAAAGGACATACGCTTTGATGCGTCATTTATTGACAGAGAAAGGAACATAAGCTCCATAAGAGTAAGAATTTTGTCTAATCTGTTCACTGATATATTCCCCAATACTTAGAACAGTGTTTGACACTTGGCATTTACTCAACAAATAGGTGTTGAATAAAAGGTAATCATATTTTTCTAATGTAACATTTTCTGCCAACCCTCCCACTGTCTTGCTTTGCTCTCTCAGCACTTGTATATTGGATTTATCTTATTCTAATTTTTTCATCTCTGAGCTTCTTCCATCTTTCTCTTCCACCTAGATAACTATTCTTCACTCTTTAGGTTTCAGTTTTATATACTCATTACCTTAGAGGAACCTATTCTGACCCAACACACCAGAGTAGTTTCCTTCTAATTTTTGTTCCCATATCATTCTGGTTTCCCTTTCAGTGAAATTCCTTGGGTTAGCAATTTCTACTTTAAAGCTGGTGCTCCTCAACTAGGCTATAAGTTCCATGAAGGAATGTATGCCTAGCCAATTTTTTGTTCTAACTCTATAGCCAAATGCCTGGAATATGGTGGGTGTTCAACTAAATAGAGGAAGGATGGAAGGGAAAAAGAAAGGAAGGAAGAAAAAAATGTCACACTTATCTTTTTAGGCTCCTGTGAATACGTGTTCTGTTGTTGCTGTTTGGGAAGATAGCTGTCATAATTCAAGGAGCCAAATAACTAGCCCTGTTGTAGAAATCACCACTAGGTTCCCAAACAAGTAGAAGAAATTCAACTTAGAATAAAATCAAAATTTAAACAATTAAACTTCTTTAGAATTTCACTGGTAGGGGTAAATTATGTAGCCCACTAAAATTGGCATACAATAGGGTTCTGAAACACATGAGAAAATAGCTAATACAAAAACACAAACAAAAAAACAAAAACCAGAAAACCAAAACTACATACATAAATTATTCCCCAGCCCTCTGCTCATCTAAATCTCAGCTGTTGCCACACACCCAGTTGAAGTACTCAACCAGTACCTTCTCATTCCATCATTCCACACAAATACCTAGAGCAGTCTGACTCTTCAGGACTCATGAAAAACTTGTGATTTTTTAAAGCTATCATACTGTGTCATCTGCAACAATTTAGATGCACTGCCCCATGTCACTGATGCACTTATTAATTCTCATGGTCTCTTTTTTGTCAGGTGACAATCTCAAGAATTATTTTGACTTGCCTTGCAAGGTGGCTCAGAACTAATGGTATAGTGGAGGT